>NC_141005.1:24591698-24987253 GCF_052327205.1 Somniosus microcephalus
CCCCCACCCTCCCTCTCTCCTCCCCCACCCTCCCTCTCTCTCCCACCACCCTCCCTCTCTCCTCCCCCACCCTCCCTCTCTCCTCCCCCCCCTCCCTCTCTCCTCCCCACCCTCCCTCTCTCCTCCCCACCCTCCCTCTCTCCTCCCCCCCCTCCCTCTCTCCTCCCCACCTCCTCCCTCTCTCCTCCCCACCCCTCCCTCTCTCCTCCCCACCCTCCCTCTCTCCTCCCCCACCCTCCCTCTCTCCTCCCCTCACCCTCCCTCTCTCCTCCCCCACCCTCCCTCTTCCCCTCCCTCTCCCCCCTCCCCCACCCTCCTCGCCTCCTCCACCCTCCCTCTCTCCTCCCCTCCCCACCCTCCCCCCCCACCCTCCCTCTCCCCCCTCCCTCCCTCTCTCCTCCCCCCCCTCCCTCCTCTCTCCTCCCCCCTCCACCCTCCCTCTCTCCTCCCCCCCCACCCTCCCTCTCTCCTCCCCCCCACCCTCCCTCTCTCCTCCCCCCCCACCCTCCCCTCTCTCCTCCCCCCCCCCACCCTCCCTCTCTCCCTCCCCCCCCACCCTCCTCTCTCCTCCCCCCCACTCTCTCTCCTCCCCCCCCACCCACCCTCTCTCCTCCCCCCCACTCTCTCTCCTCCCCCCCACCCTCTCTCCTCCCCCCCACTCTCTCTCACTCCCCCCCCACTCCACCCTCTCTCTCCCCCCTCCCCCCCCCACCCTCCCTCTCCTCCCCCCCCCCACCCTCCCTCTCCTCCCCCCCCCACCCTCCCTCTCCTCCCCCCCCCCCACCCTCCCTCTCCTCCCCCCCCCACCCTCCACTCTCCTCCCCCCCCCCACCCTCCCTCTCTCCTCCCCCCCCCCCCACCCTCCCTCTCTCCTCCCCCCCCCCACCCTCCCCCTCTCCTCCCCCCACCCTCCCCTCTCCTCCCCCCACCCTCCTCTCCTCCCCCCACCCTCCCCTCTCCTCCCCCCCACCCTCCCCTCCTCCCCCCCTCCCTCCCCCCTCTCCTCCCCCCCTCTCCTCCCCCCCACCCTCCCCTCTCCTCCCCCCACCCCTCCCCCTCTCCTCCCCCCCACCCTCCCCTCTCCTCCCCCCCACCCTCCCCCTCTCCTCCCCCCCACCCTCCCTCTCCTCCCCCCCCACCCTCCCTCTCCTCCCCCCCCCCACCCTCCCTCTCTCCTCCCCCCCACCCTCCCTCTCTCCTCCCCCCCACCCTCCCTCTCTCCTCCCCCCCACCCTCCCTCTCTCCTCCCCACCCCAACCCTCCCTCTCTCTCTCCCCCCCACCCTCCCTCTCTCCTCCCCCCCCCACCCTCCTCTCTCTCCCCCCCCCACCCTCCTCTCTCCTCCCCCCCACCCTCCCTCTCCTCCCCCCCCCCACCCTCTCTCTCCTCCCCCCTCCCCCACCCTCTCTCTCTCTTCTCCCCCACCCTCTCTCTCTCTCTCTCCCCCACCCTCTCTCTCTCTCTCTCCCCCACCCTCTCTCTCTCTTCTCCCCACCCTCTCTCTCTCTCTTCTCCCCCACCCTCTCTCTCTCTTCTCCCCCACCCTCTCTCTCTCTCTTCTCCCCACCCTCTCTCTCTCTCTTCTCCCCACCCTCTCTCTCTCTCTTCTCCCCCACCCCTCTCTCTCTCTCTATCTCTCTCTCTCTCACCCTCCTCTCTCTCTCTCTCTTCTCCCCACCCTCTCTCTCTCTCTCTTCTCCCCCACCCTCTCTCTCTCTCTCTTCTCCCCCACCCTCTCTCTCTCTCTCTTCTCCCCCACCCTCTCTCTCTCTCTCTTCTCCCCCACCCTCTCTCTCTCTTCTCTCTCTCCCCCACCCTCTCTCTCTCTCTTCTCCCCCACCCTCTCTCTCTCTCTTCTCCCCCACCCTCTCTCTCTCTCTCTTCTCCCCCACCCTCTCTCTCTCTCTCTTCTCCCCCACCCTCTCTCTCTCTCTCTCTCTCTCCCCCACCCTCTCTCTCTCTCTCTTCTCCCCCACCCTCTCTCTCTCTCTCTTCTCCCCCACCCTCTCTCTCTCTCTTCTCCCCCACCCTCTCTCTCTCTCTCTTCTCCCCCACCCTCTCTCTCTCTCTCTTCTCCCCCCCCACCCTCTCTCTCTTCTCCCCCCCCCACCCTCTCTCTCTTCTCCCCCCCCACCCTCTCTCTCTTCTCCCCCCCCACCCTCTCTCTCTTCTCCCCCCCCACCCTCTCTCTCTTCTCCCCCCCCACCCTCTCTCTTCTCCCCCCCCACCCTCTCTCTCTTCTCCCCCCCCACCCTCTCTCTCTTCTCCCCCACCCTCTCTCTCTCTCTCTCTCTCCCCCACCCTCTCTCTCTCTCTCTTCTCCCCCACCCTCCTCTCTCTCTTCTCCCCCACCCTCTCTCTCTCTCTCTTCTCCCCCACCCTCTCTCTCTCTCTCTTCTCCCCCACCCTCTCTCTCTCTCTTCTCCCCCACCCTCTCTCTCTCTCTCTTCTCCCCCACCCTCTCTCTCTCTCTCTTCTCCCCCCCACCCTCTCTCTCTTCTCCCCCCCCACCCTCTCTCTCTTCTCCCCCCCCACCCTCTCTCTCTTCTCCCCCCCCCACCCTCTCTCTCTTCTCCCCCCCCACCCTCTCTCTCTTCTCCCCCCCCACCCTCTCTCTCTTCTCCCCCCCCACCCTCTCTCTCTTCTCCCCCCCCACCCTCTCTCTCTTCTCCCCCCCCACCCTCTCTCTCTTCTCCCCCCCCACCCTCTCTCTCTTCTCCCCCCCCACCCTCTCTCTCTTCTCCCCCCCCACCCTCTCTCTCTTCTCCCCCCCCACCCTCTCTCTCTTCTCCCCCCCCACCCTCTCTCTCTTCTCCCCCCCCACCCTCTCTCTCTTCTCCCCCCCCACCCTCTCTCTCTTCTCCCCCCCCACCCTCTCTCTCTTCTCTCCCCCCCACCCTCTCTCTCTTCTCCCCCCCCACCCTCTCTCTCTTCTCCCCCCCCACCCTCTCTCTCTTCTCCCCCCCCACCCTCTCTCTCTTCTCCCCCCCCACCCTCTCTCTCTTCTCCCCCCCCACCCTCTCTCTCTTCTCCCCCCCACCCTCTCTCTCTTCTCCCCCCCCACCCTCTCTCTCTTCTCCCCCCCCACCCTCTCTCTCTTCTCCCCCCCCACCCTCTCTCTCTTCTCCCCCCCCACCCTCTCTCTCTTCTCCCCCCCCACCCTCTCTCTCTTCTCCCCCCCCACCCTCTCTCTCTTCTCCCCCCCACCCTCTCTCTCTTCTCCCCCCCACCCTCTCTCTCTTCTCCCCCCCCACCCTCTCTCTCTTCTCCCCCCCCACCCTCTCTCTCTTCTCCCCCCCCACCCTCTCTCTCTTCTCCCCCCCACCCTCTCTCTCTTCTCCCCCCCCACCCTCTCTCTCTTCTCTCCCCCACCCCCTCCCCCCGCCCCCGAAGCTCTCTCTCTCCCCCCCCGAAGCTCTCTCTCTCTCCCCCCCCGCCGCCGCCGCCGCCGCCCCGCGATTTCCCGAGGCTCGCACCCCCCGCGATCTCACGAGGCTGTGTGCTGGCGTCAAGGCGGCTGCGCAACGGCCGTACGCATGCGTAGTTGCCGTTTAAAAAAAAAAGCCAGAGCGGGCTCTCGCGGGCGGGCGGCGCATGCGCGGTCAGTGCCAGCACCGTGAGGCGGCCCGCGGGGAGTAGGCAGGGAAACCCCGCGGGCTGGCGGCCGTTAGAGCGGGGAGTAGGCAGGGAAACCCCGCGGGCTGGCAGCCGTTAGAGCGGCTCACTTCGGGCCCCGACACCGTCAAACCTGAGAGGGGGAAGTAGAGAGACAGAGAGGGAAGAGGAGAGGGGGAAGAGGAGAAGGAGAGAGAGGGAAGAGGAGAAGGAGAGATAGAGACATTTTTGGAGCTTCAGGCCTGCCTGCAGCGGGCCTGGAGACCAGCACCGAGTCCCCCCTGCGCGAGGGTGAGGAGGAGGGAGGGGGGGGTTGCTAAACACAATATAAAACTGAAATAAATAGTTAATTAATTCCCTAACACATAATTCAAATATTTACCTTAGTTCCCTAACACACAGAAAGTGTGGGGGAAAAAATCGTGGAAAATCAAGATGGCGGCCACTCACCTCGGTTCAGAAGGATAAGGCCCGCCCACACACGCACCGATTGGTCGACCGGTCAGGTCACCGAAGTGTAGGATTGGTCAATCGTCGAGTCACTCGACACTCAACTGTAGGAAGACCTCGACGTCACACGGTCGCTAATGAGATGCTAATGAGCGGAACGCTGAACGTTTTTGGGATACCGCGGGCGGGATTTTTGTCCGGCCGAAACGTAAATACGCCGATGACCGGTCCGGAATCGCAAGCTTTCTTTTGAGGCGACGCGCGCGTCGGTACGCTCTGTAACTTCCAAACGTATCGCGACCAGGCGGACAGACAGACAGACAGAAGAGCCGCTTTATATATATAGATAGATTAAGGGCAAGAGGATAACCAGGGAAAAGAGTAGGGCCCATTAGGGACCAAAGTGGCAATCTGTGTGTAGAGCCGGAAGATGTAGGTGAGGTTTTAAATGAATATTTTGCATCTCTGTTCACTATGGAGAAGGGTGATGTAGGCATAGAAATCAGGCAGGGGGATTGTGATATACTTGAACAAATTAGTATTGAGAGGGAGGAGGTACTAGCGGTTTTAGCGGGCTTAAAAGTGGATAAATCCCCAGGCCCAGACGAGATGTATGAGGCAAGTGCTGTGTGAGGCAAGGGAGGAGATTGCAGGGGCTCTGACACAAATTTTCAGAACCTCTCTGGCCACAGGGGAGGTGCCAGAGGACAGCTAACGTAGTACCATTATTCAAGAAGGGTACTAGGGATAAACCAGGGAATTGCTGGCCAGTGAGCCTAACATCAGTGGTAGGGAAATTATTGGAAAAAATTCTGAGGGACAGAATTAGTCTCCACTTGGAGAGGCAAGGATTAATCAAGGATGGTCAACATGGCTTTGTATGGGGAGATCATGTCTAACCAATTTGATTGAATTTTTCGAGGGGGTGACTAAGTGTGTGGATGAGGATAGTGCAGTTGATGTAGTCTACATGGACTTCAGTAAAGCTTTTGACAAAGTCCCGCATGGGAGACTGGTCAAGAAGGTAAGAGCCCATGGGATCCAGGGCAATTTGGCACATTGGATCCAAAATTGGCTTAGTGGCTGGATCCAAAATTGGCTTAGTGGCTGGAGGCAGAGGGTGATGGTCGAAGGTTGTTTTTGTGACTGGAAGCCTGTGTCCAGTGGTGTACCGCAAGGATCGGTGCTGGGTCCCTTGCTGTTTGTAGTGTACATTAATGATTTAGATATGAATGTAGGAGGTATGATCAGTAAGTTTGCAGATGACACGAAAATTGGTGAAGTGGTAAATAGCGAGGAGGGAAGCCTGCGGCTACAGGACAATGTAGACGGGTTGGTCAGATGGGCAGAACAGTGGCAAATGGAATTTAATCCTGAAAAGTGTTAGGTGATGCATTTTGGAAGGACTAACAAGGCAAGAGAATACACAATGAATGGTAGGACCCTAGGAAGGACAGAAGATCAAAGGGACCTTGGTGTGCATGTACATAGATCCATGAAGGCAGCAGGACAGGTAGATAAGGTGGTTAAAAAGGCATATGGGATACTTGCCTTCATTAGCTGAGGCATAGAATATAAGAGCAGGGAGGTTATGATGGAGCTGTACAAAATGCTAGTTAGGCCACAGCTGGAATACTGTGTGCAGTTCTGGTTGCCACACTATAGGAAGGATGTGATTGCATTGGAGAGGGTGCAGAGGAGATTCACCAGGATGTTACCTGGGCAGAAGCGCTTCAGCTATGAAGAGAGACTGGACAGGCTGGGGTTGTTTTCCTTAGAGCAGAGAAGGCTGAGGGGGGACCTGATTGAGGTGTACAAAATTATGAGGGGCATAGATAGAAAGGAACTTTTCCCCTTTAGTAGAGGGGTCAATAACCGGGGGGCATAGTTTCAAGGTAAGGGGCAGGAGGTTTAGAGGGGATTTGAGGAAAAACTTTTTCACCCAGAGGGTGGTTGGAATCTGGAACTCACTGCCTGAAAGGGTGGTAGAGGCAGGAACCCTCAAACATTCAAGAAGCATTTAGATGAGCACTTGAAACGCCATAGCGTACAAGGCTACGGACCAAGTGCTGGAAAATGGGATTAGAATAGACAGGGCTTGATGGCTGGCGTGGACACAATGGGCTGAAGGGCCTCTGTGCTGTATAACTCTATGATAGATTTTTGAATATTAAGGGAATCAAGGGATATGGGGATAGTTTAGGAAAATGGAGATGAGGAAGATGATCAGCCATGGATGGGCGGCGCAGACACGATGGGCCGAAGGGCCTCTTTCTGTGCTGTAAAACTCTGACTCTATGACTCTATGATCTTATTGAATGGCAGAGCAGGCTCGAAGGGCCAAATGGCCTACTCCTCCTATTTCTTATGTTCTTATTTAGGGGTATCTAGGCACCACACTTTTGGAAGATGTCAAGGCCTTGAAGAGGGTGCAGAAGAGATTTACTAGACTGGTACCAGGCATGAAGGACTTCAGTTATGTGGAGAAGTTGGGGATGTTTTCCTTGGAGCAGAGAAGGTTAAGAGATTTGATAGAGGTGTTCAATATCATGAATGGTTTTGATGGAGTAAATAAGGAGAAACTGTTTCCAGTGGCAGAAGGGTCGGTAACCAGAGGACATAGATTTAAGATGATTGGCAAAAAAAACCAGAGGCGACATGAAGAAACATTTCTTTTACACCGCGAATTGTTGTGATCTGGAATGCACTGTCTGAAAGGGTGTTGGAAGTAGATTAACTAATAACTTTCAAAAGGGAATTGGCTAATAGTTGAAGGGAAAACATTTTACAGGGCTATGGGGAAAGAGCAGGTGAGTGGGATTAATTGGATTGCTCTACCAAAGACCTGGCACAGGCACAATGGCCCCTTCTGTACTGTATCATTCTATGATTGTATGTACTCAAGTACATAACCATCTCTCCGTAATCTATGAGTTGAGTTTATTGATTATAGATAGAATCCTTCTCTGGTCTTCCAACATTATTGCTTTGTCAATAGTACAGACTCTCTTAGAAGTACTAAGTACTAATTTTGAACAAAGCATTCAGGGTGGGAATTGTTTTTTAAAAAAAGCTTGTGATGTGTTACGTGTTGAGCAAAAGTGCTGTCTTTTCTCCAGACCTGGTGACCAAAACTACATGGATGCAATCTCAAACTTGGTGGGAGGGGAGGAGTGGAGAGATGAATATGAGATATGAAGCCTCTGTAAACTCCCTACTGAAACGTAGCATTAAAAAAAAAAAAGTTCTATAAACTGAGACTCTTTCTTCCCCCACCCCCACCCCACCCTCATGGCTCAATGAGTTTTGCCCCTGAGTGGGTAAGCCATAACAACCAGAAAGGGAGGGGGGTGGGCAGGAGGAGGAATCTCAGCAAAATCTGTAAGACCCAACCATTAGACTCTGACCAAGCTGAATATATAAAGTTTTTTCTTACTGATTGAGTACAAGACGAGGCATACTGTTTTTTCCTCGTACAAGTCCTTAGTCAGGCCACACTTGGAATGCTGTCCAGTTTTGGTCTCCTCACGTGGTGGGTGATATTGAGGCTTTGGAGAGGGTGCAGAGAAGGGCCACTAAAGAAAAGAAAGACTGACTTGCATTTATATAGCACCTTTCACGACCACTGACGTCCCAAAGCGCTTTACAGCATTGAAGTACTTTTTTGATGTGTAGTCACTGTTGTAATGTAGGAAACGTGGCAGCTAGTTTGCGCACAGCAAGCTCCCACAAGCAGCAATGTCATAATGACCAGATAATCTGTTTTTTAATGATGTTGATTGAGGGAAAAATGCCAGGACACCAGGGATAAACTCCCCAGCTCTTCTGGTTTAACGTCTCATCCGAAGGACGGCACCTCCAACAGTGCAGCACTCCCTCAGCACTGCACTGCAGTGTCAGCCTGGATTTTTGTGCTCAAGTCTCTGGAGTGGGACTTGAACCCACAGACTTCTGACTCGGAGGTGAGGGTGCTACCAACTGAGCCACAGCTGACAGTAGACTAATTCTCAATCTAAAGCATCTTAGTTATCAAGATAGGCTAAAAGAGTTGGGACTCTATACCTTAGAAGTGTAGACTTAGGGGCGGATCTGATTGAGGTTTCTAAGATAATGAAGGGAATAGATTGTGCTCCAGCTGACAGTTTATTTCCATTAAATAGGTTAGGCAGGACATGGGGTTACAAATTTAAATTGTGTAAGGCTAGACCTAGCTTAGATGTCAGGAGGTGGTTCTTTTCCCAGAGAATAGTGGGCCTCTGGAACAGGCTGCCATCTCGTGTTGTGGACGCAGACTCGCTGAATTCCTTCAAGCGAGAGCTGGATTTGTTTCTGGCTGGGGCGGAGATCACCTCTGGCCCTGAATTCCCTGCAGTCCCTACCTTCTGCAAGAGTGATCACCTGGATGGGTTGGAGAGGAATTCCCCAGAATTTTTCCCCCCCAAATTGGCCTGGATTTTTATCTAGTTTTTTGCCTCTCCCAGTAGATCACATGGTTTTGGATGGGGTGGAGTGTGCATGTTGTGATACACAAAGTATCACAATTGTGTGGGACAGGCTCGATGGACCAGATGGTCTTTACCTGTCCGTCATTGTATGTTCATAGTTCCACCATAAATTTACACTTTTTTCAGGTTACTGGATTGATTTTATTTTTTAAATTCTCACTATTTTGCAATTTAAAAAGCCCAAATTCTCTCTCGTCTTGGTGCATTCGTGATCTCAGCATGCACATTATGCAATATGTGTGATATGTCACATACATCATGCAGTGTGCACAATGTCAGTAATGTGATGCACACACATCATAGGACCTGATTTTCAGTGCTAATTTATTTCAAGGGTAGTTGTCTTGAAGACTGAGGTGAGTTCAGAACTTTCAGCAGTGATAGTGCCATATGATTTCTAAGCCATGGCTAGTGAAATGGAAGACTAGTTGGGTGTATGATATAAATATTCAGAGGGGCAATTTTATGGTGCGTTTTAGATCACTTTAGTGGAAGATAAAAGTAGCAGACTGAAGCTCAACCCAAACTAAACAAAAACATTGGTATTACCTGCCTCTTGAGTTCTCGCATTCAGAGCAGGGTTCACGCAAGTACAGTGAATCGCCAACCAGAAGGTCAAATGTTTACTGTGGAAGGCACCACCGCATAGCCTGATCCTGTTCCACCCAGTTCCATACATGCACTGTCTGGTAGAGGTCACTAGATAGCAATCAGGAGAAGAAACTGTGGCTGTCTGATACAAGTCTCCTGATAATGCATAGTGAAAATTCTCCATGTTCTGATAACAGATTGAACCCAGCTGCAAACATGCATCATGTATCTGCTGTACAGATTATGCTCAAGGAATGTCTGGCATGAACTGCAATCCAAAGAAAAAATTACAGTATTAACCGTCCCTTCTTTCCCCCACCCCATGCAGAAGATTTTCAGTGTGGTTACTTTAGGTTGCCGCATTCTCATTGTATAGTGCATAGCCAGCAATAATTGTGACATGGACCTGACAGCAATACTTTGTGTTATTTATGGTTGAATCTATCTGTACATATATGATGCCACAAATCGCCATGAGGAATTTTCTTTCTTTTCTTGGAGGACTCCATAAACACACAACTTGTGGTTTTATGAAACCAGTGTAATGGCATAAATTGAAAATATCTCTTAACCCTTGCTGAATTTTTCATAGGTACTATGCAGGCTGGGCTGATAAATGTCATGGTAAGACAATTCCCATTGATGGAAACTACTTCTGCTATACACGTCATGAGCCAGTTGGTGTGTGTGGGCAAATTATCCCGGTGAGTAAATAGTGAAGAAAAATTGTTGAGGGAAGAGAAGGAAAGATTGATTTTCAGTTTGACTGTAATTATTAGGTTCTTGATGCACATTGTACCCAAAATTTTATTTGTTTTTATATGTAAACTTTTTTTTGTATAGACGCTGAATTATTATTAGAGGATAGTTTACTAATGATATGTCATAGGCCACCTTATGGTTGTGTAGCTTTAATTTTTTTAAACCACTAACCACTCATATTTTAGTTGTTTAAATGGAGATGTAAAAATGGCAGCACACTTGATGTAATTGATTATAAGCTACAATTTTGATTCACCTGGTTTTCAAAATGATTATAAGTTAGTTTCCTCAATGTCAATAAATCTTATATTCACAACTGTGTTTGAAATTTTTGGGAAGGAGGACTCTAATATGCACAGGGGAGACAGTTGTGAAGGTGAACCTTGATGTCATCCTTTCACTTAAAAAAAAAAAAAAAAACGCAAATTTGTTGCTGGTGTGGCGCATGCACCGCACGTGCTGTATTGTCAGTCGTCACTCTGGAAAACTAACACAGCACGTCAATGCAATTTGGCAGCTAGAAGTATGGGGTTAATTACCACTTGGGTGTTAAAAACCTTTTGGGTGGGGTGGCGGAGTAAAACAGCAGTTGTAGACCTGCTGTCTGTAAGCCAATTGTTTAAATAAAGTGATTTGGAAAAAGTTCAAACTGATTTACAACCAGTCACCCATTTCGCAACTGTAAATTCGTAATTCTCCAAAGCGGCTCTTTACTTTAAAAAAAAACTTTGTGCTTTAAACTGGTTCTTGTATCTTTTTAATATTAAAGTAGTTACTGCCTTAAACACATCTACTCCACATTCAGATTTTAACCAAACATCCAGTGTGATCACTTTGTCTGAAACTTGAGAAGCACGTTCGCTAGTGCAGTAGTCTGAATAACCCCAAAGTTACATGACTGCTAGTTTCTCTCCAGTGAGGCGATGAACGTGTACCGTAACGAACATCAGGAGTTCAATTACTGATGGCCACCAAAATAGTGGTAGTGTATTGAATCTGGAACATGGACAGTTTGCTTCACAATTAGAATTAGGCTTCTAATTCTGAATGTATGTTTGAAGATTGAATAATTATTAATGTAATGACTGAGTTTGTGTCTTTTTTTAAAGTAATTTCCAATTTTATCTCCCTTTTTTCAGTGGAATTTTCCACTGTTAATGCAGGCCTGGAAGCTTGGACCAGCTCTAGCAACTGGAAACGTGGTGGTGATGAAGATGGCAGAGCAGACCCCACTAACTGCGCTCTATGTAGCACATTTAATCAAGGAGGTTGGGCTAAGTTTTTAGTGTTAAAGTTAAAAAATGTGGTGATCAAACAATATTGTGTTAATTGCATTTGCTGTGCTATATTGCTCATTGGAATTGTGTCTTCATAAGTTTTTGATTTGACCTTGCTGACTGCGGGGAGGTGATGAGACCACACCTTGATTGTTAGTGAAAGATGGAAAATTACAAGGCAACTCCCCCCTTCTTGGTGACCAGCTCCAGAAGTAACGAGGGCAGATGCCTGGTTGCATTCTGTAATATGGTGCTTTCCGTGAAGGCGTGCTGCACACTGGGAGTGGGGGGAAGGAAGAGGAAGGAAACTGCACTAGAAACAAATGCTGGACTAGACAATCCCTAGGTCTTCAACAGGTTACGTCTGCTGAAGCAACCTGAAATGGCTCTTGCTGTTTCCTTGACTGTTGCTTTGACATAACTACCAGACAGGGCACTTGTGGGTGCCATGATGATGGTGGTGTGTTGTCACCTTTGCATAGATCTGTTTTCTACAAGTCCACTGATTGATACATAAAATAATTGGGGGCTGACTCTTGTCAGCCATTCTGTCTGATTTCTGCTGTGACTCCTGCGAGAGTCAGATGGAACAGTTTGGAAAAATGTTAGGACCCAGAGACACCAGGTCCTGTCGGGATTTGCTGCTCGATCTTGTAATGGGCCAAGCCTCTGCCTGCTCCTTACAAGGCCAATGATGTGGAGGGGGCACAAACTTCCTATGCTGGGTGTTCCTGCATCAGTGGCCCATAAAGGACCCTGCATAAGACTGAAGGTAGGTACACTGAATCAGATGAGGCGTGCCAACCCCAGAAGATTTTTTTTCAATCTTTTGGATGTGGGTGTAGATGGCAAGATCCAACATTTATTGCCCATCCCGAGTTGCCTTGAAGGTGGTGGTGAGCTGCTGCCTTGAACCGCTGCAGTCTGTCTAGGGAAGTTGCTCCCACAATGCTGTTGGGTAGAGAGTTCCAGAATTTTGACCCGGGTAGAGAGTTCCAGAATTTTGACCCAGTGACGATGAAGGAATGGCGAAATATGTCCAAGTCATGATGGTATGTGGCTTGGAGATGATTTGTCCTCCTGTTTCCGTTGTTCTGGGTGGTGGAGGTCGTGGGTTTGGGAGGTGCTGCCAAAGAAGCCTTGGAAGTTGCTGCAGTGCATCCTGTAGATAGTATGCAGTGCAGCCATGGAATGCTGATGGTGGAGTGGGTGGATGTTTAGGCTAGTGGGTAAAGTGCCAATCAGGTGGACTGCTTTGTCCTGGACAGTGGTAAGTTTCTTCTGTTGCAGCTGCATCCAGGAAAATGGAGTGTATTCAGTCACACTCCTGACTTGTGCCTTGTAGGTGGTGGAAAGGCTCAGGGGAGTTAGGTGAGCAGAATATCCAGCCTCTGACTTGCTCTAATTTCCAGTCAATGGTAACTCCCAGAATGTTGATGGTGGGGGACTTGACGATGGTAATCCCATTGTATGTCAAGGGGAGGTGGTTAGGTAGATTCTGCCTTGTTAGAGATGATTATTGCCAGCTACTTGTGTGGTGTAAATGTTACCTAGGAACTGTGTAGGCCTTTCAGTCCCTCAAGCCTGTTCTGCCATTCAATTAGATCATGGCTTATCTGTACCTCCATGTATTTACTAGCATTTAATCCATATCCCTTTATACCCTTAACTAATAAAAATTTGTTGATCTCAGTCCTGAAAACTTAAATTGACCTAGCATCCACAGCCTTTTGGGAAATGAATTCCACATTTTCACTACCCTTTCTGTGGAAAAAATGCTTCCTGATTTCACTCCTGAATGGCCCAACTTTCTCATTTTAAGATTGTGGCTCTTTGTCTGGATTCCCCCACCAGAGGAAATGGCTTCTCTCTATCTATTCTATACAATCCTTTAATTTTAAACACCTCAATTAGTTCACCCCCTCAACCTTCTAAACTCAAGGGAATACAACCCTAGTGTATGTAATAGCAAAATACTGCAGATGCTGGAAATCCAAAATAAAAAACGCTGGAAAAACTCAGCAGGCCAGGCAGAGTTCGTGGAGAGAGAAACAGAGTTAACGTTTCGGGTCGAAGGACAGAGTTCTGACAAAGGGTCTTCGACCTGAAACATTAACTCTGTTTCTCTCTCCACGGATGCTGCCTGGCCTGCTGAGTTTATCCAGCATTTTCTGTTATTTCCAAGTGTATGTAACCTTTCCTCATAATTTAACTCTTTAAATCTGGTATCAAGACTCTTGTTATTTATCAGCCCAAGCCATGATGTTGTCCAGGTCTTGGTGAATACAGGCGTGGACTGCTACATTATCTGAGTAATGGCAAATGGAGCTGAATACTGTGCAGTCATCAGCAAACAGCCCCACATCTAACCTTGCGATGGAGGGAAGGCCATTGATGAAGCAGCTGAAGATGGTTGGGCCTAGGATGCTGCCCTGTGGAACTCCTCGGGTTGAGATGATTGGCCTCCAACAACTGCAACCATCTTCTTTTGTGCTAGATTCAGCCACTGGAGAGATTTTCCTTTGATTCCCATTGACTTCAGTTTTACTAGGGCTCCTTGGTGTCATACATGGTGGAATGCTGCCTAAAATGTCAAGGGCAGTCATTCTCGCCTCGCCTCTGGAATTCAGCTCTTGTGTCCATGTTTGGACTAAGACTGTAATGAAGTCTGGAGTGGTTCTGGCGGAACCCAAACTGAGCATCAGTGAGGAGGTTATTGGTAAGTGCCACTTGATGGTACTGTAAGATTCGGATTGCAGGTCACACAGATTACCCAAAGGGTCTTGGGAGTTGTAAGGTATTTTATTAAGGAGCGGCAGTTTAAGTTAAGTACAACACGCAATCAAGATAGACATAGTAGACATACGACCGTGACAATCGGACAGACGGCTGGCGGTGCAAACAGCTCTTCCCTTCCCTTCCCTTCACCGTCCGTGCTAAAAGCTCTTTAGATATCTCTTTTACTCTTTTTAGGGGTGGGCCTAGGGTAGATTATCAAAGATACAGTCAACAACCTTTCGAGCACACAAACAGCAGACAGCTAGTCTGGAAACAAGGTCACCATCACGGTGCAGAATGTTATAACATCCGCAGGGAATCAAGAACATAAGCAAATTCTAAGCATCTATTCAGTTATTCAAACACCAGTGTAAAAAGATTTGTTTGTCTCGTCATTTCTTTCAATTCACTATTTCTTACAGTACTGTTGATGACTCCTCCCATCACTTTGCTAATGCAAATAACCCCACTGGAAGAGGGATCCAGGCCTGGAACCCCAAAGCTGGAAATTTATTTTCTCAAAGCTTTCAGTATCCACCACGGGGGTTGTGAATGGGATAGAATCATAGAAATTTACAGCACAGAGGAGGCCATTCGGCCCATCTTGTCTGTGCCAGCCGACAAAGAGCTATCCACCCAAATCCCACTTTCCAGCACTTGGTCCGTAGCCCTGTAGGTTACGGCAGTTCAAGTGCATATCCAAGTACTTTTTAAACGTGATTAAGGTTTCTGCCTCTACCACCCTTTCAGGCAGTGAGTTCCAGACTCCCACCATCCTCTGGGTGAAAACATTTCTCTTCAATTCACCTCTAAACCTCCCACCAATTATTTTAAATCTATGCCCCCCTGGTTATTGACCCCTCTGCTAAGGGAAATAGGTCCTTCCTATCCACTCTATCTAGGCCCTGCATAATTTTATACACCTCAGTTAGGTCTCCCCTCAGCCTCCTCTGTTCCAAAGAAAACAACCCCAGCCTATCCAATCTTTCCTCATAGCTAAAATTCCCCAGCCCAGGCAACATCCTCATAAATCTCCTCCGCACCCTCTCTAGTGCAATCACATCCTTCCTGTAATGTGGTGACCAGAACTGCATGCAGTATTCTAGCTGCAGCCTAACTAGTGTTTTATACAGTTCAAGCATAACCTCCTTACTCTTATATTCTGTGCCTCGGCTAATAAAGGCAAGTATCCCGTATGCCTTCCTAACCACCTTATCTACCTGTCCTGCTACCTTCAGGGATCTGTGGACATGCACTCCAAGGTCCCTCTGATCCTCTGCATTTCTCAGTGTCCTACCATTTATTGTGTATTCCCTTGCCTTGCTAGCCCTCCCCAAATGCATTACCTCACACTTCTCCGAATTGAATTCCATTTGCCACTGTTCTGCCCACTAGACGAGTCCATTGATATCTTCCTGCAGTCTACAGCTTTCTTCTTCATTATTAACCACACGGCCAATTCTTGTATCATCTGCAAACTTCTTAATCATACTTCCTACATTCAAATCCAAATCATTGATAGATACCACAAAAAGCAAAGGACCCAGTACCGAGCCCTGCGGAACCCCACTGGAAACAGCCTTCCAGTCACAAAAACACCCTTCGACCATTACCCTTTATTTCCTGCCTCTTGAGCCAATTTTGGATCCAACTTGCCACTTTGCGTTGGATCCCATGGGCTTTTACTTTCGTGACCAGTCTGCCATGCGGGACCTTATCAAAAGCCTTGCTAAAATCCATATAGACTACATCAAACACACTACCCTCATCGACCCTCCTTGTTACCTCCTCAAAAAATTCAATCACGTTCGTCAGACACGATCTTCCCTTAACAAATCCATGCTGACTGTCCCTGATTAATCTGTGCCTTTCTAAATGAAGATTTATCCTGTCCCTCAGAATTTTTTCCAATAATTTTCCCACCACAAAGGTTAGGCTGACTGGCCTGTAATTATGCGGTCTATCCCTTTTTTAAGCAACAGTACCACATTGGCAGTCCTCCAGTCCTCGGGCACCACACCTGTAGCCAGAGAGGATTGGAAAATGATGGTCAGAGCCTCTGCTATTTCCTCTCTTACTTCTCTTAACAGTCTGGGATACATTTCATCCGGTCTTGGGGAAGGGAGGGGCCTGAGAACCCCTCCACTTCGGATAACTGGTGGGTAGTTACTATCAGCATGGGGCGGCATGCATGTGTCCAAGTTGCACCCATAGTGGCGCAAGGGCCTGCTGGCCCCAAGTAAATGAGGTGGCCTCTCTCTCTCCCTGCAAAATCCACCAGGGTCAGCACTGGTGAACATAATCGTGGCATAACTACTAGGATTGCATCCCAGTGATTTTTTGGCTCCCTGGACTTTGTTGTTTGTTATGCAGCAAATTGGAAAAGTAGATGAGCGATGACTGGCAGAAACTTGCTGTTGTGTTAGATTGTTAGATCTGGGTGGAAAGGATTTATAAAATGTTCCTTTTCTGTTAATGTTGCTGTCACATTTTTTCTCTTCATTGACAGGCTGGATTCCCACCAGGGGTTGTGAATATGATTCCTGGTTTTGGATCAACTGCAGGAGCAGCCATTGCCTCGCATATGGATGTTGATAAAGTTGCATTCACAGGATCCACTGAGGTTAGTTTGGAAACTGCAGCCCCTTAAGTTAACCTCCTGGAATTTTGGTACAGATTAGATCAGTGACTAACTGATTAGTGAATAGGTTGCAACACAAAATACAAATCCCTGCTGGAAATGTAATCCACAATTGAACTGGATAAATTAGTGCAATAAGTTTACAGGCTTTTCTGTAACACACATTCTTTAGTTGCGGTGGTTGATTACATTCCATCATGTAATAACAGCCTGCCACAAAACAGTTTATCTCTTCAGTTGCTGACCAGCCTGTGCATTTCTAGCATTCCTTTTCCTGTGTTACTGCCAAGAATGACTTCAAGCTATGCACATTGTGTGCAAACAGTTCTGCTGTTAATACTGTCACGTTGCCAGTTCTGAGCTCTGGAATTAAATGATGCATGGTGAAGCTCTTGTGTGGCTCAATCATCAAAAGGGTTGAGTTTTATAACGGACTTGGTGTGTAGATGTCACTTGAGCTAGTGGGTCATGACCACCAACAAACCAATCACTTGAGCAACAGATCAGAGACTTTATAGAAATGAATTAGAACATAAGAACATAAGAAATAGGAGCAGGAGTAGGCCAATCGGCCCCTCGAGCCTGCTCCGCCATTCAATAAGATCATGGCTGATCTGATCCTAACCGCCAATCCACTATCACTGACTTTGGGGATGATCTAACTAATGATTTTGGAAATTTTGCGTTTGGGTTCATGAATTATGTTTCCTGAACACTTCCTGGTAATTATTTCCTCTTTCTCTGCTTCCTGCTGGCAGTTTAATTTTTTAAGACAATTGTTTTTCAAAAGCCTGTCCTGTCTTACAATCTCTTGCAGGTTGGCCACTTGATCCAGCAGGCTGCAGGAAAAAGTAATTTGAAGAAGGTGACACTGGAACTGGGCGGGAAGAGCCCAAACATTGTCCTTTCTGATGCTGATGGTAAGAAATGCTACTGTACCTGTGACATGAACAATTAACTTGTTCTAGAACTTGTTGGTTCTGTTTGTTTCTGAGAGTGGGGGGAGGAGGAGAAATGAACATCTGTTCAATAAAACCCACTTATGGCTGTTGGGGTTGCTGCCGAACATGCATACATACATGCAATATATATGTGCAGGAAACTCTCGACTTACCGGCACCTAAATAACCGGAAATCTCTGTTAACCGGCAAAATTCAGGAGTAGGTTCAGGTAAGTTTTACTTCATATTAGTGGCAGTTCCTGGATCTGTGGCTGTGTAACTGGGGTTCGTGCACTTGTTGCTAAGCAACAGGGACGCTTGGTCTGTGGCCGGGGTTCCTGCACATGTTGCTAAGCAACAGAGAAGCCTGGATTTGTTGCTGTGTACGGAGCTCTCATACCTTTTAACTATATCTCTCTGTAATCTGGACTTTTTGATAAACCGGCACCACGCCGGTCCTGTTGGTGCCGGATAATAGAGAGTTTCCTGTATGTGTATATTTTAATTTTGTTGTTTTAAAGTGAGAAATGAAGATGAGTAAAAATTCTATTCCATTTGAATTTGCATATCCAATTTAAGTGGTCAAAAGTAAAGATCCATCTTTTGGGAGTAGGTTCAATCTAAAAGAAGATTTTTCCTTCCCATCTGTGTTAAACTGACATGTTGCCTTCATTATGTATCTTGTAGCAATGGGAAGGGGGATTGGAAATTAATTGACCTGCTCTGGTCTTGCAAAAGTTTTGCTGGATACTTGTAGAATTCGGAGACCTACAATCTTGTCGCTTGCCTTTTGCCTTGCCCTTTCCTTCCCTCTTTCAATCCTAGATTAGTAACTGGGACCTGAAAGAACAAGCATTCTGCAGGTTGGGCTAGAGGAAGGGATTTGGGCGAGAATGTTAAACCAAACTTAACTTCGTGTCAATCTCTAGATAAACTGACATTTTGTTTTACAATAATTTCTCCCCTCCTAATCAAAATTTACTCTCAGAAAATGTTCCAACTGATTACTCTGTTCATTTTCCAGTGGGCCATGCAGTTGAGGAGTCCCATACGGCTCTGTTCTTTAACCAAGGACAGTGCTGCTGTGCTGGATCACGCACATTTGTTCAAGAATCTATCTACGATCAATTTGTAGAGCAGAGTGTGGAAAGAGCAAAACGTCGTACTGTCGGAGATCCATTTGATTCCAAGAATGAGCAGGGGCCACAGGTAGATTTACAGGAAACTGAACAACTAGTTTCAAGAATCTCTTCTATTGTCCTTTACCATGTAATGAATGCTACCTCATGGTCCTTCATGCAAAGTTCTTGTTTGCTATTGTCTCTTTACCATTACACTCACAGCTTTTGTTTCTGTTAGCCCTACTACAAGTCAATACATTACTTAAAGTCATTAACTTCTCTGAGGTATTGATTACAGCCAATAGCTGCCTTGCAAGCCTAGTTCATATTGGTATCCACAGTAGAATCACGAACCTTAGTCATGTAATTGTAGGGAGATGTTATGGAGAAGGATCATTGCCCCTAGCTGTGTTTCAGTGATGAAGCTGTAGCTGAAGAATGTATCTATGGCAAGGGAAACCAATGGAGTGATTCATGACTTCTCAAAAGAAAAATCATTGCTTTGTGCAGTCTGGGTTCCTGCTAGTACTTGCATAAGGAACAGTAGCATAGTGGTAATGTCACTGGGCTGGTAATCCAGAGGTCTGGACTAATGATCCAGAGACTTGAGTTCAAACCTTACCACGGGAAATTTAAATTCAGTGAATTAAATAAATCTGGAATTTAAAAAAAAAAAAGCTAGTATCAGTAATGGTAACCATGAATCGTAAAATCCATCTGGTTTACTAAAATCTGCTGTCTTTACCTGGTCTGGCTTATGTGATTCCAGACCCACAGCAATGTGGTTGACTCGCAACTGCCCTCTGAAATGGCTTAGCAAGCCACTCGGTTGTAACAAACCGCTATGAAACACAATAATAAGAATGAAACAAGAGGGACCACCCGGCATTGACCTCGGCACTGGCTACGGACACGGCAATGGCACACCCAGCCCCTGCAAAGTCCTCCTCACCAACATCTGGGGACTTGTGCCAAAATTCTCCCACAGACTAGTCAAGCAACAGCCTGACATAATTATACTCTCAGAATCATTCCTTTCAGCCAATGTCCCAAACTCCTCCATCACAATCCCTGGGTATGTCCTGTCCCACCGGCAGGACAGACCCACCAGGGGTGGCGGCATAGTTGGGAAGGAGTGGCCCTGGGAGTCCTCACCATTGACTCTGGACCCCATGAAGTCTCATGGCGTCAGGTCAAGCAAGCGTGGGCAAGGAAACCTCCTGCTGATTACCACCTACCACCCTCCCTCAGCTGATGAATCAGTACTCCTCCATGATGAACACCACTTGGAAGAAGCACTGAGAGTAGCAAGGGCACAGAATGTACTCTGGGTGGGGGACTTCAATGTCCATCACCAAGAGTGGCTCAGTAGCACCACTACTGACCGAGCTGGCCGAGTCCTGAAGGACATAACTGCCAGTCTGGGCCTGCGACGGGCGGTGAGAGAACCAACACGAGAGGAAAAACCTACTTGTCCTCATCCTCACCAATCTACCTGTCGCAGATGCATCTGTGCATGACACTCTTGGTAGCAGTGACCACCGCACAGTCATTGTGGAGACGAAGTCCTGTCTTCACACTGAGGACACCCTCTATCGTGTTGTGTGGCACTACCACCGTGCTAAATGGGATAGATTCAGAACAAATCTAGCAGCTCAAAACTGCGCATCCATGAGGTGCTGTGGGCCATCAGCAGCGGCAGAATTGTATTCCACCACAATCTGTAACCTCATGGCCCGGCATATCCCTCACTCTACCATTACCATCAAGCCAGGGGACCAACCCTGGTTCAATAAAGAGTGTAGAAGAGCAATGCAGGAGCTCTTTTGTCCATGAGGTGCCAACCTGGGGAAGCTGCAACACAGGACTACATGCATGCTAAAATGCGGAAGCAGCATGCTATAGACAGGGCTAAGCGATCCCACAATCAACTGATCAGATCAAAGCTCTGCAGTCCTGCCACATCTAGTCGTGAATGGTGGTGGATCATTAAACAACTAACATGAATATCCCCATCCTCAATGATCGTGGTGCCCACCACGTGAGTGCAAAAGACAAGGCTAAAGCGTTTGCAACCATCTTCAGCCAGAAGTGCTGAGTGGATGATCCATATCTGCCTACTCCTGAGTCCCTACCATCACAGAAAGCAGTCTTTAGCCAATTCAATTCATTCCACGTGATATCAAGAAACGGCTGAGCGCACTGGATACAGCAAAGGCTATGGGCCCCGACAACAACCCAGCTATTGTGCTGAAGACTTGTACTCCAGAACTAGCCGCGCCTCTAGCCAAGCTGTTCCAGTACAGCTGCAACACTGGCATCTGTCCGACAATGTGGAAAACTGCCCAGGTGTGAACTGTCCACAAAAAGCAGGACAAATCCAATCCGGTCATCGACAGTGCTATCAAACAGCACTTACTCACCAATAACCTGCTCACTGAGGCCCAGTTTGGGTTCCACCAAGACCACTCAGCTCCTGACCTCACTACAGCCTTGGTCCAAACATGGACAAAGGAGCTGAATTCCAGAAGTGAGATGAGAGTGACTGCCCTAGACATCAAGGCAGCATTTGACTGTGTGGCATCAAGGAGCCCTAGTAAAACTGAAGGCAATGGGAATCGGGAGGGAAAACTCTCCACTGGCTGGAGTCATACATAGCACGAAGGAAGATGGTTGTGGTAGTTGAAGATCAATTATCACAGCCCCAGGACATCGCTGCAGGAGTTCCTCAGGGCGGTGTCCTCGGCCCAACCATCTTCAGCTGCTTCATCAATGACCTTCCCTCCAACATAAGGTCAGAAATGGGGATGTTCGCTGATGACTGCAGTGTTCAGTGCCATTCACAACTCCTCAGATAATGAAGCAGTCCATGCCTGCATGCAACAAGACCTGGATGACGTTCAGGCTTGGGCTGATAAGTGGCAGGTAACATTCGCGCCACGGAAGTGTCAGGTAATGACTATCTCCAACAAGCAAGAGTCTAGCCACCTCCCCTTGAAATTCAATGGTATTACCATTGCCGAATCCCCCACCATCAACATCCTGGAGGGGGTCACCATTGACCAGAAACTTCACTGGACTAGCCACATAAATACTGTGGCAACAAGAGCAGGTCAGAGGCTGGGTATTCTGTGGCGAGTGTCTCGCCTCCTGACTCCCCAAAGCCTTTCCACCATCTACAAGGCACAGATTAGGAGTGTGATGGAATACTCTCCACTTGCCTGGATGAGTGCAGCTCCAACAACACTCAAGAAACTCGACACCATCCAGGACAAAGCAGCCCGCTTGATTGGCACCCCATCTACCACCTTAAACATTCACTCCCTCCACCATCGGCGTACCGTGGCTGCAGTGTGTACCATCTACAAGATGCACTGCAGCAACTCGCCAAGGCTTCTCCGGCAGCACCTCCCAAACCCGCAACCTCTTCCACCTAGAAGGACAAGGGCAGCAGGCGCATGGGAACACCACCACCTACAAGTTCCTCTCCAAGTCACACACCATCCTGACTTGGAAGTATATCGCTGATCCTTCATCGTCACTGGGTCAAAATCCTGGAACTCCCTCCCTAACAGCACTGTGGGAGTACCTTCACCACACGCACTGCAGCGGTTCAAGAAGGCGGCTCACCACCACCTTCTCGAGGGCAATTGGGGATGGGTAATAAATGCTGGCCTTGCCAGCGACGCCCACATCCCATAAACTTTTTTTAAATTCTGATTTGGCTGATGGTCTTCCATTTTTCAAATAGGCAAATATTCTTAACCAGGTCAAAATTAAATTGCTTAACAGATTCACTGATAGCTGGGATGCTGCCTTCTTTGCTGGAATTGTCTACCAACACTTGCCATCTAGATTTGCAAATGAAGTAGTGGCCACTTGTTGGAAAGTAGCTGGTCCAAATGGAACTGAATTCCAGCACGAGTTGGTAACCTCCAAGGAGGGAGGGGAAAAATTTGGGGGCAAGAAAGATCCTTTTGCGGTTTTTAAAAAAATGATTAACATCACTAGTACCCAAGTTGCAGGAGGATAATCATTTGTGGAAGTGAATAATTGTTTGATATTCTTACTAACATTTGGTTATTGGCTACTTGTCCTGGCCATTGGAACCTTTCTGCGGCTATAACAACTGATGGTGAGGTGACCAATTATGGATGATTGTTACAGGTGGATGAGGAACAATTCAATAAAGTTCTGAGATACATTAGTTGTGGAAAAAAGGAAGGAGCCAAGCTACTCTGCGGAGGAGGAGTGGCAGCAGATCGTGGGTACTTCATCCAGCCAACTGTGTTTGGAGATGTGAAGGATGATATGATTATCGCCAGAGAGGAGGTAAGTCCACGCACCCAGTTTATATGATTATGGCTGGATATCTATATGTTTCAGTAATTAGTGCTCAGGAAATGTTAATTGGTAAATGCTACGTTGTCGGCATGGCTCAGTTGGTAGTATTCTTTGTATTTTGGCAGAAGGTTGTGGCTTCACGCTGTGGACATAAAATTCAAATTGAAAGGAGGTCATTCAGCCCATCAAGCGCACGACCCATGTACATTTATGTTACCCTTCCACTTGCTGCTAATCTTTTGCTTCAGAGAACACCAAGTTCCTTCTCCAACCTCTGTTTGGGCGGGGGGCAGAAAACAAACTGTTATTCATATCTCTCTCCTAAATTCCCCCTTCTCAGTCGACAAGTACGTAATCTAGACTGACACCTCAGTGTTGTACTGAAGGAATGCTGCATTGTTAGAGGTCCATCTTTTGGATGAGCCCTTTCTGCCTGTTTCAGTTGGGTGTTAAAAGATCCCGTGGCACTATTTTGAACAGCAGGGAGTGCTCCTGGTGTCCTACCCCAACATTTCTACTCGACTAATATCACCAAAAATATTCATCTGGAATGTCAGCTTTGGCTCATTGGTGACATTCTTGCCTTTGTCAGAAGATTGTGGGTTCAAGACCCACTCCAGAGACTTGAATCCAGACCGACACTCGGTACAGTTCCAAGAGCGTGCTGTGCTTTTCCTGTCTTTTGGGTGATGTGCTGAACTGAGGTCAGTCTGCCCTCTCAGGTGGACATAAGAGATCCCATCGCACTAATTGAAAAAGAGCAAGGGAGTTCTAGCCAATATTTATCCCACAACCAACACCACTAAAACAGACTATCTGGTCATTTATCTCATTATTGTTTGTGGAACCTTGGTGTCGGTACAAAGCTACAGCAACTGCACAGATGTACATAATTGGACATTAAACACCGAGACATCCTGAAGTAGTGAAATGTGTTATATTTAAGTTATTTTTCTCTGCTGTTTTTGAGATCTTGCAAAATGAAAATAACTGCAATGTTTCCCTGCACAGCTGCACTTCAGAATAATTTATATGTGAATCACTGAGAAATTTGAGTGACACTATATAAATGTATTTGTGTTTCTAAACTGAGAACCTTACTCAACTTTTGACTTAAATGTTTCACTTGTTTAATTAAAATTATTTCTTTAGAATTTCACGAAGTTTTGGGGAAGGTGTGGTGATCTGCTTTTTTCCCTTTCGGACACTTGAGTACCCTGTCCAAACTCGATCAAGGTGCACATGTAAATAGTGGCTCTTTGTGAATGATTCACCAGAGAGACCAACATCCATGGAACTGTACCCCACCAAGACATCACTATATTTATTAAATGAAGGGGGGGGGGGGGGGGGGAGTAAAAAAAAATGTCTTTCTCTCTAAATCGATGGTAATTATGTCACGATTGTTGACCCTTACCTATTGGTGTCCGTTACCAAGAGTGTGGAATTGACCGCACTGTTAGCAACTCCTGGTACAAACTCACTTTAAAAACTAATGAGAGACAGATGTCATGATCACAGACAGCAGGATGTGATCTCAAGGGTGTAATCTAATTTTAAGGTTCAGGTGACTGTTCAGGCTTCACTCTCTGGTGGTTTGGCTTTATCTGAACTTGTCGCGTTAGATTACAGCCTGTACCTCATGCCATGGTATCTATTCCAGCTTTTATTAGCATATAATTTCATGGAAATATCTCTGTTCTACTAGGTGTCGATTATTGAGAGTTATTTCCTCTATCAGATCCAAAGCTTGTTAGAAATCTAGGAGGCTATGTTGGAAGTGCTATTGGATATAGAAGAATTCATATGCATTCTCATTTCTGTTTTCCTTTCTTGTAGATCTTTGGACCAGTGATGCAGATTCTGAAGTTTAAGACAATGGAGGAGGTGCTTGAGCGAGCAAATGATACCATATATGGACTTGCAGCAGCAGTGTTCACCAATGACATCAACAAGGCCAACTACGTGTCTCAGGGGCTGCGTGCAGGAACTGTCTGGTAAGCTTCCCTATCTTATCTGAGGAATGATGTTCTTGCCATGGAAGGAGTTCAGCGAAGATTCACCAGGCTGATACCTGGGATGGCAGGAATGACGTATGAGGAGAGATTGGGTCGATTGGGCTTGTACTTGCTGGAGTTTAGAAGAATGAGAGGGGATCTCATTGAAACTTATAAAATTCTGACAGGACTGGACAGACTAGATGCAGGAAGGATGTTCCTGATGGTCGGGGAGTCCAGAACCAGGGGTCACAGTCTAAGGATAAGGGGTAGGCCATTTAGGACAGAAATGAGGAGGAATTTCTTCACCCAGAGAGTGGTGAACCTGTGGAATTCTCTACCACAGAAGGCAGTAGAGGCCAATACATTAAATATATTCAAGAAGGAGTTGGATATATTTCTTAAGGCTAAAGGGATAAAGGGGTATGGGGAGAAAGCAGGGACCGGGTACTGAATTTGGATGATCAGCCATGATCGCATTGAATGGCTGAGCAGACTCGGGGCCGAATGGCCTACTCCTGCTCCTATCTTCTATGTTTCTATGTCACAGGATGTCTGACTTGTAATCAAGTCACAATTGTGTTTTTTTACCCCAGTTTTCTCCCCTACTTTCTTGAACACAAAGGACAAGTGGCCATTCCTCATTTGTGACCATTAATGTCAGAAGGCTATTTGACAATGAAGTGCATGACATCTGAGGCTTGCCTGATGTCCATGTCTACTTTCCAGTGCAGGTCAAAACTTAAACAAAGCCCATATGGGGCAGAGGTGCTATTGCCTAAATCTTCTGTAAGTGGGTCCTGTTACAAAGGATAGTTCAATGTGTTCTGCATTTGGGGGGGGAAAAAAAGGATGTTCAGGATACTCCAGGGTTATAGAATGGACCGAAATGGTGCAGCCCCAAAATGTAACTAAAATAATTGTTCCATCTTTGAATAAGTACTACTACAGTCCCCACCGCTTATAGCTGGTGTGTTCGTGCATACGCAATTTACCCTTAATATGCAGTAGCCAGTATAACGTGATAGTGTTTTAAGAATGCTGTTGTGCTTATCAGCATCCACAGCTCTCTGAACCACTGCCTCAATGAACCTCCTTGCTGCCGGACTCTCGGCCTGACCAAGGACCCTGAGCTACACAGCACCAACCTCGCCCTGGATGCAGCCAGCAGGAAACTGGAGGAGCAGGAAGCGGGATAACCATTTAAACACCTCATTAGGGCACTAAATTTTGGTGGCTGGGATTATTTTTGTTAAATATTTTTCATATGTACTTCACTCATACAATAATGTCACGGGTGAGCGCGCAACTGTCTCTACCTGAAATAAATGGAGTACTTAAGATGCGATAACCGGCAACTTTGAGATTGACATTCATGCTAATGGTTATCACATTTTTACTGATATGTGACTACCCATGGATGTTTTTTTAAGTGGTAGGGACTGTATTTGTCCTTAGCATTGCTCCACAGATATTGGATGGAGGAGAAATTTACTTTTTTTTTTACGGTAACAATTCAGTTATTTCACCAATTCCATACTTCTATAAAGGAGTAGCACAGCACTACCACGCATAAATACTTAATCATCTGATATTGAAATAAAAATCTTAATCTTAAATAATTAGAGGATGTTCGAGTTGATTTCAATTTATTTGTACTTCTGAGGATTTTCAATGATGACTGTCATTGGCTATAAAGGCACCATTGGACAAGAAAAGCCTTGATGGCATTTTTGAGCTAGTTTCTAAATTTGTAACTTATTTAAACTTCTTGTTTTCCCCCCCCCCCCCCCAAACAGGATAAATTGCTTTGACGTATTTGGTGCTCAAGCGCCATTTGGTGGATACAAAGCTTCGGGCACCGGGCGGGAACTTGGAGAATACGGATTAGACGCGTACACAGAAATAAAGACTGTGAGTAATGAATGGTAGCTGTGTAAACCCAGATTAGAATGTGGTGATCATTATACAGTTCATACAGGGCTTTGGATTTATTTTTACAGTTGTGGCCCAAATTTCCTACAGTACACATGCATAACTCCTGCCCCCCACCCTTCTATTCCCTCCTAACTAATGCTATATTCAAATCTATAGTCGCATGTAGCCCTCCACTATCTCAGCCGGGTGGCCATTTTTCATGTGAGCCTAGATACTTGAGGGTTAGCAGGTTATTTGTAGCCAAGCCTGATGCTGTCCTTGCCTAGTGTCCACAACTACACACTTATCCAACAGGAAACACTGGTAGCAGCACCTCTGCTCTTAGTTTTTTCCATCACCAGTTTAGGCAATTCATTCAGTTGGAGTGCCCCTACTGCCACTGGAGCTGAGATCAGTTATATCTCACAGAAGAGCACTTTCTACCAATCAGTCTTAGTTGCAGTAACATAGAAAGCTAGGATGCAGACACTTCTGGTGTGAAGCTTATGTAAGGATGAATGTTGAGTGTTGGAGCTTTATTTTCACAAAACAATAAATTATCTCTTTTCTCTTCCATTCAGGTGACAGTCAAGATTCTCCAGAAGAACTCCTAAACTAACTTTCGATGCACTTATACCCTTTTTTAAAGGTGGAATTCTGAAGAACATGAGACATTTAAACTGACTAAATCAATCATTAAAGCTTATGTAATGAAAAGTCTAAATCACATTAACTTTGAACCTGATAATCAATGTAATTGCTTTTATCTCTTGATAAACTAAGATGTTTTACTGCTGAAAGTAAACATATGCTGTGGAATTCCCTCAAGTATGTGATAATGAGCTTTGATTATATTTACAACTATAGTTTCACATGGGTAAATAAAGGAGAGACATTTGGTGGCGAATGGCCAAAATATTAATTATGGTTCTTTTTGTAATTGGTTTGTTAGGATTGCTGTTTTGAACATTTGCAAAGTAAAATACTTGGCTGGTTAAGCATTGTAAGGATTCCCCTGGTTTCTAAGTTGTTCCTCTTTTTAAATCTTTGATCATGATTGTAAGGATTCCATCCATATTTTACATGGGCCGAAGACTTCTCATTGGCTGAAGCTATGTTCAATATACATGGCACAGATGAGATGGAACGTGTCATTATTTTTTTACGGATTAACTTTCTGTGCTGAGTATTAAACTTTTTGACAAGGAATTTGCTTTAGAATTGTATACCAAAAAAATCACATACTGTACAGTATCAAATAAAGAAGCAGATTTGATTGCTCATATACTGCATTTTCACTTTGAGCTAATACATTTTGGTGAAACATCTTCATTCCCCTGATTTATGTCCTGCTTGTGGGAATAGGCACACAACCTCTTCCCAGCGTTCTGCAAATGTTGATTTGTAACTAGCTACTAGGTGCTGTATGAGACAACTTTGCACACGTGAATGTTTATTTTTCCCTCGTATTCCTTCAGTGGCATAATGAGATCAGGCACTCTACATGACAAATCATGACTGGAGGATGTTTCACATGAGGGTAAGGGAGGAGTTAGAATTGGAGAGATGACAAAGCTTGGATGAGACAAGTTGAAGGTGAGTTTAGGTAGAGAACTCCAGAGTGCATTTCCATGACTGAAGGCTGTGTTACCTACAGTTGAGTGGAGGGATTGGGGATCTACAATAGGTTGGAGTTAATAGAGTGCTGGGTGTTGCCTAGGAGTTTAAGGCTGGAGGAAATTGTTGAAGCCATGGTGAGATTTGTTAATGAGAACATGATTATCAAATCAATAAATTGGAGGATGAGAGCCAGTGAACATTGGCAATATCGGGGTGAGCGGCATGTAGGATGTGGACAGCAGAGCTTTGGAGAACTTGATATCTGAAGCTTGGTCTAGAATCAAACAAGAAGCCAAAGATGACCTTCATTAGGTTCAGCAAACAGACTACAAGGATATGCAATCAGGCGAGGGTGCAACATTTCTGGTAGGTGGTGAATAGGATAACTTTTAATCTTGTGAAGATACAGAATGTTCTGGCTTATCTGCGACTTGCTGGATAAACAATTGGAAAGCAGAGTAACAAATGAGTGCAAACATTTTTGACAGTAATTACATTTTAACAACTTTATGGTTTCTATCACTGCTGCTGTAATTTGTTATAGCGATAGATTTTTGATATTAAGGGAATCCAGGGATATGGGGATAGTGCGGGAAGGTGGAGTTTAGATCAGCCATGACATTGAATGGTGGGGCAGGCTCAAATAAGAACATAAGAAATAGGAGCAGGAATAGGCCACTTGGCCCCTCGAGCCTGCTCCGCCATTCAATAAGATCATAGCTGATCTTGGACTCAAAGCCACTTCCCTGCCCACTCCCCATATCCCTTCACTCCCTTATCTTACAAAAATCTGTCTATCTCCACCTTAAATGTATTTAATGGCCCAGCTTCCACTGCTCTCTGGGGCAGAGAATTCCACAAATTTACAACCCTCTGAGAGAAGAAATTCCTCCTCATCTCAGTTCTAAAAGGGCGACCCTATATTCTAAAACTATGCCCCTGCGTTCTAGATTTCCCCACCAGGGGAAACATCCTCTCTGCATCTACCTTGTCGCGCCCCCTCCTGCTCCTATTTCTTCTAAAGGCAAGACCATTCTCCACATGTCTTTGTAAAGCAGAAGAGGGGGTGAGAAGCTTTAGATATCCTGTTTGATCAATGTTTATGAGGGAAATTCAGGGCTGGGGAAATGGGAGGAGTGAGGCAGATCACAGATCAATTTAAATAAATAAAAACTACTGAAAATACTCAGCAGGTCAGGCAGCATCTGTGGAGGGAGAAACTGAACCGTTTAGGTCCCGTTCTAATGGGAGGTCATCAACCTGAAAACTTAACTGTTTCTCTCTCCCTAGCTGCTGCCTGACCTGCTGAGCGTTTCCAGCAATTTTTGTTTTTATTTCAGATTTCCAGCAACCGCAGTATTTATTTTTACTAACTTATTATTTAAAGTGCGAGACGTCAGGGTATGTCACGTTCGATTGAGACTGGTAGCTTTACAGTGTGATGCGGTCTAATAATTTTCCAACCTGGGGTTGCAGAGCAGCCTGGACAAGAGGCGCTTGTGGTTCCAGCCCTCGCCGTGCTCGGGAGGAGCGCTCGTCTCCCGGCCCAGCTCGTCCATCTCTGGATCAGGAACCAGCTGAATTCGGGAAATGGAATAGAAATCTATAAAAGCCGCTGAGTGGGGGCGGGAGGACAGGAGCAGCAAGCGGATCCTTAACGCGAGTGGATGGACAGAAATTGGAGTAAATACCGAATGATTTTTTAACAAATCATGTCTGCTTGTCATGTTTTGGGGGAAATGGAGGAATAAAGATCGATTTATAGAAAAAGAGCGACGGGAGGGGGGAGGGAGATTAAAAAATCAACAGTGAAATAATAGAAATGGAGGACATCCAGGATCCTTTAACCAGATTTTTTAAAAAAGGATCGGGAATAATACTTCAGGATAGCCAGCCAAAGAGGGAAAGGCTTATCCAATTTTAACGATTAGCTAGTGGGAAAGGAGCTTTCCCGGGATACGCAGAAGAAATCCAGGAATAGCCAAGCAAATAACGGAATTATCCCAAAACGAGCAGAGGGGATGCCTCAGAATCCAAAACCAGAGAAAAATAGGAATACTTCCAGGATAAGCGGTCAATAAGCAAAGGAATTATCCAGGGAAGGAGGAAGTGGGAGATTAATTATTCCAAAATAATCAGAAAAGGGAAATATCCTGGGTTAACCAGCTAAGAAGGAATCGGGGAAGCAACAGGAGAGGAAAAGGGGATGGGATAAACCAAACAGAGGAAATCTCTGGACCAATAACACTGGCCAGAGAAAGATGGAAACCTGGTCTTCTAAAACTGGACTCCAAGCACGATTTGAGCAGGAGTAAGGGCACAGTTCGAAAAATCCGGTAACTAGAAGGGGGAAAACACAGAAAATAACTCGAGCCTATCAGAAAACGAAAGGAGAGAGCAATGTGTGGGATAAACAGATCATTTATCAGGATTTGCAATCCAGGAGAAAGCAGTAATTCGAAATAAATGCACCTGGATCGTCCTTTTGCACGTCCCGAACCAAAAGAAGGGAGAATATTGTTGGAGAAACGTTGATACGGGGTAGCGTGGAATTGTCTATGGCAAACGATTTCCTTATATGGGATAACCCGGGATAAATCTTTTTATGTAAGATTTGGAAAGGAGCACGTTGCATCTATTGGGCTTCAGTCAACGAGAAACTTGAATCCAGGATTTTTAAAAAGGCCGACTGGAGAGTGAAGACTGGGATTTGGCAAACTTGATTGTAAATCGTTCCAGGCACACAGGAAGGAGTTTTCATCCAGGAGATATTCGCCTGGGTTAGTCTTCCTCGTGGTTTGATCCCAAACTGCTGAAAAGGAGGTCCCTGTCCAATCCTGCCTCCAATGGGCTGCACTTCCTCCATAACCACCGACAAACTTGCACGCCAGCACCCGGACATCCAAATCAATGGTAAGATTGGCTTGCTAAGAGCTTTCTGTTACAATTGAATGCTCACATAACATATAAGAATCATTGACATTACAGCACAAGAGGAGGTGCTTCAGGCCACGGCGGGTGCCTACTCTATAACTGGAACTACCTGCTCCAATCTCATTGCCCAGTCCCTTCCCTTTTAAATTGTAATCTCTGCCTCAACAGCAACTTGTGGTAAAGCATCCCATATTTCAATAACCTTCGTTTAAAAAATCTAACATTCCCCCTTTTTTCCCCTGGTGATAATCCTGCCGCTTTATTACTGACTCACCAACCAGTGGAAACAAGCTTTCAGTTTTTACCCTCTAAAAACCTTTCAGAATTATTACAACGACCATTAGATCCCCCTTTAACTTACTCTGTTAAAGGTTTTATTTAACCTTTCTTCATAACTATAACTTTAGTTTCTTGATATCATTCCCTTGAAGCTTTACTAATACATTTATTATGGCTCTAATATCTTTCCTATAATTGGGTGCCCATAACTGCAACAATGGCGTAACCATGTCATGTAATTCAGCATAATTTCCTTGCTTTTGACGTCATATCCCCTATGACTAAAACCCAGAATGCCACTATAACAATAGAAAATGCTGGAAAAACTCAGCAGGCCAGGCAACATCAGTGGAGAGAAATTAGAGCTGACGTTTTGGGTCAAAACCCTTTATCAGAATGCCACTAGCCTTTTTTAACCTGTACTTCCATCTTTAAAGAGCTATGTATCTGCATCTCCTGGTCTCCCTGTTCTTCCACTCTATTATGAGTCCTACTGTAGAAAGAATGCTTCTTTTTGCTCCTCATTTATTCCCAAAATGTACTTCTTTATATTTATCTGCATCGAACTGCATTTGCCATCAATGTGCCCACTTTGCTAAGCTGTCTGTATCTTCCTGCAATCTTATTCACAGTTTGCCATGCAGTGCACCCTATTTTTTGTTTTATTAGCAAACACCGATATCATTCTTCTTGTACCTATGGTCAAATCATTTTTATAAATGAAAGCCAAAAAAGCTCCCAGCCCAGATCCCAAGGAAACACCATTACCCCCAAACCTGCAAGTCTGAAAAACACCCAGTTACACCTATTCTTTGCTTTCTGTCCCCTAGCCATCTCTCTATTCATACGGCTACATTCCTTTTAATTCTATGTGTATTATTTTTCATAATATGTCTTTTATGTGACACCTTATCAAATGTTCACTGAAAGTTCATATATATATACTACTACATTGCTTTTATTTATGCACTCAGTAATTGCCTCAAAACATTCAATTAAATTAACTTAATCATGATGTCCTTTACTATTCCATGCTCACTGTCGCTGTCCCTGAATAGCCCACGCCTTTCTAAGTGTTCACTAATTCCATTCTGCATTATGGGCTGTAGTAGTTTGTTCACAACCGAGGTAAGATTAACTGGCCTGTAATTTCCTAGTTTATCCTTTTCCCCTTCTTTGAACAAAGGTGTTAATTTTGCCACTCTCCACTCCTTTAGCACGTTTCCCCCAGCTGCAGCCAGGTGAACACTGTACAAAGGATGCATATCACAAGATTGATACAGATGAGGTAAACCATTTAGCTTATCCTAGTCCTAGATCTGGTTCTGGGTACAAAGCAAGACAAGTAAGTGACATGAAGGTGGAACACTTACATAATAGTGACTGTAAGTAAATTAGGTTTACATTGAAATAGATTTTTAAAAAGCTGATAAAGCTGTTGAACATGCCAGCTCGGTCAACATCCTACAGCTGGGCAAGCTATGAATGGAAGCCCAGAGGCATATGCAGCAATAACGCAGATTAATTGTTCGGAAAAATGGCAGATCAAACAGTGGACCAGCAATGGGAGATATTTAGAGATGGATGAGGTACAGATTAAATACATACCAACTAGGAGTAAGGGGAGCTAATCAAAAGCAGGGATACCATGGATAAATAGGTTAGAGCAAGAATGAGGTTTATAAAAGAAGCTTATGAAAAATATGAAGGCAATAATACAGGAGAAAATGAGAAATATAGAAAGCGGGCAAAAAGAGCGATTAGGTGACTGTGCAGGGAAGTAGTAGCAGAAGATTTGTTGGCTATTTTGGGATAAGTAGGAATTAAAGCATGATAGGACAATGCACGGAGACAGACAGGAAAGGACACAACGCTAGATGTGGTCTGACCAAAGATTACATCATTTCCATTTCAGTCACCCAGTGTCTGCAATCCAGGTCAGTTATAGCAGTTAAGATGCAGAATTGAGTTCTCTGTACCCTGTCCCAACAATATGCCTCACCACCAACCTCAGAGAGAGGCCTGGCCACTGTGAGATTTTTCATTTCCCATAACAGTAATCCTATGAGTTCTTTGAATGTAATTGCCAGTTTCATACCAAAATAAAGTCAGCTTTGTATTGTGAGCCCATGGCAACTAGGTGCTTGATTCAATCGGCTTAAATTAATTTCATGTGGAATCGCTACAGCTGGCACTCGGGTCCCAAATGTGAAAGGCTATTGTCTAACTCAGTGTGCCACCCAGTCAGGGAGTATTTCTTTCTGCAGTGAAATGATTTTAATAGGTGTGTGCTGACCTGTCCAATCCATACAATTCCCTGTATGATGCCCTGTTCAGTATCTATAGCTCCCCATGTGTGATGCAGTTTTGATCTTACATTTCTCTCTGTGAATTCCCTAGTCCTCTGATTTAATTTTCAGTGATTGAGCCCAGCACTGTGACTGCTGTACATGGTGACACACCCTCCTCCGTTATCTCGGTAACACAACCTACAAAGTACAAGATATCTGATGCCCTTCAGGTCACAGACATTAGAAAGTATGGACGGTGTCATTCAGCAATCAGCCGCCTTGGAGAACCAAACAGAATGTTTAGTGAGACATGGCAGCAGGTTTCAGATTGTGGTAAAGATGAAACAAGCCTCAAGAGGAGCCGATCTGCTAAAGGTAGCAATTCAGAACATGGACACTGTTCATATTCCAAGAGAACAACCGTTTGGGCAAATGGGATAGATTCCAAACAGGATGAAAAAGTGATGGAAGTCAGACCGCTCCTCCAGTCAGGTAAGGCTGTATTCATTTAAAAGCAATGGAAAATGTAACAGGTATAGCAAGATATGATATGAATGGACATTAATGTATTGGGAATTTTGACATTTCTAAATTGTCTGCCCTCTGTTTTTCTTCAATGGTTCTCTTTAGCTTTTCCTTCCTCATCTGAAGGTGGTGACTTATGCTGAGATACAGCTTCCCAGTGCCAGCAGACCTCTGCTGCTTTGGCCAAGTGGCTCTTCTTCATATCATCCAACCCATGAGTGTCAACAGACTATTCAATAATGGGGGCATCACAGCTGAACACAAACTTCTTCCTATCCAATATCCACTCAGATGCACTTCCAACAAGGAGTCACTGAATAATGATGAGGAGTAGGAACGCTTGTTGATTTCCATACTCCCCCAAACTGAGAATATTGAGGCCAATTATACCACTCCCGCCACCATCTTTGGCTGAGATCCGCGAATTCAGCTCAGGCTAGAGACTTGAACCTCAGATCTTCTGGACTGTGTAGTTCAGTATCTCACCAAGCAGTGTACTTACCCACTGACCTCTCCTGTTTTTTATACTGTATAAATGTTTTAATATCTATATGTAAACTTGTCTCAAATTCATTAATGCAGACTATTTACACAAAGGTTTATTTAAATTCCGCTGTGGTACTCCTGAGTTACGTGCAGTCTTATGATGTCAGCTCATCCCCATTAGAAATTGGCTGCGATAATTTCAAACTTATTTTGTATAGGGTCCTTACTACCATCAGAGAGAAGAGGCTTCTTACCTTCATTCTGGGCTCAATTTGAACCCAGGATTCTGGAGGCGAAAGGACAATATTTTGGTTCACTACACCATTTAGTCACCATTCCCCAGTATGTGCCAGCAACTAAATTAAAACAAGCTAATAATATGGATTGCAAGTACTGACACAATTTGATCAAAACATTGAACTAAACACAGAAATGAGAGGATTGTTTTAGAAGGTGCCTTTTTTTACTCATTCACAGGATGTGGGCATCACTGGCAAGGCCAGCATTTGTTGCCCATCCCTAATAGCCCTTGAGAAGGTGGTGGTGAGCCGCCTTCTTGACAACTGAGTGACTTGCTAGGCCATCTCAGAGGGCAGCTAAGAGTCAACCACATGGCTGTGGATCTGGAGTCACAGAGGCCAGATCGAGTGAGGACGACAGATTTCCTTCCCTAAAGGACATTAGTGAATCAGTTTTGTTGACATGGCTGAAGGTGGAGTTATAATGAGAAATAAATCCAGGTGAAAAGGAAAATATGGGGGCAAAATTGCAACAACACAATGTTAACTTCTGTGGTAAAAGTAACCAAAGTAGAATTCTCTCCTTGCTCTATCTTTTGAAGCCAGAGGATTATATTGATTTTATTTATTTTCTTACAGAACAGCTGGATTCAGTTAACCTGAAAGAAGCCCGACTCCAACCATCTTGTGAGGACCTATCTCAGCAGTTGGATCTTAGTAACTTGGCCTTTACTTAACTTTACTTTTACCCAGTCTTACCTTCTCCTTACAGAACTAGCCATGAACTTTATGGCCTCGTATTGTCTCCTTCCCCACTCATCTTGTAGCAGGATAACTGTACTCTAATCCTAATCTATACATGATTACACAACATCCTAACCACTGACAAGGCCCGAAGCCTCTCGAGAAAGACCTTTTCACTGTTAATACTTCTTGGTGTGAGAAAGGGTCCATGTAACACTTCACAGTTCAGAATGTTGGTACTTGTGATATGTTATAGTATACTATTGATAAAAGATTGTGTCTTCAGAAGCTGCAGCTAAGAGCCACTGCGAGTGACCCATGTAGCCAGAGCAGGCATGAGGCCTCACTGGGGTTGGTTCCATGTACAGTAATTGCTTCCATTTGGAGGAAAAGCCAAAACACTGGCTTGTTTGGAACTGTACACATGTGAACATTATCCAACAATCGTTATCCTTGGCCCAGTGAGGACAGTAGTAACAGTTGAACATTGGGACAGGCATGAGGGCACAGTCACCTGCGTTATAACATAGATTGACCCATATCAAGATGCACCCACACAGTGACCTATGGTAGGAGACACACAATGATCAATATTACAACACACAGTGATAGCAGGTGCTATCAGATGTTGACATTATCTAAATCTGATTGAGGTTCCCCATATGTCTGTTAAAGTACCGTGGATTGTGTATTATCCTGTATATTGTATACTCCAGATTGTGTATTTTCCTGTATATAACACACTGTGGACTGTGTGTTATTCTGTATATATATTCCACGCTGTGCGTTATCCTTTGTGTAATACATTCGCCCCTTTGTGCTATCCTCCGTGTATTTTTGTCCTGTATTCCTGTGATTGGAAATTGTTTTAATAAAATTAAAGATTAAGAATATATAATTGTGATGTGATGCATGACAAGATCCGTGATTCACCAAAAAGTAAACCATTGAGTGACATCAGACACAGAACTTCCAATCAATGAATAAAAGTTGACACACCAAATAAAGTCACTTCACACCGTCCTCTTCTTCTCCTCTCAACCTCACGAGTTGTTGACTGTCAAAAGCTTCTGCCGATATGCTGCACTGTCGGAGGTGCCGTCTTTCGGATGAGACATTAAACCAAGGCCCCGTCTGCTCTCTCAGGTGGACGTAAAAGATCCCATGGCACTATTTTGAAGAAAAACAGGGGAGTTCTCCCCGGTGTCCTGGCCAACATTTATCCCTTAACCAACGTCACTAAAACAGATTATCTGGTCATTCTCACATTGCTGTTTGTGGGAGCTTGCTGACGCGTTTCCTACATTACAACAGTGACTAGGCCCCGATTTTAACTCCAGGTGGATTCCCCGCTCAGGCCTGAGTTAAGATTACAGACGGGTCTCAATGATGTCATCGGGCCGCAACATGCAATATGCATATGTAAAGAAGGACCTTGTTGGCTCCAGGCTGGCTGTAAAGCGCTTTGGGACATCCTGAATCGTGAAAGGCACTATATAAATGAAAGTCCTTTCCTTTTCATTATTGTGGACAGGGTGGGGCTTGTGGATCTGGAAGTGGCCAAGTGGTCACTGGAGCAGCTGGCCTCTTGCCCTATGATGTCTAAAACAGAAGAGCTTGTTTAGCTGTATACATAGTGACATTTGATCTTGCAGCTAATTGTAAGGGCACTACAATACTTTGAGAAAGCACATAATGCTGATATTAACTATGACTTTGCCGCATCTCCACCAACCTTCTCTTGTCACCAGTCTCACCTTCTCCCACAGCCTCTCCTGTCTGTCTGCCTATCATCTGTGATCCTGGTGGTTAGGCTGGAATTAAACCCGCTAGTGCCCTCCAGCACTGGCTCTGTCAGTGTTTGCGAGCCAATGGGAGGACACCAAATTACCATGGGACAGGAGAACGCAAGCAACATATCAAGCACATGGGTGTCTGCCTGCTATTGGCCCCTGGAAACATTGGTGCCCTCATGCTCATGGGGGTGGGGTGTGGGTGAATGCGGTTTCTTATCACCGTCCCCAGCTATGGTCTTCCTCAGCTCCCTTGGTAAGTGACTGTCTTTAAATTTTAAAACAAATTGGCCTCTTTTCAAGGCTCTAGGCTGATCTGGACCTCACCCTGTGGGGCCTAGCTGTGCCCAGGTGGATGCCAGTACACCTCACCAGTTACACTCGGTCACAGTCCAGCCTAAGAAATGGGAACTCCCAGGAGTCCTCATCCATGGCTTCACCCCAGCCTTCATTTGCCTTGTAAGGGTCGGGCACCTTAAAGAGTGGAAGGTGTTCTTCATCTCAGTATGTCATCAGAAGAAGGTAACCACAGTGGGAGGGGAAAGGTGAAGCCAGATGTTTCCACAGGGGTAGAATGGAGAAGAATTATAAGAAAACATACCTCTCTTCCCCGCAGCATCACCACCACCCCCCCAACCACCCTTCTCACTCACTATGCAGGCAACCCCTTGTAAGATTCGCAATTTTCAGCAAAAATCACGCAAGAAAACTGGATAAAATAAGACTGTTTATTGACCAAAGTAAGCTTGCACAGAAAAACCTTTGATAAAAGGGCATACAAAATGGCCGCCAGGCCCCGTGATCAGTTTATGAACCATTTTATTTCTGTTACTGCAAGCCAGACAGGCTTGTGGATTGAAGACAGTGAGCCCACGAAAGCCAGTCTCTGGGAACCGAAACTCAGAGCAACAGCATACATATTCAATGGATTATAAGTACAGGATGGGGCCCATCAAGATATGGGCGGACAATGTAAAAACACTTATACCCATTTATCGTACAAAGGAAAAACCGTTTAGCAGCCATCAAGGAAAATGTCCGGACCGATCAATATGCGAACCGAGCCACGGTGACAATGCAAAAGACATTGAAAGACATTATCGGCCAGGAAGGCCAGTTTAAGTTATCACCGGCTCCGTTACAAGACAAAGCGCCCCTGCAGAGATTTCTGCCCGCCAAAATTAATACAAAGACAGGACTATGATTTGGCGGGAGATAAGACTGTCCCAAAAGAGTATAACTATGGATTGAAAGTCCATCTAAGTTACTTCGGACTTCGGGTTACTTGAACAACTTCTTCTTCACTGCCACGGCTTCTTGTTGGGCAACTTCAGGCTTCCATTTCTTCAAGAACTTTCTTCTACGAGGAACGAACGAAGGGCGGACGGTGCCCGGATCGGCGCCTCTTCCACTTCGGCAGATCGATGAAAACGTTTTCGTCTTTTTAAAGACGGACGGTTTCGGTAAAAGGACAACGTGGTCGGTGTTCAGCCAAACAAGGCTCGGCCACGACGAGAAGACGACGAGGGTGGCCCGGGTACTGAGGTCGGGAGATCATCGACGACCCAGGCCGACGGAGAAGAAACCTTCTGGAGGACTGGCGATCTAGGCCACAAGATTCTCCCAAGTGCATAGCCTGCATCTGGGTCTGCTCCATGAACCCAAATCGACTCAGTGGATCTCAACCTTAACGAGCGCTCATCGAGGCTGGGTCTACCCCACCGCCTCGAGGGAGGAGAGAATATCGACTGCGCCAGAAGTTTCCAAATCCACGTGACGACGGAAAGCGGTGCCAAAAAGGCTGCGAACCCCCTTTCTCGCGATTTTGAGAGTGGTGAGCATGATCCCAAGTTCCCCAGGTCGAAACTTAGTTTAGGTATAGGGGAGGGAGTTAAGGGAAATCGTAATGTGTTTCCCCTTTTTCGATGTGCCGTGTGTTCCCCATTTCCATAGAGTCAAGTTCATAAATTTGTGCATGATTGTAGTAACTTTAATCTGTGCCTATGACATGTATTTTGTAATGCTTCAAACTGTTTAAAAATAAAAGCATCCATTTCGTGCTATTCAACCTGGTCTATTGAGTTCTTTCTCTGCACTACTGTTCTCTGCACCTAAGTCCAAGGTCTAGAACCGTAGGGGGAGTGGGTCGAACCACTCAAGGGTAATTATTGCACGAAGCCTGGCAGGAGACCAGAAAGAGCAAGAGAAACCCCCTACAGAAATGGCGACCGCGGCAGGACCTTGGCAGCAGGAAAGTAGTGTGTTAGATCAAGATCTGAATAAACGAAATGTGATGGATGAAAGAATAGCAGATTATGTTTTCGGAAAAGTCAACCTCACAAAACAATGGATATCTGATCTACTAAGGGATAGGCGCCCGCTAGACGCAGCCATCAAGTGGACAGCGGGTAGAGAGCATAAGAAATCTGTAGAAAAGGCGGTCTGGCTGATGTGCTACAAGAAGCAAGTCCAGCTTTTGGACCAGGTAGTTGCAGCACAGACAGTCCAGATCAACGGCTTGCTTAAAGGCGTAGAGGAAAAGGTTGCGGGAGGTCAAAAACTGATTGAATCGCTTGACGCGCTGAACCAGGAACGCCGCTCTGTAATTCGCTGCCACGAAACCCGGGTAGAATATTTAAAATGTCAGGTCGTTGAGGCCAAGGCCAGTGAAGGTAGAATGAGAGAGAGGTGTTCCCGTCTAGCCAAACAAGTAGATGCCCAAGAGGAAAAGCTCCTGGGAGCCAGGGCAGCATATAAGATGGCCATGGAGGATAGATCTGAGAACACCGACCACAGCACTTGCCGCCGGGAGCTAGAGGACCTGAGAAAGGCCCTAGCGAAGGCAAACGGGTTGGTGTGTCTCATAAATCCACCAGCGAGTCAGCTGTTGCTAGCCAAGGAATCCAAAAGACCGATTCCACAAGAGGCAGTTGGGGTACCAACCCCCGAACCTTCTGCGCCTCCTGCCTATGAGGAGTCTTGGACTCCGGGACAGGAGACGGAGACGGTAGAGGAAGAGAGCCCTGAGGTAGAGCAACCCCAGACAGTAGAGTCGGGGTCGGCGCCAATGTGTCCAACGAGACACCGGAGGATCGGTCCAAATGAAGAAAATGGCGATGACGGACCCCTTGAGAGTCAGATCATAATGCCTCATAGCGCACGACAGCTAAGAGAGATGATAAGTCACATCTCAAAGCTCTCCGAGTCAGGAGATCCCTCCGTGCATTTCAGGGACGTGGAGCAGACCGCAGCAGTCAATGACTGCGACGGGGTTGAACAGTCTAAAATGCTGCTGTTCTCCCTGGACAGTTCGCTCCTCCAGTGTCTCCCTGACGAGAGCAAGAGAGGGCACAGGGACTATGAGTTGCTACGGGATGAGATTCTGGAGATCATGGGAGAGGGGGACGGAACTCCGTTCCTCCGTTTAGAAAAGACAGTGCAGCTAGAGGGAGAACCCCCACGGGTTTTCGCCGACAGGTTGTGGCCAGTGTATCGGCGCAGCTGCCCGGGCGGGCCGGACCGGGCCGGGCTGGATGGCGAACAAAGGGCTCACTGGCTTCGGTGCCTGGTAGCAGGTTGCCTGCCAGTAGTGAAGGAACAGGCCAAAGCATGGTTTGACCCCACTAACGCCCGCTCCACGGAGGAAGTAGTACTAGATCAGCTCACGATCAGTTATAGAAACAACAAGGGCAAGAAAACGCCTGTTGTGAAAGGAAAGGTGCATGAGGTGAGACCCGCAGCCTCTGCTAAAAAGGAATGGCGTCAGGAGGGAAATCGCCATCCCCAAGCAAATAGCAGTTGTTACGGGTGTGGGAAGGAGGGTCATTGGCGCAAGAACTGTAGGAATCCTTGGAAGGATAAGAGGGAGAGAGCGTTCGCCGCAGCCCAAGATCAAGCCCAAGCCCGAGTCGCCAACGGCCCGAGAGTTTACCCAACACCAGCACAACCACAAGTGCAGGCCGCTGCCCCAACACCAGTCCAGAACCCAACCGTAGCCTCTGCCCCGAATAAAGGGGGTGGTGCGGTTGTGGACCCCGCTGCGATCGAGTCAGTCTTGGAGACTATGCGGTCTCTGATGACCTGGCAGGGGAAGGTAGCGGTTGCTAACAGCCCTATCGCCCCCGAGACCCCAGCCGAAACACCTAAATGACTGACGCCCGCGCAGCCCATCTACTTGTGTCCGCTCCGCTATGACGCTTGGAGAAGACCTGTGGTGGAGATGGAGGTGGAGAAACAAAGGGGTAGTTACCTGTTGGATACGGGAGCTTCGTGTACCGCGATCCACACGGACAAACCTTTTGCCTCACCTCTGTCCGCCCAGGCTCCATATTTAGTAGCGGGTTTCACAGGTAGAGCACAGGCTGGCGCGCACTCCCTCCCGCTCTCCATTCAATAATAATACAATAATACAAATCGCTTTATTGGCATGATAAGGTACATCTTATGTTGCCAAAGCATCAAAATACATTTATGGTTGAACACATAAACGCGGATCCATTCATACAGTGTATAAACAGGTATATCCCTGAGTTTATAAATATATTTTCGCCTTGTTTATATATACTCTTGTCTTAGTTTACTGGTTGTCCCTCTGTTCATGGCAAGCTGTAACATAGTGTGCCGCCAGTGTTACACAGCTTCTCTCCTCCCCCAGTAGGAATGGGAGTTTTTGGTTGTCAGTCAGATTTCTGAATTCAGGGCATATTTGTGAGAATTTTTGATAGAAATTCTCTCTGATGCCCTGATATTTTCCACAGGCTGTGAGGAAGTGCATCTCTGTCTCAACTACTCCCTGACTGCAGTGAGAGCATATCCTGTCTTCTCTTGGCAGCCTGGTCTGCCTGTGTCTGCCTTTTTCGATCGCTAGGCTATGTTCGCTAAGTCTGTACCTTGTCAAGGTTCTTCTCAGTTTGTTATCCTTTACCATGTTCAGGTAATCAGCTATGTTGTATTGTCTGTTTAGGGCCAAGTAGCAATTGAGTTTGCTTTGGGTTTTTGTTGTTTCTGCCCAATATGACAGATATTTTTCCTTTTGCTTAGCGACGATTGTGTTGGGTCGAATTCTTTGTGTTACCCTGTCACTGTCCTGGGGCTGGTTATTGTTAGTATTGTTATTAGTTACTTTATTGAGTCCCAGGACTAGTTGACTGAGGGTATTCTTCTTTATGGTCAGCTCTTGGCATTTCAGGGCGTCGTAGTGATAGCATTGGGGGTTGCTCATTTGTAGGTGATTCCAAAATTTGGTGGCTCTTTTTTGGATAGTGATTATTAATGGGTATTGGCCTAGTTCCGCCCTGCATGCGTTGTTTACTGTTTTCCTTTGAGTCCGGAGGATACTTTTACAGAATTCCGCATGTAGGATCTCAATTGGGTGTTTGTCCCATTTTGCAAAATCTTGTTGTGTTAGTGGTCCCCAGACCTCACTGCCATAGAGTGCAATTGGTTCAATTACTGATTTGAAAATTTTGAGCCAAATGCTAATTGGGATTTCTATTTGGATTGATTTTTTGATGGCATAGAAAGCCCTTCTTGCTTTCTCTTTCAGTTCATTCACAGCCAGTTTGAAGTTTCCCGTAGAACTGATTTTTAAGCCCAAGTATGTGTAGTGAGTGGTTTGTTCAATTTTGGTTGTTCCTACTGTGAAATTTATTGTGGGTCCATGTTGTTTGGATCTTTGCTGGAACACAAGGACTTTGGTTTTTTGGGGATTTATTGTCAGGGCCCAAGTCTGGCAGTACGACTCCAGCAGGTCCAGGTTCTGCTGTAGACCCTCCTTAGTTGGTGACAGCAGAACCAGGTCGTCGGCATAGAGGAGGAATTTAACCTTGGATTCATATAGGGTGAGGCCGGGTGCTGTAGATTGTTCAAGTAGTTTTGCCAATCCATTAATGTAAATATTAAAGAGTGTCGGTGAGATTGGCGAGCCCTGCGTCACCCCCCGCCCCTGTGGGAAGTATTTTGTTTGTTTGTCTCCAATTTTAACTGCACATTTATTGTTTGTATACATTGATTTAATTACATCATATGTTTTACCTCCTACCCCGCTTTCGATAAGTTTCAGGAATAAACCGTCATGCCAGATGGAGTCGAAAGCCTTCTGGAAATCTACAAAGCATGCGTAGATTTTGCTTTTGTTATGGTGAACGTGTTTGTCAATTAGGGTCTGTAGGGTGAAGATATGATCGGATGTTCTATAGTTTGGCAGGAATCCAATTTGGCTTTTACTCAAGACATTGTGCTCTTCAAGGAAGTTTATAAGTCTTTTGTTTATGATGCTACAGAATACCTTCCCCAGGTTACTGTTTACACAGATGCCTCGATAGTTGTTTGGGTCGATTTTGTCCCCACTTTTGTATATGGGTGTTATGAGTCCTTTGTTCCAGATGTCAGGGAAATAACCGACACTCAGAACCAAGTTGAAGAGTTTTAGGATAGCCAGTTTCAGTTTGTCGTCTGCGTGTTTAATCATCTCGTTTAGTATGCCGTCTGTCCCGCAAGCTTTTCCTGGTCGCAGGTCCTTGAGTTTTTCAAGAAGTTCTTTTTCTGTTATTATGGCGTCTAGCGGGTTTTGGTTATCTTTTATGGCCATTTCAAGCTTTTCAAGTTTTTTGCGTATTTGGTGTTGCTCTGGTCCTAGTGTGTTTTTCTGGTATAATTTTTCAAAGTGGTTTACCCATGTGTCCCCATTTTGAATGGACAAATCGTCGTGTTGTTTTTTGTGTAGTGTTTTCAAGTTGTCCCAGAAACAATTCGACTCAATGGATTCCTCCATGGAGCTGAGTGTATTCTTAATAAATTGCTCTTTTTTGGTCCTGAGTGTGTTTCTGTATTGTGTTAGCGTCTGACAATAAGTAAGGCGTAATTCCTCGTTTTCTGGATGTCTGTGTTTTTGGTTTGATAGTTTTCTAAGTTTTTTCCTCATGTTATGGCAATCATGGTCAAACCATTTTTCATAGTTTTTTGTTTTGGGTTTGTTCTTGCGAGCTTTCAAGTTTGCATTTGTTGCCAAATTATCAAAAATATTGTTTAGTTTACTAACTGCCCGGTTTACGCCTTCTTTATTGTGAGTGTATATGTTATCCAGAAAGGTGTCTAAGAGAGCTTGAGTTGATGCATTGCTAATTGTTTTCTGGTATTTTTCCGTGTCGTTTTTGGCCCATCTGTACGATTTTTTGGTGTTGTACAGTTTACTGGGTTGTGTTTCTATGTTGTTTGTTTCTGTCTTTTTGAGAAACATAGTAATTTGACTGTGATCTGACAGTGTTGGGAGCGCTCCACACCACATGGACGTGCATCCTATTGAAGTAGAAAGAGGGGGGGGGGAAAGGCATCCTCGGGGTTGATTTCTTGGTGGAACACGGGATCCTCGTGGACCTGAGAAATCACTGTCTCTGGGGAGCCGAGGGCGGTTTAGGTAAGGTAGTCGTAATCCCGGGGAAGGAAGAAAAGGGGGCCCTGTGCACTATGAAGCCATCAGGAGGTTACGATCTCGAGCTCATGATAACAAACGTCCCAACGGACTTGCAGGCGCGTGTGTCAGAAAATCTGACCGCGTTCGCCACCCACAAGCACGACTGCGGGAGAGTCACTGGGTTCGAAGTCAGCGTAGACGGGGACCCCATGATCCGACCCCAAAAGCAGTATAATTTCCCCAAGGAGGCAGAACCCGACATGGAGACAGCAATATCTTCATTGGTACAGCAGGGCGTATTGAGGACGATAGCCACCCACGTGAACTCCCCATTATGGCCGGTAAAGAAACCGGACAATTCGTGGAGAGCCACGGTGGACTATAGAGTCCTCAATAGTAATATCCCAGCCTGCGCGCCCACGGTAGCAGCAGTTGCAGACTTAATAGGGAGTATTCCAGCATCGGCGACCACATTCACGGTGCTGGACATCTCGAACGGTTTTTGGTCCATTCCGCTGCGGCGGGAGGACCAGTACAAGTTTGCCTTTACTTTCAAAGGGCAACAGTACACCTGGAACTGCTTACCACAGGGTTTTCACAACAGCCCCAGCATTTTCCATCAGTGCATGGCGGGGAGTTTGAAAGAGTTCAGCCAGCCCAACCAGATAGTGCAGTATGTGGACGACTTACTCCAGTTCACAGATACAAGGGAGCAGCACGGCCCACTGTTAGCCGAATTGTTGGAACTGTTAGAAAGGAAGGGTTTCAAAGTAAACCCAAAGAAAGCCCAGATCGGCCAGCAGGAAGTTAAATTCCTGGGTCTGGCCATCCGCGCTGGGGAAAGAGCCATAGATAAGGCCAGACGGGAATCTATACAAGATCTGCCGATTCCCAACACAGTAACGGGTGTAAGGTCCTTTTTGGGATTGACCGGGTACTGCAGAGATTTCATCGAGGACTATGCTGCCACAGCGGCCCCGCTACTTCGACTCTTACACAAGGGAGTCGAGTGGTCTTGGGACGAGGGGTGCCAGGCAGCATTCGAGAAGTTGAAAAGAGATCTGCAGACCGCGCCAGCCCTAGGGGCCATAGATGGGGGAGAGGAGTTCTTTCTGGAGGTAGCCGCTAGTGGGGACAGCCTGAGCGCAGTGCTGCTCCAAGAGCGGCACGGCAAGCTAAGACCAGTAGTTTATTCCTCCAGGGTGCTCACGGATGTGGAGAGGAGTTTCTCCAATTGCGAACGGCATCTCCTGGCCACGCATTGGGCTGTGAACAGATCAGTGATCTTCACAGGGACCTCTCCCATTACGCTCCTCACCCATCACACCCCCACGAAGATGCTTCTGGATGGGAGGATTAAGGATGGGACCATAAGCAGCGCTCGGATTGCGCGCTGGACCCTCCTCCTTTCCCAGATGGATCTCAAAGTTAAAGGCCTCTGCGCGCCAAGGCTCGCAGCCAATATGGCATATCCCGGGACAGCCCATCAATGTTCCGTAGAAGGGGTATGGGAAGTTAACATAGGTTTACGGGCCGGGATACATCCCACGGGCCGCGAGATCTACGTAGACGGTTCTAGCACTGTAGCTGACGGCAAGCGACTCACAGGGTGTGGAGTTTATGACCCTGCGGCAAACATTGCCCTGGCAATTAAGCTCCCCAGCACTATGAGCGCGCAGCAGGCTGAACTGTCCGCGGTGGCGTACGTGGTTACCCACCCCGAGATTTTCCCAACCCCATACACGATTTGCTCAGACAGCATGTTCACGTGCAATTCGTGTACAGAGTACCTCGCCATCTGGTCCCGACGCGGGTACACCTCCGCGGACGGGCGGCCTTTAACAGTTAAGCCCTTGCTGGAGAAGATCCTAGCAGCTGTGGGGGAGAAAGGAGAGGTGTTCATCCATAAGGTGAAGGCTCACTCCATTACAGAACCCCGCAGTCAGGGCAACCAGCAGGCGGATGCGCTAGCCAGGGAGGGTGCCCGCAACGGCATTCTCTGGGACCCATACGAACCCGGACCCGTGGCGGCGATCCAAGGCAGGGAGGGAATTCCTAGGAACACAGGGGTGACACCGCCCCCAGACCTAAAGACCGTCCAAACCCTGGATCCCGCCCTAAAAGCAGTCCTAAAAGCCATCACAGAGGGCAAACAGGTAGAAGGTCCGTACAGTACGGCAGCCCTCACAGTCAAAGAAGGTATGCTGTTCCGAAAGGAGCAGTGGGTTGTGCCGCAGCAGCACCGAAGGGAATTCCTGCAATTGGCCCACGAGGGTCCAGGAGCGGGACACCCCGGACCTGAGGTCACCTGGCAACGGGTGGAGCAGGCGGGATGGTGGCCGGGACTTCGGGACGATGTCCGCGAGTTCTGCGCAAGCTGTCTTGTGTGTGCTGCTAACAACCCAGACCCCCACAAAAGGAAGGTGCCCATGGGGCACATCAGGAGGGTAGAGGGACCATGGCAGTCGATTCAGGTCGACTACATAGGGCCCCTGCCCGCCGCCCAGGGAGGCTATAAGTACTGCCTTGTCCTGGTAGATGTGTTCACCAAATGGGTAGAAGCCTTCCCGTGCAGAACAGCTACGGCACTGGGTACTGCTAAGATCTTGATTCGGGAAGTGTTCTCACGGTGGGGACTCCCCCGTTTTGTAGAGTCCGACCAAGGGAGTCAGTTCACCGGTCAAGTAATGCAGAACGCCCTCAGGCTCTTGGGCATTGAGGGAAAGTGGCACGTAGCATACAATCCCCAGTCATCCGGGATTGTTGAGCGTATGAATCGGACCCTCAAGGAAAAGCTGAGGAAAGAGACAATGGGCTCGCCCCAGAAATGGGCGGAGGTCCTGCCTTTAGTCCTCATGGGGATCCGAGCCAGCCAGTCCAAAAGCACGGGGTATTCCCCGCACGAGTTAATGACTGGAAGGATCATGCGAACACCCACCCATGTGCTAGCCCCGGTGCTCACTGAGGGCCAGCTCCGAGAGGTGAAACGGGACAAATTCGCCCAAACCCTCTTGGAGCGCCTGAGACAGATTTATGGGCAGGCGGCTGGGAACATGGGAAGACAGCACCAGGGAAATAAACTGTTGTTGGAACCTCGGAAACAACAAGAGTGGGTAGTCGGGGACCAGGTCATGGTCCGAAACTACGCCAGGGTAGGGAGTTTTGAACCACTGTACATGGGGCCATACAGCATTGTAGACAAAGCCAGCCCCATGGTTTATGCAGTGAAGACGCCCCGACGTACCAAATGGTTTCACATCAACCAGTGTAAACTGTTTAAACCGGGTACACAAGGGCCACCAAAGGGGACCAGGTCTGAGAACAAAGATCCTCAGCCTGTAACAGAGTCACAGACCACACAGGCTGGAGCAGTAGCCTGCGTGAAGGGAGAGGCCATCCCATTGGAGTGGGAGGTCTCATCTTTTGAATGGGATTTAGGCAGGGGAGAGCCCGAACAGCTCAACCTCGCTTTAGACCCAATCACGGAGGAGGAAGAGTCAGAGGACGGCAGTCCCGCCCTCGACTCAAGCTTGGGGGAGGTAGGGAGTGGGGGTGGAGACTCGTTACCTGTAGGGACAGGTGAGGTGGAGTCGGAAGCCACAGATCCCGACCCCGGGGGGGCGGAGCCTGAGGGAGGGGAGCTGGAGCCGGCAGCTGTGGAGGAACCACAGGCTGTAACGGTAACAGTCACGACCCCAGGTCCATCGGCCCCGGGAGCCCAACCCAAAGCAGCCCCTCGTAGGTCGGCTCGAGCGCCCCAGCCCAGAAAATTTTGGCCAGATTCTCCCCATCCTCCCCAACCACGGTTTAAAGCAGCCCCAGGAAGACATGATCCCCGTTCAGCAGCGACAGGCTGCGGGGGATCAAGGCCAAAGATCAATGCAGCCCCACCGCAGGGTGTGGCACACGACAGACCTCACAGGGATTCGGAAAGCCGCCCCACGGAGGGCGGCGCTGTACATAAGTTAAGATAGGTAATTATGGTCATAGTTTAAGGAATGTAAAGTATATGGTGTTAAGAGTACAATTTTGAAGTCTGCCCGGTATGTGTGTTTGTTAGGGAGCGGGGTCCAGGAACCCGCGCGTCCAATTAATTTAGGCCAGCACCTATCGGGAGCCCGGCTACATCATTTTGTTGGTTACAGAAACCTGGGATACGATGGAAAGGATTGTCGTCGCGTTCATGGCGATCGGGTGCGGGTGGGCCTACCGAGGCCGCACCAAGGACGTCATCATTTTCGGGTGCTCCGGGGACACGGCCCCCATCGCAACGGATGGGACGGGGGAGCGAGAGGTAGAGGAAACCGCCACCTACTTCCACCAAGGGAGATGGCCAGGTTGGCTGGGAACGAATTCTACGGAATATTCCAGCAATTTCGGTTTTGCCTACCAAGAGACTTCATTAACGTGCCCTCGAGTGAGGATCCTAGCGCCCAGAGTCAGCGTCACCGTGGGAAAGAGGATTTGTCTGGTGTGCAATGGGAACGTACCACCAAGGCGATGGTGGTGGCTACGAAAGCTGGGAAAGGACATGAGAAACTCTACGGTCGAGTGGGAGCGACTGGGTAATAATACCCATCGGACTATTACGGGAACTCACGGACAATTACGTGTGTGTTGGGACAAATGGTGGGAACCGGATGAGGGAATATATGTCTGTATGTGGGGTTCGAGACGCGTCTGCCCCAAGGGCGTGTCCATCTTCTTCCAGAGGCAGTGGCAGGATGAAGGGAAGGGGATGAGATGGGATGTTAGCACTCGAGCGTGCGGAGCCCCATACTCCCCTATTCCGGTGAACGCCACTGAACTCATCACCCGCCCACGCAAGCCCCTGCCCACGCTTCCGGTAGCACTAGCCCAGAAAGGAGGGTGCCCAACCACCACCAAGGGACCCGGGAACGGTTTAGTATTGGTACCCACCGGTCAGGTGCTGTACCAAGGGGTACACTACGCGGTGGCCTCAGTGATTTTAAATCTCACTGAGGTAAGATTGCCGGAGTGGTGTCCCAAAGAAACGGAACAATTATACCAGGTCCTGTTAACCAGTATGTTTAGACAATTTTACGAATTTGACTTTGCCGACATCGACAGAGACAAATTATACACCACACCGCCAGAAGTTTTGGATCGAGTCGGGAGGCAAAGAAGGGGTACTGTAAATGACATATTCACTGCTTTTAATACCGGGACATCTGTTGTCAACGCTCTAGATAACGTGGAGCTGCAGACACAGATCAACGGTTTAAAAGCCCAGTTAAGGAACATATTGACAGACGAAAACAAGGTCGTGGGTTCTGAGTTGCATGAGGACCAGGCCATGACACTACACTTTAAGGACATAATTGCTGAGCTGGAGAAACACGCGAGAACGGTAAATGCACTCATTAAGGAGGATCGGAATGCGTCCGATCAAGCTGCGCAAAACGAGGCCTGTGTGCTGTACGGAGCGTGGTTATTGGGCGAGGGCCGCAGTAATCTTGAGGATTTAAAACAGGGTTTGGTCCCGTCCTGGATCAGCAACAAGCACTTGCAAGCGCTCCACCCTTTTGAGAATGCATTAAGCCCGTGCCAGCTCAGACTAGCCGCAGAAGCATACCCAGTTCCAGTGGACTGCGGACATTCGAATCACACTATTATGGGAATAGTAGTAAGAATGCCGGTGTTGGGTCCCGCAGCAAAGCCCGCCCCGGTATACAGAGTAGAGAACATTGGAGTCATTCAGGGGGGCGCACACATTCGTTACGCAGTGGTCCCGCCTTACGTCATCAGATGGGAGCGTACGATGACAGGCACCGACCTCTCGGGATGTCGGAGCCGGGGAGCACACATCATCCTGTGTCCCCAGCACTTGAATGCCTTTTTGAAACCACAGTGCGGGTTCAGAACCGCTAGCGCGAAGCTGGTGAATTGCACCATGGAGGCAATGGCAGAGGACCATGTGCCCCCACAGGTAGCATATATCGGGGGTGGGACATACTGCGTCACCACTGCAGCGCCTCAGTACCGATATGGACAACACGAGTGGTGTTCGGTCGGTGATAGCAGTTTCTGTTTCAAACCCAGGGCCGAGGTTCAAGTGGCACAACAACGAATTGTTCCCATTCCTGCGCCCTCCACCGTACACATCACTATCAAAGAGAATTTCACAGACTTACAACGATTTGTCGCGCATTTTGGTTATGTCATTCCCCCTCTTCCCGAACACCTCACCAAGATTTTAAAAGCCGTTATAATTTCGCAGAAACATTTCTACACACTGGAGCAGAAGACTTTAGAGATAGGAAAAGACATATTGGACATAACCATCCCACCATGGTGGGACTTGTTCACCAACATAGAGGTCCCCGCCTGGATTAGAATAGCATCCCATATCCTAGTAGTATGTCAGGTTTTGATTGTGATATTTTTGCTCTTCGTGCATTGCAAAAGAGGCAAACGCCTCCAGAGGCACGAGAACACAGGAGAATGGAGAGAACGCTATGTGCGGATGGGGGAAGCAGATACCCCACTCTAAGCTGCTAGTATAAGATTAAGCGTCCCTCCATTTAAAAAAATTTTTTGATTGTTTTGGGTTATAAGGAAATAAGTATTATGTTATTAGTTGTTCTTAAGTTTTTTTGGATTAATAAAAGATGCATGCAGATGGCGCAAAAGGGTATCAACCCCTGCCCATCTGACAGGTGAAGGTGTTATAGTTTAAGATTTGCTGTCTATGATTCCAAATGTGCATGAGGTAATTTTCATTTTCTCCGGAAATGGGAACTGCATGTGTCGTGAGGGGCATAGATAGTTAAGTGCCAGGAATGTTTGGATGTGGGGAATCAGGGAAAATTTGCTCATCAAGGATTATTGATACTTTAAGCAAGCTATCAGTATCACAGGGGGGCCTGTAAGATTCGCAATTTTCAGCAAAAATCACGCAAGAAAACTGGATAAAATAAGACTGTTTATTGACCAAAGTAAGCTTGCACAGAAAAACCTTTGATAAAAGGGCATACAAAATGGCCGCCAGGCCCCGTGATCAGTTTATGAACCATTTTATTTCTGTTACTGCAAGCCAGACAGGCTTGTGGATTGAAGACAGTGAGCCCACGAAAGCCAGTCTCTGGGAACCGAAACTCAGAGCAACAGCATACATATTCAATGGATTATAAGTACAGGATGGGGCCCATCAAGATATGGGCGGACAATGTAAAAACACTTATACCCATTTATCGTACAAAGGAAAAACCGTTTAGCAGCCATCAAGGAAAATGTCCGGACCGATCAATATGCGAACCGAGCCACGGTGACAATGCAAAAGACATTGAAAGACATTATCGGCCAGGAAGGCCAGTTTAAGTTATCACCGGCTCCGTTACAAGACAAAGCGCCCCTGCAGAGATTTCTGCCCGCCAAAATTAATACAAAGACAGGACTATGATTTGGCGGGAGATAAGACTGTCCCAAAAGAGTATAACTATGGATTGAAAGTCCATCTAAGTTACTTCGGACTTCGGGTTACTTGAACAACTTCTTCTTCACTGCCACGGCTTCTTGTTGGGCGACTTCAGGCTTCCATTTCTTCAAGAACTTTCTTCTACGAGGAACGAACGAAGGGCGGACGGTGCCCGGATCGGCGCCTCTTCCACTTCGGCAGATCGATGAAAACGTTTTCGTCTTTTTAAAGACGGACGGTTTCGGTAAAAGGACAACGTGGTCGGTGTTCAGCCAAACAAGGCTCGGCCACGACGAGAAGACGACGAGGGTGGCCCGGGTACTGAGGTCGGGAGATCATCGACGACCCAGGCCGACGGAGAAGAAACCCTCTGGAGGACTGGCGATCTAGGCCACAAGATTCTCCCAAGTGCATAGCCTGCATCTGGGTCTGCTCCATGAACCCAAATCGACTCAGTGGATCTCAACCTTAACGAGCGCTCATCGAGGCTGGGTCTACCCCACCGCCTCGAGGGAGGAGAGAATATCGACTGCGCCAGAAGTTTCCAAATCCACGTGACGACGGAAAGCGGTGCCAAAAAGGCTGCGAACCCCCTTTCTCGCGATTTCGAGAGTGGTGAGCATGATCCCAAGTTCCCCAGGTCGAAACTTAGTTTAGGTATAGGGGAGGGAGTTAAGGGAAATCGTAATGTGTTTCCCCTTTTTCGATGTGCCGTGTGTTCCCCATTTCCATAGAGTCAAGTTCATAAATTTGTGCATGATTGTAGTAACTTTAATCTGTGCCTATGACATGTATTTTGTAATGCTTCAAACTGTTTAAAAATAAAAGCATCCATTTCGTGCTATTCAACCTGGTCTATTGAGTTCTTTCTCTGCACTACTGTTCTCTGCACCTAAGTCCAAGGTCTAGAACCGTAGGGGGAGTGGGTCGAACCACTCAAGGGTAATTATTGCACGAAGCCTGGCAGGAGACCAGAAAGAGCAAGAGAAACCCCCTACACCCTTTGTAATGACAGCCAGTTACAGAGTAGCATTGGCAGAGAAGCCTGAATGCTGGATATACCTCTGAGCTATGGGTTATCAGGGAGATTTAGAAAGGAGGGAGGGGAGAAAATATAAAATACCCAACCACAACAACAAAAAAGATTCTAACAGGCCCAATTTTCTTAATTGATTCTGTGTGTTTGTTTATGTGAGCAGATAGCATGAAAGGTCAGTGCTGTGTATAAATAGCTGTGTTCTCTGGCTTTGTTCCAGTTGGTGCAGATTTTCCAGAGATTGGCAGGTGGATGAGACGCATCAACTTCAGCAAATGAGACGATCTGACACTTCCGATTCATTCCTCAGTGCTACGGTGGCCTGCCTCTGTGTGTTCGCATGTTCCACTCAAGCCCAGTTTCCATGGAGCCATTTTCTCTCTGGTGTCAAAGTGCTCTGTGCGTATTGAAAAATAACAAAGACAAATTCAAGGCTTAGGACGGCTTCCATATCGACCGAGGCACCCACTGCAATGCTGCAGCCTAAAAGACTGTACATCAAACAATGTTTAACACTTCAGAACAGACTCTTACACGGTCTCATACTACCTCTCCTGCTGAGTTGGAGCAAAGATGCAGATAAATTAAGGAACAGCTGTTGATGTATTTCTATTACACATTGAACACATTCAGTGAATTAACTCTTTATCTATAATATAGCCTAGAACAAGCAAATTGATTCCACTGAAAAGGCTATAAAAAGAAAGACTTGCATTTATATAGCGCCTTTCACGACCACCGGATGTCCCAAAGCGCTTTACAGCCAATGAAGTACTTTTGTAATGTAGGAAACATGGCAGCCAATTTGCACACAGCAAATATCCTTAAAGACAAATTGTCACGAAACATTTTTTATCTGTGTTTTCTACTAAATGAAAGCTGGTCAGAGACACCCCAGAAGAAGACATCTTGGAGTATATTTCCTTCATTTAGATATAATTATTAAAATACACCTATTCTATTTGTCTGACAAGCTACAGATGGACCTAGGTTTCACCTGTTGCGTTCATGCTTCACAAATTCAATAATTTTGACAGGCAGAAGTCAACCAGTCAGTGCGTACATGCACTGATGATAATTGTCATACTTCCTAAGCAGCAAATGAGCCACTTAATCAAATAGGCTGTAAATACAACTGTGCAATGAAGAAATCAGAATACTCAATCAAATGGCTGCTTGCAGACTCTAGCTTTCTGACCGTTACCTCGCTCTGAAGAAATGCAGAATGGCCTTTTCAGGACCAAAGGTAACCCATGAATCAAGTTTGGTATCAGGTTGCCTTGACATTGATTGCCGAGTGCTAAAAGGATATCAGGAAAAAGTACAACTTGGAGATAGCCAACAAGGTGGTGCAAAATTGGAACTACAAATGTTGCCGTTTTACTAAGGGTTGTATGAATGTATTTGAATGTGATGCCTTAAGAGATTCTGAATTTTGATATTCAAGTCAAAATTCTATACTGATACAGATACATTTGTGCAAAGATATATCATCACATTCATGCAGTGCATGTCACAATAGTATAGGAAAGCTAATGCAGCAATAAATTTTGCCAATAACGTTCATTTATGTCAATTTTCTAGAGAAAGATGACTTTCAGAACCAGGGTTTGCCGGGCGTTGGAAGATGCCCCAGCTCAATAAAGACCATGTCAATTAAAACCAAGGATGATGGCCTATATAGACGTGGAGACCATCAAAGGCACTTTGCTTGAGGAGGTGGGAGGAAGGTGTGCACCAGCTTGTATGTACTAAATTCATTCTCCCTTCTTCTGATTTGCAGAGTAATATGATCAAGTCAGTGCTCTCATTCTGTAAAAAGTTCTGCAGTTTATTCATTTTAATGGAAACATTGGGCTGGATTTTACGAACCTCGGCGGGTCCGTGACAAGCGGCATCGGTGGCGGGTCCCGGCCCCACTGCTGGCTCCAGCCTGCTGTATAGAATGACTTTCCCGAGATTGGGCTTGTTAAGCCCGCCCAGCGCGTTTCCCAGCCAATTCGAGGAAGTGGGTCTGGTGATGTCATTTGATGATGCATCATCAGCCGGTTTCCTTAAAGGGACCATGGCCAACTTTAATTTGACATTTCTGCTGTCAGTGTTCTACAGCATTGAGGTGCTGCAAACACTGACAATCACTGCACAGAGGTAGAGGGCTGCACCCAAGTTCTCGAATGACTCCCTCCATATGGAGGGAGTCACAGCACACAGGGAGGTCCTTTTCCCTTCCCATGGGTGGAGAAGACCTCCGCAGGAGATCAACATAGCCTGGTTGCACATTGCACAGGAGGGCACAAGCAGGATAGCAAAATACTGCAGATGCTGGAAATCCGAAATAACAACAGAAAATGCTGGAAAAACTCAGCAGGCCAGGCAACATCCATGGAGAGAAATTAGAGTCGATGTTTCGGGTCTAACCCTTTTTCAAACTGGAAAGGAAATAAAATAGATCAAAGGCAGGGCTGCGATAGAACAAAAGAAGTAAAAGAGACATTAAGAGGTATTCAAAACCAGACGAGATGGTAATAGGACAGTGGAGACAAAAGACGGCAAGATTAGGTGTGAAGTGTACTGGCAGGATGGGAGACAGCTGCCGTGTGGGAGAGAGAAAAAAAAGGAAAGGGGGGGGAAGGGAAGATCCAAAACAAAGGGGTGGAAAAAAAATATAAGTAAAAATGTAATAGGGGCCGAGGTTATGATCTGAAATTGTTGAACTCGATATTGAGTCCGGAAGGCTGCAAAGTGCCTAATCGGAAGATGAGGTGCTGTTCCTCGAGTTTACGTTGAGCTTCCGTGGAACAATGCAAGAGGCCAAGGACGGTGAGGTCCGAGTGGGAATGGAGCGGTGAATTAAAATGACAGGCGACCGGAAGCTCGGGGTCACCCTTACGGACTGAACGGAGGTATTCCGCAAAGCGGTCATCCAATCCGCGTTTGGTCTCCCCAATGTAGAGGAGACCGCATCGTGAGCAGCGAATACAGTATACCAGATTGCAAGAAGTACAAGTAAATCGCTGTTTCACCTGGAAGGGGTGTTTGGGGCCCTGGACAGTGGGAAGGGAGGAGGTATAGGGGCAGGTGTCAAGCGAAGGGGAAGGGCTGTTGGGGGTGATAGAGGAGTGGACTAGGGTGTCTCGGAGGGAGCGGTCCCTACGGAATGCTGAAAGGGGAGGGGAGGGGAAGATGCGTTTGCTGGTGGGATCACTTTGGAGGTAGCGGAAATGGCGGAGGATGATCCGTTGGATGTGGAGGCTGGTGGGGTGAAAGGTGAGGACAAGGGGAACCCTATCGTGGTTCCGGGAGGGAGGGGCAGGGGTGAGGGCAGAAGTGCGGGAGACAGAACGGACACGGTCGTGGGCCGTGTCAACCACGGTAGAGGGGAATCCTCGGTTGCGGAAAAAGGAAGACATGTCGGAAGCACTGGTGTGGAAGGTGGCATCGTCAGAGCAGATACGGCGGAGACGGAGAAACTGGGAGAATGGAATAGAGTCCTTACAGGAGGCGGGGTGGGAGGAAGTGTAGTCCAGGTAGCTGTGGGAGTCAGTGGGCTTGGAGTGAATATTGGTCGATAACCTATCCCCAGAGATGGAGACGGAGAAGTCGAGGAAGGGAAGGGAAGAGTCAGAGATGGACCATGTGAAGGTGAGGGAAGGGTGGAAATTGGAGGCAAAGTGAATGAAATTGTCTAGTTCGGGGCGAGAGCAGGAAACGGTACCGATACAGTCATCAATGTATCAGAAAAAGAGGTGAGGGAGTGGACCTGAGTAGGACTGGAACAAAGAGTGTTCCACATATCCCACGAAAAGGCAGGCATAGCTAGGACCCATGTGGGTACCCATAGCAACACCTTTGATTTGGAGGAAATGAGTGGAGTTAAAGGAGAAGTTGTTCAATGTGAGAACAAGTTCAGCCAAGCGGAGGAGGGTGGTGGTGGATGGGGACTGGTCGGGCCTCTGTTCAAGGAAGAAGCGGAGCGCCCTCAGGCCATCCTGGTGGGGGATGGAGGTGTAGAGGGATTGTACGTCCATGGTGAAAAGGAAGCGGTTGGGGCCAGGAAACTGGAAACTGTTAAAGTGGCGGAGGGCGTCCGAAGAGTCGCGGATGTAGGTGGGAAGAGACTGGACAAGGGGAGAAAAGATAGAGTCGAGATAGGAAGAGATAAGTTCCGTGGTGCAAGAACAGGCTGAAACGATGGGTCTACCAGGGCAGTCATGTTTGTGGATCTTGGGAAGGAGGTAGAAGCGGGCTGTGCGGGGTTGGGGAACTATGAGGTTGGTGGCTGCGGGGGGAAGATCTCCAGAGTGACAGTCTTGGAAACGGTGGTTTGATGTTCGGTAGTGGGGTCATGGTCCAGGTGGAGGTAGGAGGAGGTGTCAGAGAGTTGGCATTCAGCTTCCGCTAGGTAGAGGTCAGTTCGCCAAACAACGACAGCACCACCCTTGTCAGCGGGTTTAATGACAATGTCAGGGTTGGATCTAAGAGAATGGAGTGCTGCAAGTTCAGAGGGAGGTAGGTTGGAGTGAGTGAGGGGGGCAGAGAAATGGAGACGGCCGATGTCACGGCGGCAGTTAGCGATGAAAAGATCTAGAGAGGGTAAGAGGCCAGGGGGAGGGGTCCAGGTAGAACGGGAATTCTGCAAGCGGGAGAAAGGGTCAGTCGTGCGGGGGGAAGACTCCTGGCCAAAGAAGTGGGCACGGAGATGAAGGCGGCGGAAAAAGATCTCAACATCGTGCCGAGCTCGAAATTCATTGAGGTAGGGGCGTAAGGGGATGAAGCTCAGGCCTTTGCTGAGGACTGATCGTTCAGGGTCAGAGAGTGGAAGGTCAGAGGGGATAGTGAAAACACGGCAGGGGGTGAGATTGGGAGAAGGGGGGTCAGAGGAAAGTGAAGGGGAAGAAGGTTCCGGAGGGGCGTTGGTGTCCAAGAGTTGATGAAGCTTGCGATCCTCGACATCGGAAAGGAAGAAAAAAAGTTTTTTGTTGAAGGGCACAAGCAGGGATGTGGTCAGGAGGACCAGGCTGCAGCGCCGCAAACGTTTCAATGATCTCATTAGATCACGAAATGTTAGTACAAAGCCACACTCAACATCATCCTGCTGTGCCTCTCAACACATCCCCATCACTCTGCCTTCCCTACCCTGCTCCTGCACATCCTTACTCTCGCCAACTTACCTTGCACCTCCACTCATCCCTCTCTATCTACACTATCACATCCCCATCTCACTAACCACCCCTCACACATCCCCATCTCACTAACCACCCCTGCGTCCTAGTGCAATCATACCAACTAACAACACACAAGGGTAGGCACTTGGGTGTTTTATCCAATGTTCATGTAAAGTTTCTGTTAATGTGGTGTCAAACACTGAAACCTTTATTTTCAACACTTTGCGTTCTTGGACAGATTTGTGTGCACCTTTGGAAGTGGCTTAGTGAGTTGCAGTGAATGATGAGACATAGCGGTACCCCCCGCAATGGCGATGAGTGTGAAAGGAATGGCTTGGGCATTGTAGGGGTGCTTTATGGTGTTGGTGTGGGGTGGTGCCAACCTGGCACATCATGTGGCAGCCAGGGTGTACAGCATCAAGTGGAGTAAATCTGGCCATGGTAAGGCCATCCCTGGTGCCCCGACTCTCTCCTGTGTGTGCCCTTACTCTCTCCTGTGCCCCGACTCTCTCCCGTGCCCCGACTCTCTCCTGTGCCCTCTCTCCCGTGCCCTGACTCTCTCCCGTGCCCCAACTCTCTCCCGTGCGTGCCCTGACTCTCTCCCGTGCGTGCCCTCTCTCCCGTGCCCTGACTCTCTCCCGTGCCCTGACTTTCTCCCGTGCGTGCCCTGACTTTCTCCCGTGCTTGCCCTGACTCTCTCCCGTGGTTGGGTGCTGATGCCCTGTGTCCTGTGCAGCATCAGTTGATTGTGGAGAAGGTTGGTGTGCCTGGTGCTGCTGATGTGCCCGGTGATGCTGTTGTTGGGGCTGATTGTGGCGGGATTCTGAGGACCAAGGTGAGAGAGTTTCAAGGGCACAGCTGCTGATGGAATAGATGGCAGGTGAAGTAGAGATGACAGAAGTGATCTACCAATGGTGGGAGAGGTAATGAGGTCAGACTAGATGGAGACTTGTGTAAAGACTTGCAGCATCCTGAATCTGTAGTGGAAATGCAGATATGAGAAGCTAGTGGTTAAGGGAACATTTCTCAATCATCTGGGAGCTTTGACTTGACATTTGGAGCTGTCAACTCATCAGCTTCAGTGACCAATGACCTCCTGCCTCAGCTTCACAGAAGAGGTCTAGGCACAGCGGGAAATCGGTGGGCGACCTGTCAAATTCAAAAAGCTGGGGAAAAAAATCATTGTTAAGTGGCTGTAAACAAGCCACTAATGATTTTAATTCCCTCCTCAGCCGCTGTGTGTTGGGTCTGCTCATCGCTGACAGACCTGACATTTGGCAAAGGCGCGTGGCGGCGGGTTCACAGTGAGGTCCCGACCCGCTGGGGGAAAAAACAAACACTTTCCCACCCAAACCACCACCGATCGCGCCCACTGACCCCCCGCAAAATCCAGCCCTTTAAGTGAATTGGAGAATTATGCTGAAGCACTCAAATGTTTCTTCTGCTCTTTTTACAGATAATTGTGTAGGACCCAATGATCCCCAGTGTGAACAAGAGCAGCACAGTAAATTGGAGCACGCAGTAGATGGTCTGCATTCCAGAATATTGAGGGTGGACCAAGATGGTCTGCATTCCAGAACAGTGAGGAAGGTTAGTGATAAAATAGCAGAGGCATTAATGATACTGGATGGGGTATGGCAAATGTAACACATATTTAAAAAGGGGATGGGTAATTGTATACAAGTTAGCCTTACTCGGTGGTAGGAAAAATGCTAGAGACCATCATAACACGGTGCACACGTAGTAAAGCAGGGGTTAATCGGGGAGAGCATGAATTTGTAAAGGACATGCCATGTTTGACTAATTTAATAAAGTGGAAGGTACAGGAATTTAGTAGGACCAACAAAATTGAAAAATTATCAAAGCTGAATGGGTAGTACTAGACTCCGTTAGTCAGCACATGTCAATAAAATGGCCAGTTTAGTATTAAATCTCAAGAGCGAGTCATCTAGAAATGTTGCTGGAGACTGGTACAACCAGGTACAGGGTTGCCAGGAAATGGAGACACGTGCTGACTCTGAGGGAAGCCAAGGAAATGGGGATACTGGAGGGAATAATGAAAGTAGCAACAAAAGTCAGAAAGCCTTAGAAGCTACTCAGAAAATTACCTTAATGAACAGATACCAGGCACTGTCAAATAATGCAGAAGGTAACCAGGTCACAGAAAAACTGATAGTTAGAAAACCAGAGAAGATAGATGGGATAAAGAGCCAGATTGTAAGGTACAAGAAGATTGTGGTAGGCGACTATTCGCTCAGGAAAATGACAAACCATGTTTTTCCCAAGGAAAATATCTATTGGAAAGTCAGTTGTCTACTTGGAGGTAGAGCCGTGCACGTTGAGGAAAGGTTAGAAGGGCTACTGAAGGAAGAGATCCATCTGGGATTAATGACAGAGGGAGAAATAATATAGGGGCCTTGTGACAAAAAATATGTATTTCTGGCTTGTTCTTTTGGTAGCTGTCACTTTAAAACTCAGTAATTGTGCAGGGAGTTGAACAGCTAGCGCGAGCAAGTCATCAGGGATTAGAGCTGGAGACTGGTATAACTAGGTACAGGGTTGCCAGGAAATGGAGACTAGTGCTGAGAGAAATGAAGAACATTGGGATACTGGATGGATTAAGGTTAGTAAAAATAGCAAGAAAGGTAAGAAAGCCCATGAAGCTACTCGGGTGATTTTAGTAACAAACAGATACAGGTACTATCCAATAATGCAGAAGGAAACAAGATCACAGAAGAGGTAGCTAGAAAACCAGCATGTCCCAATACAATGTTGTGAGGTTTGTTGTTTGGTCTCCCTGGTAACAGGCTTGGGGGAGTCTAATATACAATTTTCAAATATACAGTATTCTGACGTAATGATTTAAAAAAAATGTTTTTTGAGATGTGGGCAACATTGGCAAGGCTGCACACTCCTAATTACCCTGAGAAGGTGGTGGTGGGCCTTCTCCTTGAACCATAACATTCCTTCTGGTGATGGTGCTCCCTGATGGTATTAGCTCGGGAACTCCTGCATGTTGACCCAGCAATGATGAAGGAATGTGTGTCAGGATTGGTTCAGTTTGCATTTGACAATTTTCTTTTGAGTATCAGGTCAGATATTCAAAATACAGAATGTCCTGGTAACTCTTTTTGGGATAGAAGAAGCAATTCTGTTTGAAGCAAAGCAGTTGGAAGTTCTCTTAAAGAGGGCAGCTGGCAAATGTCACAGAAGCAACCAGTAACAGTTTGGAATTCCTGGATAAAGAAGAAACACTTTGTGAAACATAAAAGGGAATTGTAGTTTTGTTAGGTGGGAGATAAATTGGATTCTCATCCTCGAGTTTAAATCCTTTAGTGGTCTTGCCCCTTCCCATCTTGTAACCTCCTTTGTGCCTGGAGGAGTCTGTGTTCCATGTAAACACAGAGTGCGAGAGGTTGTAGCCCCTCTTACAATTTTTGAAGGGGCTGCTCCTTAATTTTTAGTTGCACTTCAGTCCCACGCTCCTGATCTTTGGTCACCAGGTGCGGAGGGGAGCAGGCAGATCGGAGGACCTTCGTGTTGGACTGCTCCTGGGCCTGGCCAAGGTGGCCATTAACAGGTCCAGGCAGTGGGCGGTCGTTCGGCGCGACAGCCTGCCTCTCTTCCGCAGCCATGTTCGCGCCCGGGTGTCTCTGGAGGTGGAGCACGCGGTGTCCGCCGGCACGCTTGAGGCCTTCCACGACCGGTGGGCACTGGAGAGCTTCATCACCCCGGAAACATAATTCTGATTTGATTTGTTAAGTTTCATTTGAATTCGGTTTAATTTATGGTTTATTGGTTGTGCCCCTTTAAAAGGGGGCTCTTGCTTACTGTCTTATTGGTGATGGCACCAGCCGTCAATCACTGAAATCAACACATAAAAAGGTGTAACCTCCATCCTTACAATACCCCTGGAATTTTCTGTTCTTCTGATTCCAACCTCTTCTGCATCCCCTCCCTTTCTCCCAACACTGGAGGGTGTGCCTTTAGCTACCAAGGTCCCACACTGTGGAATTCCCTTCCTAAATCCCCCCACTTCTCCTCCTTTTAAGACTCTCCTTAAAACGTACCTCTCTGGCAATGTTTTTTCTTATTTCTCCTTTTTTTTTGGCTTAGCTCATTTTCTCCAATCACACCTCTATAAAGTGCCTAGGGATGTTTTCCTACGTTACAGGCACTATATCAATGCACGTTGTTGTAAGGTGTTGACCATATATCTGAAATTTGTACGGAAGGGGTGTAAAGTGCATTCATTGATGGAGGTGGATAGAAAGAAATAGAAATAGGAAGGAAGGGACCCATTTTGTAAATAAATTCCCAAAATTACTGGGGATGAAAGAAAAGAGCAGCAACAACACTGGGTGGAAATAGATAAATATTTGTGTCGAGAGAATAAAATAAAGAAATAGGAGTAGCTGAAGCTGAAAAGGATCAAAGGAAGAAATGAGAAACAATGAAGACTGAGGGAGGAGCCAACATGGCCGCTGAAAGGATTTGGGTGAAAAGTATTTACAGATCTGCGCTCAGAGGTAGTGAAGTAACTGTGCTTCTTGACTGACTTCACAATTCAGTTGCTCAGCAAATACTATTTCTCATGATTGATATACCTTAAATAGCTACAGAGACTGGTAGTTATAACTCAAACAGTTGGCTTTTAATAGCTTAGAACTGGACAGAACAGAACACACATGTTAGCCTTCTGACCAGCTTCTCAGAAGTGAACTAGGAGGCGGAGCCAGGGGCGAAGTAACAGATCAGGACAATCAATGGCACAGCAGAGTGGTATACAGTACATCAGCATTCCTGGCCAACCAAGAAAACAGCAGGGTTACAATAGATTACAATAGGAAACTATACACAGGTAGAATAAGGTATATACTTATAAGACTTATTTCACCACATTCACCCCTCCTATAAGTTAAGTCTGACCGGGGGTTTTACAGTTCGTAGTGAGCGACGTAGCGTCGGCCGAGGAACCTCTTGGGGGACTTGCTCTGGTTCCTCCGCCGTCCCGGTGTCTGCTGGGTTTTCCAAAACGACGTTTTGTACGTCTTGTACCTCCGGGCAGCCCACCCCCACAGGCGGCGCATCACGGTGCTCCACACCCGCATCTTCGCTAGCAGCATCGCTCTCTCTCTCTTCTCCTGCCGGAGCCAGGTCCTTTATTGAAACAGTATCCTCACGTCCATGAGGGTATTGAATATATGCGTACTGAGGATTGGCGTGGAGGAGCTGTACTTCCTCCACTAGGGGATCAGTTTTATGACCTCTCACATGTTTTCGTAGCAGTACAGTGCCCGGGGACATCAACCACCCGGGTAGTGAAATACCTGAGGAAGATTTCCTGGGGAAACCGAACATCCTCTCATGAGGAGTAGCATTTGTTGCGGTGCACAGCAGAGACCTTATGGAATGCAGTACATCGGGAAGAACTTCCTGCCAGCGAGAGGTCGGTAGGCCTTTCGATTTTAAAGACAGAACGACTGCCTTCCACACTGTCGCATTCTCCCTCTCAACCTGCCCATTGCCCCGGGGGTTGTAGCTAATGGTTCTACTAGTAGCAATCCCTTTTGATAGTAAGAACCGGCGTAACTCATCACTCATAAACGACGTCCCTCTGTCGCTATGGATATAGTTGGGCATACCGAACAGACAGAATAAGTTGCAGAGGCTTTTGATTACCGTAGCACTGGTCATGTCCGGGCAGGGAATGGCAAAGGGGAAACGAGAGTATTCGTCTATAACGTTGAGGAAATAGACATTACGATCAACCGATGGGAGAGGACCTTTGAAATCAAGGCTTAGGCGCTCGAATGGCCGGGTTGCCTTGATGAGGTGAGCTTGTTCGGGCCTGTAGAAGCGGGGTTTGCATTCCGCACAAACGCGGCAGGCTCTGGTCATCGTTCGGACCTCCTCAATGGAGTAGGGTAAGTTGCGAGACTTGATGAAGTGATTCAATCGGGTGATTCCTGGGTGGCAGAGTGCGTCGTGGAGACTTTGGAGCTTGTCAGTACTAAGGCTGGCACATACCCCTCGAGATAGGGCATCGGGTGGCTCGTTGAGTGCTCCTGGCCTGTACATAATATCGTAGTCGTAAGTGGACAGTTCTATCCGCCATCTTAGGATCTTGTCATTTTTTATCTTGCCTCTCTGCTTCGTGTTAAACATGAAGGCCACAGACCGCTGGTCAGTGAGGAGTGTGAAACGTTTGCCGGCGAGATAATGTCTCCAATGTCTGACCGCCTCGATAATTGCTTGTGCTTCCTTCTCAACGGAAGAATGCCTGACTTCAGGACCCTGTAGTGTACGGGAAAAGAAGGCTACCTGTCTCCCGGCCTGGTTGAGGGTTGCAGCCAACGCGAAATCAGAAGCATCGCTCTCTACCTGGAAGGGTATCCTCTCATCTACAGCACATACCACGGCCTTTTCAATGTCCCGTTTGATGTTGGTGAATGCTTCCTGCGCTTCTACTGATAGAGGGAAGGACGTCGACTTGATAAGGGCTCGGGCTTTGTCCGAATAGTTGGCCACCCACTGAGCATAATAAGAGAAGAATCCCAGACACCTTCTTAAGGTCTTAGGGTTATGTGGCAGTGGTAGTTCTTTAAGCGGGCGTAATCGTTCAGGGTCTGGCCTGATTACCCCATTCTCTACCACACAGCCGAGAATACACAGACGAGTAGTGTTGAAAGTACATTTGTGCTCGTTATAGGTCAGGTTTAGCTTTTGGGCAGTCTCTAGAAATTTAGCGAGATTCCGGTCATGCTCCTGTTGGTCGCGTCCACAGATAGTAACATTGTCCAGGTATGGAAATGTTGCCTCCAACGCATTCTCATCTACCATACGGTCCATTTCCCGTTGGAAAACGGAAACTCCATTCGTGACCCCGAAGGGTACCCTAAGGAATTGGTACAGGCGCCCATTTGCTTCAAAAGCCGTATAAGGACGGTCGTCTACTTTTATGGGGAGCTGGTGATAGGCAGACTTTAAGTCAATAGTGGAAAACACACGATACTGGGCAATCTGGTTCACCATCTCGGAGATGCGAGGCAAGGGATAAGCGTCTAGTTGCGTATATATGTTGATGGTCTGGCTGTAGTCGACCACGAGCCGTTTCTTTTCGTTAGTTTTAACCACCACTACCTGAGCACGCCACGGGCTATTACTATTTTCGATGATACCCTCCCGCTGTAGCCTTCCTACTTCTTCTTTTATAAATTTTTTATCTTCCGAACTGTACCGTCGACTTTTGGTCGCGATAGGTCTACAGTTTGGGGCGAGGTTCGCAAACAGGGATGGCGGGCTTATCTTTAAAGTGGAGAGGCCGCAAACTGTGAGCGGGGGCTGGGATCCGCCATATGCAAGTGTGACGCTCTCGTGGTGGCACTGGAAATCTAGGCCTAGAATTAGTTTCACGCAGAGCTGCGGCAACACAAGGAGTTTAAAATCTTTATACTCTGTGCCCTTAACAGTCAGTGTTACTTTACAGAAACCGATTACCTCCGAAGTGAGGGACTTAGATGCCATCGCGATTTTGCTCCGGGTAGGGTACACCTTTAGTGAGTACGGTTTGATGAGGCTAGGGTGAATAAAACTCTCAGTACTCCCGCAATCGATTAAACACTTCGTCGGGTGTCCATTTACCTTAACGTCCATCATAGACTTTGATAGTGGATGCGGTCTGGACTGGTCAACCGTGACTGAGGCTATCGTAGATCCGTAGGCGGCCGCTGACACGGTATCAAATTCTGGGACCACGTGTAGGGCCGCGGAGACTGTATCAGGTACGGGATTCCCCTTACATACCTTGCTGAAATGTCCCCGTTTCTTGCACTTGAAACATGTGGCGTCTCTCGCAGGACATCGGTGTCTGGGGTGCTTGAGCTGGCCGCAGAAGTAGCATCTTGGTCCGCGGGACATCGCTGCAGTGGTGGGGCTGGGTGGAGACTCCCGTGGTGTAGGGCTGGTCCGAGGCCCAGGCGGAGAGGATGACGCCTCCTCGCTCGGCGCGCACGAGGCTGAGAGGGCCGCATGGCCTGACGCATAGGTCTCGGAGTTCTTCTGCGCCACATCCAGCGATCGAGCTGTAGCCACGGCCGTCTTTAGATCCAGAGTGTCCCTTTCAAGCAACCTCTGCCTAATGTAATTCGATCGAAGGCCCAATATAAACGAATTGCGAACCGCTTCTTCCTGGTACAAAATGTCCGTCACGGCCTTGTAGTTGCAGTCCTTCGCCAGGGCCTTTAGATTCTGTAGAAAATCATCCAGCGATTCCTCCGATAGTTGCCTGCGGGTAGCCAAGAGATGCCTGGCACACACCTCGTTAACAAGCTTCAGGTATTGTGCCTTGAGAGTCGCGAGTGCATCCTCGTATGTAGAAGCGTCCTCGATTAGCGAGTAAGTCTGATGACTTACTAGGTTAGTCAGTAGGCCCAGTTTGTTGGCCCCATCATCGAGCGATGCAATGAAATGTTCGAAACACCGGAGCCAATGTGCGAATTTCTTCGATGCGTCCGCCGAATGTGGATCACTGCCTAGACGCTCCGGCTTCAGGAGTCTGTCCATCCCTGGAAGTAATAAGCTATTAAAATTGATATACCTTAAATAGCTACAGAGACTGGTAGTTATAACTCAAACAGTTGGCTTTTAATAGCTTAGAACTGGACAGAACAGAACACACATGTTAGCCTTCTGACCAGCTTCTCAGAAGTGAACTAGGAGGCGGAGCCAGGGGCGAAGTAACAGATCAGGACAATCAATGGCACAGCAGAGTGGTATACAGTACATCAGCATTCCTGGCCAACCAAGAAAACAGCAGGGTTACAATAGATTACAATAGGAAACTATACACAGGTAGAATAAGGTATATACTTATAAGACTTATTTCACCACAATGCCCAACACACAAAAAAAAACAGCTCATTGGCAAGCCTGCACCTCCTTACAAAACACCAGAGATGTTCAGGATTCTCCAATGCAGCCAGCGAGCAGAAAGAGCGCTGGATGCCTGCACACAGGCTCATGGCACCCCCACCCCCTCCCCCCACGCTTTAATGTAACTGAAGCAACTGCTGGGATGCTTGAGCAACACTCCAGCCACATAGCGCTCATCGCAAATGGGTTCTGAGGGGGAGGCCACCATCGACCAAAAATAAATTCAGGCGCCTGGCAGTCCTGCCTCGTCTCCCCTGCCTGCTCCTGATCCCCTTCTTTCACACAGGACGCTTGCCCTGTGCACAATGGCCAGCCAGTGGCTCCTCACTGGCTGCTGCTGCCCAACATTTTAGCCCTGGTGCTCCTGGCACATAATGAGAGATGTCCCTGGACCTGCACAAAACCTTGCATTATCCAGTGAAATCAGCTCATTTGTGTGCGGGTAGGGTTGCCAGCTCTGGTTGGACGTATTCCTGGAGGTTTAAATTGCGAGCCAGTGTTATGTTAAGTTGCTATCGTAAAATGACTGACTTTACAGTAGCTTCCTAGGTCATAGCACCAGGACACCAATGATGGTTGAAGGAGGACAGGCGCGCACAGTATAGGCAACCTTTGCGAATCCATCGCGAGAGCCGCGATTTCGGAGTGAAATAAAGCATCACTCGCGATGGAACTCCTAAATCTCGGGGGAAAATATGCCGATTTGTGCATGCGTTAAAAAAAAAAATGGCGATTCATATTAAAAAAAACGTAGTTGACAGTATAACTGAGATTCTTAAGGCTTGTACATTAAAGCTGTCTGGTGCAAAATTTACCGTTGACTGACATTTTCAGGGAATAAGAGGAACCAGGAGTGTAGCAACTAGTTTATAGCTGGAGATATCCGAGAGTAGGTTAGCCATGTATTTCGATCGATGGGCAGCATACAATAACAACAACTTGCATTTATATAGCGCCTTTAATGTAGTAAAACGTCCCAAGGCACTTCACAGGAGCGTTATCAAGGAAGGTTTGACACCGAGCCACATGAGGAGATTTTAGGGCAGAGGTAGGTTTTAAGGAGCGTCTTAAAAGAGGAGAGAGAGGTAGAAAGGCGGAGAGGTTTAGGGAGGGAATTCCAGAGCTTAGGGCCTAGGCAGCTGAAGGCATGGCTGTCAATGGTGGAGCGATTAAAATCAGGGATTCGCAAGAGGCCAGATTTGGAGGAGAGCAGAGATCTCGGAAGGTTGTAGGGCTGGAGGTTCCAGAAAGAGTAACAGTCAAAAGCAGGATGAGGCTGGCCTGCGAGTGATGCGACAACGGGGCCACCGATCCACCTACTCCTGCTCCTATTTCTTATGTTCTTATGTCAGTAATCGGTTAGTGATGGCCAAATGCGCTTCCTGTCCTGGAGCAAAGGTCGCGGGATGAGCTTCCTGTCCGGGAGCAAAAGTCTGTGAGGGGTCGGGGCAGGAAAAAAATAGCAACTCATGATTTCTATACCAAATCTTATGATTTTAAAGAGTTTGTCTCCTGATTTATGAGGCGGTGGGGTTGGCAATACTGCACTGCCTTGACATTTGAGTCTCCAGGAACGTATGAAACTAACAGGAAGCAGATAACAAGATAAATCTGATTCACCATTCAATATTCATGTTGAAAATTCCCTATCATTTTTCCTCTGGATCTCTCGCAACAGGGAGATTAATCTTTAATCCCTGGAGATTCCAGGACAATCCAGGAAGTTTGGCAACTCAAGTTGGGCGCAGCAAATTGGTGGACCTCCATGTAGGTCTGCTCGGGGTTATGATAAAAACTGCCATCCACAGATCCAGGAGGGACTCTCCAACTGCTTGCCTCTCTTCCGCGGCCTTGTGTGTGCCTGGGTGACTCCGGAGAGAGATCATGTGGTGTCCACCAGTATGCTTGAGGCCTTCCACAACCAGTAGGCACTGTTAGATACAGAAAAGCAAAATACTGCGGATGCTGGAAATCTGAAATAAAAACAGAAAATGCTGGAAACACTGCAGGTCAGGCAGCATCTGTGGAGAGAGAAATAGAGTTAACGTTTCACTACAGGTGCTTCCAGCATTTTCTGTTTTTACTATTAGATATAGGCTGTGTTGTTTATTGAAAAACAGATCACGTTCCAACTAGACACAAATTGTTAGTTTGAAAAGACCATAGTGTAGGAGTCTATGTACTCCTAACAAAAAAATACTGAACTCGGAGAGGTTCAACAGAAAAGGTTTAATTGTTGAGGCTGCATGCTGAACACAAAATGGAGTCAGAGACTACACAACGTACAACTCTCTTTCATCAGTGCCCAGCTTTGACTGCTCCTCCCCCGCTCTGTGCTTAACTATGTTGCAGATCGAGTTTCTTAAAGGTGTGATCCTTCTTAAAGGCATGACGCCTAATTTATAGTCTACGGATCGGAAAGCGGATTGTGTCCGTTCTGTGATCGGTACACCACAATAGAATCATAGAAACTTATGGCACAGGCCATTCGGCCCATCGAGTTTGTGCTGGCCGAAAAAGAGCTATCCAGCCTAATTCAACTTTCCAGCTTAGTTCGTAGCCTTGTAGGTTGCAGCAGTTCAAGTGCATATCCAAGTACTTTTTAAATGTGATGAGGGATTCTGCCTCTACCACCCTTTCAGGCAGTGCGTTCCAGACACCCACCACCCTCTGGGTGAAAAGATTTCTCCTCAACTTCCCTCTAATCCTTCTACCAATTACTTTAAATCTATGCCCCTGGTTATTGACCTCTCTGCTAAGGGAAATAGATCCTTCCTATCCACTATACCTAGGCCCCTCATAGGAAGATAGGTAGGCCATTGAGCCCCTCAAGTCTATTCCGCCATTCAATGAGATCATGGCTGATCTGCGACCTAACTCCATTTGCCCCATATCCCTTAATAACTTTGGTTAACAAAAAGCTATTAATCTCTGATTTCAAATTAACAATTGATCTATCGTCAATTGCTGTTTGCGGAAGAGAGTTCCAAACTTCTACCACCCTTTGTGTGTAGAAGTGTTTCCTAATTTCACTCCTGAAAGGTCTGGCTTTAATTTTTAGACTATGCCCCTAGTCCCAGAATCCCCAACCAGCGGAAATAGTTTCTCTCTATCTACCCTATCTGTTCCCCTTAATATCATAGAATCATAGAACGGTTACAGCACGGAAGGCCATTCGGCCCATCCCGACTCTCAGCTAGTCCCACTCCCCTGCCCTTTCCCCGTAGCCCTGCAAATCTTTTTCCTTCAGATACTTATCCAACTCCCTTTTGAAAGATAAGATTGAGTCTGCCTCCACCACCCTTTCAGGCAGTGCATTCCTGATCTTAACCACTAGAAGATCAAGTCTCCCCCTCAGCCTCCTCTGTTCCAAAGGAAACAACCCCCAGCCTATCGAATCTTTCCTCATGGCTAAAATTCTCCAGTCCTGGCAACATCCTCTGTAAGAAAGACTTGCATTTATATAGCGCCTTTCACGACCACCGGACGTCTCAAAGCGCTTTACAGCCAGTGACTTTTTGAAGCACAGTTGTAATGTGGGAAACGTGGCAGTCAATTTGCGCACAGCAAGCTCCCACAAAGAGCAATGTGAAAATGACCAATCTGTTTTTGTTATGTTGGTTGAGGGATAAATATTGGCCAGGACACTGGGGATAACTCCCCTACTCTTCTTCGAAATAGTGCCATGGGATCTTTTCCGTCCACCTGAGAGAGCAGACAAGGCCTCAGTTTAACGTCTCATCCGAAAGACAGCACCTCCGACAGTCCAGCACTCCCTCATTACTGTGCTGAAGTGTCAGCCTAGCTTTATGTGTGTAAGTCCCTGGAGTGAGTGTGCTACCAACTGAGACACAGCTATACCTCTGTAGTAGTATTTGTGATACCTCTCCTGAAGGGGAAGCTCACTTGTAGAGCGTCTTTGATGAGTAGCTTTGGTTAAACCGCAGTCTCAACCCATTGGTCCATTCAAAATGGCCCCGCCGCCAGGAATCCGGAGGACCATCCAGCCGCCAGGGGCTATCCCGGCATCCCCTCTGATAAATGCCCAGGCAACCGGGGGACGCTGTGACGCCGATACCTGACGTACCGCGCTTGGCGGCGGCGCATGCGCTGTTCATTACGATGAGTTGTGGCAACAATGGCGGACTGTCGACTGCGGGAATCCGTGTAGCCGGTGAGTGAGAGGACGAGGAGCCGCACTTCATCATGCCGGGCACGGAGAGGCCTTTCATCTGAAGCCGCTAGTTACCGAGCGTCTTTTAGAGCTGGATTAAAAGGGGGAAAATATTCTTTTCCCCAACCTCTCCCTCCCCACCCCACTACCCCCCATCACCCTTTGCCCAGGCCTTGTCCTCATCTTGCCCCCCTCACCGGCTCTGCTCTCTCCTTGTGCGAACCCGAGTCTATTACCCCCTTTCCCTCCTCCCCCCTGTCCCCCTGGTCTCTCTTCCCCGTTTCAGATCGGCAGGATGTCCGAGGACGGCGTGGACAGAGTGATTAAGGTAAGAGTGAGGCGATGTGTCTAACATGGTGGTGTCGGTGCCCGAAGTATGCATGTCTGTGGATGGGGGCACAACAAGGACTGGCTAGAATGGCCCAGCCGCTTACAGGAAATGCAGCTTTAAATGCTCCATGTGGGATGTGTGCGTCATTCGGACTGTTGCTCACGTTCAGGCTATTCCTTATCTTCTGCATTGACGGCATTTCTCTCTGCCAGCTACTCTAGGGAAAAAATCCGGCACTTCCAGAAGTGCACAATAGACCTGTCAATTATTTGGAGACTTAAAATGTGACCTCTTTTAACGCATTATTTTTAAAACATCTATAACTCCAATAATGGGGTTATATGTTTCACTCATCTCGAGTGTAAAACAAAGTGACCTACTTGGGTGAGGTATGGAACAATCTGTCATCAGTGAGTCACAGCCTTCAGCATAGGAGATGGGAAGGGTATTTATTTTTTTAAAGTGAAGTTTTAACATCTCTCATTCCTTTTAAATGCTCAATTTAAATGAGTTTGCAAGCTGTCTCAATCTTAGTCATAAATCTTACCTCCAAGCATTTCTTCATATGAGAGCTAATATTAATGTGCTGAAAATAGCACCATAGTGATTTGGTTTTTGCTAAATGTGTCTGGCTCTGCCGTCAGTCAGTGGCCGTCAGTCCTTCGGCTGTCTTAACTGTGGGGTTGAAAGTCTTGAGAATTTTCATGTACTTTTCAGGGTTCACCTTGAGTTTTCTGTGGGCCCAAAGTTGAGCAGTAATGGGTTTTGCAAGGCTCATGATTGAATTACTCCCTAGCTGTCACCAGTACAGTAGTCATTGGATGGTTATAAATATTTTCCTGCCGATGGTGATAATGCACTGACAAGTTCAACCCTTCTTTGAAGTGGTAGGGGGACAACTTACTCCTATCACCTTCTTGCTGGTGCTTATCTTAATGCTAGGATGTTTAGTGGAGAGCGTCTTGCCTGCCCCACATGTGCAAGCAGAGGTAGAATCAATTTTTCTTTAAAAAAAAAATTGTAATTATAGCTAGTGCAATTGTAATGAGGGTAGGGTATTCAAGTATCAACGTGCAAGTCAGAGAGGTGAGTGTCTCGCCACAGTGTATTAACACACTAATGCTGCTAAGCTGTCACTTCATGACTCACATTTAAAGTGCAGGGTTTTAAAGATCCTTCAGATTTTTGCAGTGACTGGAAGAAAAGGTTTTGAGTTCAATACTTGGCCGTTATATTTAGCTCTTTAGTCTTTAAAAATAACATACCTTTTTATATTGAAGGAGTCAACACCCTTGTGTTGAATTTTGCCATACTGTATGTCCAATGGATGATTGCCATTCCAGTTATTACACTAAAAAGGATCAAAAGGTGTCCATATCAATTGCCTGTCAAAATAAAGATTGGTGCTGTCTTGATGGTCAGTGGATGCTTATATGATTTTTTACAATCTATGAAAAGTTTTATTGTACTGTAAAACACAAACTAGCTGGATTGGTGACATCCATTCCAGATGTGTTGCACAAGGGGGAAATAATGGTGTTTCCTTGGTGCTGGAAAAATGCATTGCGGTGAATTCTCATGCAGTAAAATAGAGCAGTATATAGTTCACTGTCTTAGCAATGGATTTTTAACAGAAATGAGCTTGCAAGTTCCTTTTGGGTAACAAAATATTTTTTCCTCTTGTCACACGTCAGCAGCGTCCAAGATAGCAGCCAGATGATCCACTCTCTGGTTGATGCACTGAAAGGAGAGAACTGTCTGGTGATATCCCCACAGATATCCCCCTTGCCTGTGAGAAAGTGTCTGAGCTCCACTCCATGTTTCCATACAGCTATGTGGCTGTGATTAGCACACCTTGCATTGGTTTTGTGTTCCACCGAGCTGTGCCAATGTGTAGATTTACTGCCTCTGTGTTGTCAGACTGCTTGTCCGACATCGAGTCATGAATGGGCTGCAATTTCCTCTAATTAAAACGTTGGGAAGACCAAAACCATTGTCTTCAACCCCCACCACAAACTCCGTTCCCTCGCCATCGATTCGATATCCCTCCCAGGCAACCTCAGCATTCAGGCTGTTCGCAACTTTGATCCTGGGCTGAGCTTCCAACATCATATCCTCTCCATCACAGACTGCCTACTGACAACTCCATAACATCACCTGTCTCTGCTCCTGTCTCAGCTTATCTACTGCTGAAACCCTCATCCATGCTTTTTTAACCTTCAGGCTCAATTATTCTAATACTCCCCTGGCTGGCCTCCCATCTTCCACACTCCATAAACAAGCTTATCCAAACCTCTGCAGCCCGCATCGTATCTGTACCAAGTCCCACTCGCCCATCACTCCTGTGCCTGCTGAGCTACATTGGCTCCCGGTGCAACAGCGCCTTGATTTTAAAATTCTCATCCTTGTGTTCAAATCTCTTCATGGCCTCGCCCTGCTGTAACCTCCTCCAGCCCTACAACCCTCCAAGAACTCTACGTTCCTCCAACGTTGGTCTCTTGTGTATCCCCCATATCCTTCACCCCACCATTAGCGGCTGTGCCTTCAGCCGTATAGCCCCGAAGCTCTGGAATTCCCTCCCTTAACCCCTCTCCCCTTTAAGCCTTTCCTTAAAATCTACCTCTAACCAAACTTTTAGACGCCTGTCCTAATATCTCCTTTGGCTTGGTGTCAATTTTTGCCTGATTACAATCCTGTGCAGTGCTTTGGGACCTTTCACTACATAAAGACGCTATATATATACAAGTTGTTAAGAGTTCTAATGTGTTTCTGTCCTCAACCCCTGAGCTATATTCTTTTTGATGTACCTTTCCACTTCTCCTTGGTTGTTTACTGTACCTATGTTTGAAAACCCAAATTTGAAGGACGTTTTTACAGAAATTGGCTCCTACCTGACCAAACATGGACTTCTAACACACTTAACGTTATTAAGTGACTGACTGTCTGAAAATGATATTCACGCATTGTTAGCGAAGGCAGTCTGATGGAGATTCCCAGCTGATTTTCCCACCTCATAATGTGGTTGAAATTGGGTTCTCAGCAAGATGGAGAGGAATCAAACCAACAACTCTACATTCCCATATATTCATTACTATCCTTTTTAAAAAGGCATGGGATTGGCACAGTGTGTTAGACCACCAATTTCTTGTAGCCACAAACCTGATCATTCAGTCTGCTGAGTTCTTGATCTATACTGATGAGAGAGGGACAGACAGAGTTAGAGGCCAGGGCCTTCGCGAAGTAAACGGCAAGAAGTGAAAATCAACGGTGGTCTTCTCTGGGCTTGGGTTAGTGTTGGTGGCCTGTTATGGCAGTTTCAAAGCAACTTTGGTGAAGGCCTTGGAGCAGGTTGCTCCCCCTGCTGCTGAGTATGCATGTTTTGAGACTGGAGGAAAGACACAGTATGAAGAATCTGAGTTAACAATTGTCTCTGGATTGTAATTCACCTTTCTCAGTAACGTTCGTATGCAGCCCTTCTTTCCTTCCAGCTCCTCTTTCCCTCTCCCCTCCACCTCGTCCTTCAAATGCTCTCAGTACTAACTTTTGAATAATTATGAACGGTTTCCAAGGACTCTTGGACTTTTGGTGGCACTTGTTTGTGAATCTACCTCAGGAGTTTTAAATTCTTCTTTTGAGTTATCCAAAGTTCGCCAATTGTGCTTGGTGTTTTTTTGTAAATTATTGTCCAGCAGAGTCTGTGACCGAAACATTTCTGTGGTAAAGAGAGGGCATGCAGATATATGAAAAGAAGGATGAGAAAAGACCATCTAGCCTGTCGCGTCCAGACCAAGTTGCAAGCACACAGACCATGGACCTACCCTGCCTCCCCCCCCCCCCCCCCCCCCCAAACTATGGCAACCTTCTGGGAGAGGCAAAACAAAGGAGGGTGGTGGAATTGCAGCCAATTCTATCCCTCACTGCTCTTTAATGCCTATTTTTCCAGATTTCTGGTGGGTGTGGAACACTTCCTTTTAAAAGGAAACTCAATTGGTGGTTTAAAAAAAATTCCATTCATCAGTTTTCCTTGCTTTCTTGGTGAATCAGGCCTCCTTGTAGCCTTTTGCAGCTCTTCCCAATCATATTGGTTCAGATGAGGCGCTCGTTAAAAGGTGTTATTTATTACTTTTTTTCCTCTGATTTAAAGTTCAAATACTAGTTTCTGGTGAGTGCAAAGTTAATTTAGGCAACTTCAAAATAAATCATTGAGCAGTTGCACTAAGATCTGCAGGGATGTTAAGTGTGATTAATTTTTAGTTAGGGAGTTGATATCATCCCATAAGGGTGTGAGCTCGCAGCATGCATGCTAATGGATGCTGTCCCTTCCATGCGATAAGTTCCCTATCTCAAATTCCCAGTTAGTAGGAAACAAAGTTTAGTTCCTTCAGTCACAGGGAGAAACGGAAAATCATAGTGTTTTGTGTGCCTCCTGTCATCTTGTTACAGTATACAGGAAACTCTTTGGTATCCGGGACCGGCGTGTCGCCGGTTGATCAAAAATTCCGGATGACGGAGAGGGTTATCTACCGAGGCTATTTTTAAAAAAGAAAAAGAAAAAAATCAAGAAATGTGCAGTATACAGTAATTGGATACTCACCTACAGAATGTTGTGTTAAATGGACGGTGGAAGATGCTTGATTAAGTACAATACTGCCAGTTGAGGGTAATGCAATGCAATGACTACCAGCAGCGTGGGTGACACACAGTACCCCTGTAAAATGGCGGATCAGAAGAGACTACCGGCAGCGCGGGAGAGTCAGACTCCTGTTACAGGGGTATTGAGGTGTTCCGACTTCCGACAGCGCCAAGAAGCCGAGTAGTGGCAGTTTGGAGAACTACCCCCACTGACTAACTCGGCCACCGCGGGAGACTCGGACTCGGCAACATTGCCGGTTATTGAGGTGTTGTTTTCGGAGTGAGAATTTTGCCGGTTAATAGAGAATACCGGATATTTAGGTGCCGTTTGAACAAGAGTTTCCTGTAGTACAAGGAAAGACCTGGAAGCAAGAGGACCATCCATCGTGATGGAAACTATTGAACCTTTTTAAAATAAACATTTTTTGGCATGTCACTGACGATGAAATTGAACATTTGAGATTTACTTTTATAATTTGCGTTCATAGATTTTTATGACCTCCAAACTTAAGGGTTGTGACTTTTACATCGGTGCAGTCTATCCATTGGATCTTATGATAGCTGTGTTTTTAATGATCTTTTTGCCTGTGTGGGGAGATTGACCTTACTGGCTCTTGTTTATTTTCACTATCCACTCTGCTATTCCTGATTCCTGTGGCTGGGCACTAGCCAGGAAGAAAGGAATCAATTGAAATCCAGCTCAGAAAAATAATAAAAATAAATCTGTGTTGAAACGCACTTCTAGAAAAGAAATGGACAGTGAGAGATGGAGAGAATTGCCGATTAGACTTTTGTTGCAGCTTGTTTCTGTCACTTTAATGTAGTGCACAGCACCCGACTGTAAATGCCAAAGGCAGAGAAAACTGCAACCTTTTTTAAAAATTAGAATCCCAGCCCCAAGAAGCCTTCCTCCTGCACGTTTTTAAGAATATCTTTGCACATTAACTATCTATCTGAGTTAAATTTTAAATGTAATTTTCTTCCTTCCAAAAGGTGCTGACATTTAGTTTGATGGGCCTCCCCCAAATGGCCATTTCTTTGTGTGTGAGCCTAGACGATGAGTTTTCGTGGTCTACTGAACTGCATGAGTTATCACAGATGACCCTAAGCTGGTCCTCACGTGATATCAAGGCATGAGAACTTCCCAGAAGTGGTCACTGTGTAGTGATGAGGAATAGAAACCGTGTCTAATTTTTTTTTAAATTCCTTTTCTTCCCTCTGTGTTGAGCCCTCTAAACCATCCATTCTCAGCCCAGGGACATCAAAGCTAGTTGTAGCATCCCACCATTTCTCCTGGCTGAGATCAGCTCGGTCAGCGCAGGCTAAAACATTGAACGCAAGATCTTTTTTGGTCTTTATGCTCAATTTCACGCCAGGAATTTTATTGACTAACAGCCATTGGAAGAGTTCCTGTATTAAATGTTCATGTCTTCATCCTGGAGCCTGCCCTTGAGTGTTCACCTTTTGCCAGAGCAGCCTTGGTGCAAATGATGAGTGTTAGCAGACTATTTGACTGCAAAGTTGTATCACACTTTAGTTTGATCCTATTTTCACCCAAGATCCATGCACTTGCACTTTCACAGGATAGAAATTGGAAGCAGGAAATCTGCCAATTTTTTCCCCCTTCCTAGCCCAGGGGCTTTGAGGTCATCTGAGAACAGGTTTTAGATAGCCCACTGTGGGAAGAATTCTAGGAAAATGCTGTTAGTATTGGTAACCATGTGTGCATTATTTCTGTAATTCCCTTTCTCCATAGAATATACAGCACAGAAACAGGCCATTTGGCATAACTGGTCCACACTCCACATGAGCCTGCTCTCACCCCTCAGGGTAAAGACGTTTCTCCTGAATTCTCCATTGGATTTATCAGTGACTATCTTTTATTTATGGCCCCTAGTTTTGGTCTCCTCCACAAGTGGAAGAATCTTCTCTATGTCTACCCTATCAGACCCTTTCATAATCTTAAAGACCTCTATCGGGACACCCTCAGCCTTCTCTTTTCTAGAGAATAGAGCCCCAGCCGGTTCAATCTTGTCTGATAGGTATAACCTCTCAGTTCTGGTATCATTCTTGTCAAACTTTTTCGCACCTACTCCAGTGCCTCTATATCCTTTCTATAATATGGAGACCAGAACTGTGCACAGTACTCTGTGTGGTCTAAACAAGGTTTGATACAAGTTTAATATAACTTCTCTACTTTTCAATTCTGTCCCAATAGAATTGAACCTCAGTGCTTTTTTTTGCTTTTTTACGGCCTTATTAATCTGTGGCACTACCTTGTGTGATTTGATTATCTGTACCCCTAGATCCCTTTGTTTCTCTACCCCATTTAGACTCTTTATTTTCCAAGGAGTAGGTAGCCTTCTTATTCTCCCTACCAAAATGCACTACCTCACACTTATCTATATTGAAATTCATTTACTAATTACACGCCCATTCTGCAAGTTTATTAATGTCATCTTGTATTTTGTTGCAGTCTTCTTCAGTATTAACTATACCCCCAATTTGCTGTCATCTGCAAATTCAGATTTGAAAGGGGATTCTGAACAAAAGTCCTGAATTTAAAATGCTTTACCAAAAGCTGCTGCTTAAATACACTAAATACTGTTCCAGAGATATTTCGTGCAGAAGATCCAACTTATTTTTTTAAAAGTTATGTATTTCTTGACCTTCACTATAAAAAGCCACACTGTAAATAAATGAATAGTAAAGAGCTGCTCCCTGTATTACATTGAAATTCATTTATGTAGACATGGGATTAACTTTACAGCACCAAACAAAAAACACTTATTATCTCTAAGGGTGACCTCTTACAGCTTTTTTCCCTCAAATTCTTTCACTGTAGTTATGCACACCTCCTCTGCTTCCACACCCCAACAAACTCCCTCCCTTACAACAGCATAATCTCTGACATGCCATGAGCAATGTGGCGGTAATGATGTATATGTGTGTTTAGTGTGTTTGCTTTGCCCAGTACACTTTCTATGTGTCACTTCAGGTGTTGTGCTTAATGTATGAAGTAGAAGTCACAGTTGCACTTGATTGGCTCAAGCTGCCTAATCATAAAACTGCGACAAATCGTAACTGAAGAGATAGGGAGAGTATGAATTAAACTTGAGGAAAGCAGCTAGATAAACCTCTAATGAAGAACTACATTGTAACATATGATCATGAAGCACAGCAAAATCTACATTTTCTCTCCAATTTACTGGTAAAAGTAGCATAACATATAAAACCTATAAAAAGTTAAAACAAGAATAAAGTATTTATCCATGCTCGGAGTTGTTTGCACTGTTGTAAATTCATTGAGAATGTTTTACAGAAGAGGCTTACTCTGGTTTTGGGAGCCTAAGGCTAAATTTGAAGTATTTGGGCTGGAGCTTGTATGATTGGGTTGGGTTTGCTGACTATTTTACTGCAAATGTCTTATATTCTCAGTTCTTAGAAGGAACTAAGAAATGGGAGTCGGAGTAGGCCATACAGCCCATCGAGCCTACTCCGCTATTCAATAACCTCATGGCTGAACTTCTACGTCAACTCCACCTTCCCGCACTATCCCCACATCCCTTGATTCCCTTACTGCCCAAACATCGATCGATATCTTTCTTGAATATACTCAACGACTGAGCATCCACAGCCCTCTGTGGTAGAGAATTTCTAAGATTCACAACCCTCTAAATTTCTCCTTGTCTCAGTCCTAAATGGCCGACCCCCTATCCTGAAACTATGATTTGCTGCTGTCCATGTCAATCTTGACAAGGTCCTCCCCTTCTGAGTCTAATTGTCATTAAGATGGCTAGGTCTTATTTTTAACGCCTGCTCCCTCCCTCACCTCTCCACAGATGGAAAAGCCCAGCTACCCAATGCTAACTGAAATTTTTCTTTTTACATAAAAATCTCAAAATTATGTAAACCATGAACTTATAGATTGAGGTAAACTATGAGTATAACTAACTATATACAAGGAGTTGTTTGTTCATGCAATTTGGGTATTAAAGTTGTTTCAGAAACAATTCCCTCATTCATTCTGTTCACCCTCTCAGAAATACATAAGAACATAAGAAATAGGAGCAGGATTAGGCCATTCGAGCCTGCTCTGCCATTCAGTAAGATCCTGCCATTCAGTAAGATCAACTCCACCTTCCCACACTATCCCCATACCCCTTAATTCCCTTTAATATCCAAAAATCTATCGATCTCTGTCTTGAATATGCTCAACGACTGAGCATCCACAGCTCTCTCGGGTAGAGAATTCCAAAGATTCACAACCCTTTGAGTGAAGAAATTTCTCCTTATCTCAGTCCTAAATGGCTGACCCTGTATTCTGAGACTGTGACCCCTCCTGGTTCTAGACTCCCCAGCAAGGGTAAACATCCTCCCTGCATCTACCCTGTCAAGCCCTGTAAGAATTTTATATGTTTCAATGAGATTACCTCTCATTGTTCTAAACTCTAGAGAATATAGGCCCAGTCTACTCAATCTCTCCTCATAGGACAATCGCTTCATCCCAGGAATCAGTCTAATGTGCCTTCGTTGCACTCCCTCTAAGGAAAGTATATGCTTCCTTGGGTCGGGAGACCAAAGCTGTACACAGTACTCCAGGTGTGGGCTCACCAAGGCCCTATATAATTGTAGCAAGACTTCTTTACTCTTGTACTCCAAACCTTTTGTACTGTTCAGGTTCATTTATGTACAGTCCAGGTTTATATGTTGGAAGCTCCTGGGTTCTCTGCATTGTTACTAAGATTGACCAGCATTTGGACACATTTCCATTTTACCCCATTCCCCATACCATTTACCATTTTACCCCATTCCCCATACCATTTACCATTTTACCCCATTCCCCATACCATTTACCATTTTACCCCATTCCCCATACCATTTACCATTTTACCCCATTCCCCATACCATTTACAGGACAAAAGAATTATGCAACCCTGATGCAGCTGAGGAGAAAGCTAGCTGGAGGGGGGGGTGGAATCAAATATCAAGAACCACTCCGGCCAGAGGATCGGGCTGCGAAGGCCTCCTGCCTGGATGCAGCGAGTGCTTCCCAACTCACCTGAGCACTTGCTGATCATGTAGTCACTTGCCCAGACTGAGTGTTTACAGGCTTGTCTGCCACAGGCGATTTGTGGCTCTCTCATCTACTTTCAGTGTTTCCCAGCCTGCTGGCCCACATGCCCCCAAGTGCTTCGCAACACACCCTGTCAGCTCGAGTGGTTCCTGTCCTACTTACCCTGGCTGCTTCCTGCCTCCTTGCCCAGAGAGGAGGAAAAAAGGAAGAGACCAAAGTGAGGAGGAAGGAAAGAGAAAAATTAATTTTGTACTCCCGGATTGTTCCTGGGCTTATACTTGGGGTCCAGATGTATGGCCTAGATTGATTCCAGCCCCCCCACTTCTCCCTTCAGTGGTCCCAGTCCCATCACCTCGGTGCTGCTAGACTCCTTCAGCATTTCCAGCCCCTATCTCTGCCTCAGCGCTCTCAATCCAGAGCCATTCCAATGCACACAGCCCCAGTACTCCAGTTGTCCCCTTCACTTCTCCCATAGCCCTGCTGCCTCCACTGATCCCACACTTCATCACTCTCAAGTGTTCCCAATGTATCTGCCCTCCCTGAAATGACCCACTCTCTTCACAACTGCCCACAAACCTCCGCATCCCCATAATTCTTCCAGATCCTTCAACTGTCTGAATGTGCCTCGTTTCCAGACTCTTCCTTTAGTGCTCCTGCTCCTTCAAATACTCTGACTTCAGAACCCTCAGCCCATCCCATCCCATCCCATGAGTTCAGGCTATCGTGATTCAGCCTTTCCACTCTTGAGTGCTGCTACAGCTCAGATCTCAGATTGCAGTTACGCCAAGTGTTCCCAAACTCTGGCACTCCCACGCCCAGTGGCCCGTGATTACTCCTTGGTCCAGCCCTCTAGGATGCAGTACCCTCCCTCCTACACTACAAACCCAACCTCAGTCCATTGGATTCGCGCAGCTTCCCCCCCTTCAAGCTCTCCTTAGCCCTACCTTCTCTCAATGCTCCATGTTGACCGCCTCTGCCCGTGTATAACATGATAAATGTTGCATACCAATTTACTGGATACACTGGGGGGGGTTAAAGGTAAGAGATAAAAATTGAGTACATTGGTAAAGAAATATTGAAGCCATACAAAAGAGATAGGACACCGAGGGGAGGAGAGTATAAAGATTAAAATAGAAACTGGGGTAAAAGAGGTGTGCGAAATGGTATCGACATCGCATAGAGAAAAGTGCGTGACGACCAGAGAGAGGAAGGAAGGGGCAAGAAAAGAGACAGACAAAGGGTGAACAACATAGCAACAGAAAAAGAATTAGAAAATGGGAGCGACAGTTACAGATTGGATTTTTTTTCCCCACCATATGCAATTCTGTAGGCGATGGATTATATTATACATTGTGTGCTATATACTTTGGCACACCTATCATTTTAAAATAATGCATACTTTGACCCATGAGCGATGTAACTGGAATATATACATTTATATTTAGACCAAAGCTTATCTGGAAGAATCTTTCCAGCCTCATTGACTAAGGTTAAATCCTCTGTTGATGTTATTATTCTCCCTTAACAGGAATCCTCCATATTAGATGAGTACGCAATTAACTGGACTCAGAAGCTGGGAGCTGGGATCAGCGGGCCTGTAAGGTAAGATAAACTAATGCAGATACAGTTGTTCAGTGTTCAGACCTTTTGGAGAGTGCAGACTGGTTCAAAGTTCACCTGAGATAATAGCATAGTTTCCTTCGAATTTCAGTAAAGTATAATGGTAGGTGTCTGAAGCTTGTACCCATCACACTGTAGGCATTTTATAATTGGATTTTGATAAAGGGTAATGAACGGCGTGTGACATTTTCGTAGTTTTCCCTTTACTGTGGAAGGCACCATGAGGTATTGTGCGTAGATTTTGTCTTGCTGATGGTGCATGTCTGTCACTTTTGGTGGTTGTGCGACTAGGTGAGATACAACTTTTTATATTTAATTAGCACCTTTCATGTAACAACTAGACAATTGATTGAGCAAGAGGCTTGTCAAATCTTTTAAAATGTATGATAGCAAAATACTGCAGATGTTGGAAATCCGAAATAACAACAGAAAATGCTGGAAAAACTCAGCAAGTCAGGCAACATCCGTGGAGAGAAATTTGAGTTGACGTTTCGGGTTTGACCCTCTTAGAAGGGTCAAACCCGAAACGTCAACTCAAATTTCTCTCCACGGATGTTGCCTGACTTGCTGAGTTTTTCCAGCATTTTCTGTTGTTATTTCGGATTTCCAACATCTGCAGTATTTTGCTATCATGAAAATACTGAATATTTTGTTTACCTGCTGGTGGTTGCCAGATCACTGAAACTCTTCAAGCTTCATTTAAAATGCATGCCTGAGAGAAAAATGCAGTCTGGTAGCACTAATTTATTAGTCTGGGTTCCTTCCCTTTATTACTTGAGTTCTTCCCAATATATATAATATATGTGAGGATCTTGATTCTCTTTTGTGCCCACCCCAGCTGTCGATGCAATTCATGCCCTTGACGCTCACACAGAGGATTAAGAACAGTCATTACTGCAGCTTTATGAAGAAATACTCTGTTGATTTCCATGAAGTTTACATCCAACATATATTTGAGGGGTTTCTATTGTACTTTAGAAAGATTGAATGAGCGCCAACTCAGCCAAACTAACAGGGAATATTGCACCACAATTCAGTTTTAAATCGGGTAGGAGAAAGACAGCCTTTCCTCGGTTCCCCACCCCCTCCAACTACCCTGTTCCGTAGTGATTTTTGTTTTGGGTTGAGATTTGCGCGGGTATCCATTCACTGGATGAGATCCTGGAACTGACTACATTCAGCACTTCATTCGCCTTCTCTGTAGAAATATTTTGAAGCCTCAAAGGTATTAAATAGGCCCGCCACTATATGTCCCTACACTACAAGGATCCTTTGTTAGTAGTAATGAGGATGTTTGTTTCACGCCCCTCTGGCTGCTGGATGAAACCCAGTCCATCCTGAATCTCTAATCAACACCCAACCAGACATGGTGGTTACTGAGGCTGTTTCTAGTCTTCCCACTGCTATGTAAGCTGCGATTAGCTAGCTCAACACAGGCTGGGAATTAAACCCGAGATCTTCTGGTCTGTGTGGTTCTGTACTACACTGGGCCTTTACTCACTGAGAGCTGAAGTTATGAACAATAGATTTGCACTAACAACAGAAAATGCTGGAAAAACTCAGCAAGTCAGGCAACATCCGTGGAGAGAAATTTGAGTCGACGTTTCAGGTTTGACCCTTCTTCAAAACTGGAGAGAAAAGGAACTAGATCGAAGGCAGGGCTGCGATCGGACAAAAGAATAAAAGAACCAAAAGAAGTAAAAGAGATTAGAAGCTAGACGAGATGGTAATAGGCTGTGATTAGGTGTAAAGTGTACTGGCAGGGCAAAAGATAGCTGCCAGGTGTGAGAGAGAAACAAAAGGAAAAGGGGGGGGGGGGGAAAGGAAAGGAGTGGAAAAATATAAGTGAAAATGAAATAGGGGCCGAGGTTATGATCTGAAATTGTTGAACTCGATATTGAGACCGGAAGGCTGCAGACTGCCTAATCGGAAGATGAGGTGCACTGATGTGGCCAACTAACATCTGATCAGAGGAAATGACTGCTGTTTTAGGTTCTCCAGGTGTTTTAGGCTTCTATGTTTCAGATTACTCTTGTAGCTCCCCATTTCTCAGTAAGAGATCTCAATTCTGCAGATATCTAGGTAAATTTGTAGCATGCCTCAGGATTGAATAGAGAACTCTTCAGTTATATCAGCTACTGATTGTATCCTGACCTTTGGAAGGTAGCAGAATAACACTACACTAGACTGACTTGGGCTTTAACTGCCAAACAAGCTTATTAAGCAGTTAAAAAAAATTTAAAAAATGATAGTAACACAACATATCTTTTTATTGTAGTTATTAAGCTTTGGTAGCTGTTTCTGGAGTAGAAAATAATAAATAGTTTGGGACTGCTGTGTTTTCTAGCATAACAGTGCCTTTTTCCCTGCTATCTAGTCTAGCCTGGCTATCTCTCCGAAGGCTTCAGATGCTTATTTGAATGACAGATTGATAAATACCTCCAAAAAAAGTAACCAAGTGAATTTATATAACTGTTAATTCAGAAAAAAGCCATGTATTTGAACTTGGACCTTCTTAACCAAAGTGGTTTGCATTGATGCTGAGTATAGGTTAGGCACTACCCCTGCCACAAGGGAGTGAAAAAAAATCATGGACAAGTCATCCATGGCAGACTTTCATTTCCCTCCCCCAACCCCCAGTTTTATCCCAAGTGCTCTTGGGGCTGTCGCCAAAGAACCATCCATGCCCAAGCAAGTGCCCATCTTTCATGTGTGAGCCTAGACCGTGATTGATGGAAGGCCATTTGATTGTGGGTGGGGGTGGGGCAACATAGCACATCACAGCTGAGTCTGATCTGACCTTAGCTGACTCCCAGGTGTGCATAGATCCCAACAGGAGTTCTTGGCTCGTAATAAGGAGCAGATACAGGACTGACTTCCCCGCCCGCCCCGCTCTCCTTCCTTCGCTGAAGTGTGCTGAGTCCAATTCTAGCCCCCCCCCCCCCCCCCCCCCCTCCCGGCAGAAATCCATTAACTGGAGGTTCAGCCTGGGGCCATTCTCGCTTGTGGTTTAAAGTGTTGGGTAATCTTGCAGATTAAATCAATGTAGCTGCATCTTTGAGCCTTTCAAAGTTGTGTTTGCTGAAGCCAGGGAGCAGGTTTTTGACCTGGATCAGGCAATATGGCGAGGCAGACAAGTTCATAGTGATAACGAAAATTGCGTAGAAATAAACAGGACATTTGAGCTTTTCTTCATTCATCCTGTTTCCTGGGGGAAAGCTGCAAAACAAGTGTTTATTTTGTTGCAAATGCTCCACCCTGGCACGCAAATGACTCGAGGTACACTGAAATGTGTTTCACTTAGTAAACTGCACCTTGAAGCTGATTAAAGCAACTATATTTGTACAGTGTCCTACTATAAGTTAGTTTTGGGGTTTTTTTTGTTTGAGAGTGAGGGTTAAGTCATTGGATTGCAGGAGTAAACATTGACCTCTGCTGTTTCACATTGACAGGAGGAGGTCATTACTAGATAACTAGTTAGAAGGGTTCGACCCGAAACGTCAACTCAAATTTCTCTCCACGGATGTTGCCTGACCTGCTGAGTTTTTCCAGCATTTTCTGTTGTTAGTTCAAGTACAGTCTGGTACATTCCGCAATCTTCCGATGAGGGCTGGTTTTCACGCTGTGCCAATTCAGACATTTGTAGTTGCCTGCAATCAGCATTAGGACTCTGGACTTGAGTCCCCAGTGCATCACCTCCCTTGCCGCCTGAGTTCACCCGTCCTTCAGAGCTATTGATTTTTTTAAAAGGTAACATAGTACTTGTGCAGAATACCTGTGCAATGTCTAAATTTTGCATGCACGCATACCCAAGCACAAGAGAGATCACCTTCACGTAGGCATCTTAACCCCTGCAAACCTGAAGTGTACAGATTGAGCACTAGCGCAATCTGGTTGCCCAACTTGTGTAAAACACTAAGTTGAGGTCAGGATCTTGCCTGGTGAAGATGGATATCTTCTCTTTCTGTCGTTGAGTGCTTTTTGTACTCATTCATACTATAGGCAGCAAAAAGCCATGACTGTAGAAATAACTGAATTTAAATAAGAACTTCAAAAGCCTCAATAGGAATTGAATACTGATAACTACACACTGCTGTTCTAGCATTAGCACAACATACAGGAAACTTTGTGATATCCGGCACCGACTGGACCGAGCTGTTGCCATCCCATCAAAACTGCCGGACAAACTAGCGCTAATGTTGAAACATACGGAGATTTTGAGCTCCGTATCTGGCAACAAACCCTGTTGCTTAGCAACAGCTTCTAAACAGTCGGCCGTACCTTGCAAGCGTCTCTGTAGCTTAGCAACAGCTTCAGCGAGACCTTGCAGAGCCTGACTGGTGGAAAAAAAAAAGCAACAAAAAGAAAAAAAACCTAACGAAACGGCTCCTGATTTTTGCCGGTGGCGCGAGCATTCTGGACAGTTAACCTCTGGATAAACCAAAGTTTCCTGTACAGAGTTTGCACCAATGCAAAACTAGTATTTTGTTAATGACCTTCACCACATAGTGGAATAACTACACTGCTAATTGGATGCAGTGAGAGGATTTTGAGGCTGAAGCAATGATTCGAGTTGTGTTTTGCAGAAAAGCAGTCACTCGCAGGTTTGATTTCTGATCTGTGCTGAATCAACTGACCTTGACCTATCACCAGCTAGGGTATTACAATTGGGCTCAGCACCCCTGGATTTATGAAAGGAAAATTAAGCCAAGTTTCCCACTCCTTCTGCTCGACTGTGTACATGTGTGCAGGTGTGGTGAGAAAGTGATTGGGCTGGGCTATAATGCCACACAGTTGCTTGGCCAGCAGACACTCGCCTTCTAGGCTCCCACATGAACAATGGTCCATTTTAAGCAAGATACCGGAGGGCCGTCAGCACCCACAGAACTGTACGTCAGCAGGAGTTGCTGCATTTCGAAGAAAGGGGTGAAAATTGGAAGAAGAAAGCAGTGTAAACTGGGTACGACAATGTATGTTCTGTAACTGACTCCTAATACTGTTTGTTGTGGTAAAAGATAATGGCCCAGAAATTCGGGTCGGAGGCTTCCCGCGGGTGCAAGCCCCCGACCTGCACTTACCTAGCGCGCTGGCCGTTGAGCTGTGGGCCCGCGTGGGATTCAGATCCTGTGCCTCCTCCAGCTGCCGGCGCGCAGTGCTTGCGTATCCCAGGGGCGCAGTTAGTTCGATGCGTCCCCTGGGATCACGTGGGCCATGGAGAGCCAATGGTAGCAGGGAATGCTTCATTCATAAAATTGACAAGAAGAGCCGTCAAAACTGTAAATACTATAAGCCCCAAAACATCACTAAAACTTCAACAAAAAAAAATTTTTTAATCACATTTTTAAAATAACTATAAATTACGTAAAATAACTATAAACAATCATTTAAATTTTTGAAAAATTGAATTACATTTTCTAACGGGGTTAAAAATAAACTTACCTTTCTTTAAAGTATTTTAAAAATAATAAACCTGTGGAAAAAATGTTTTAATTTTAATTAATTCACCACTTACCTTGTTAAAAGCAGGCCTCCTGGAGACTTACCCTCCCGGAGAAACCTAGAAAAAAAACGTAAGTTCCATGCGCACGCGCTGCCTCTCCGGCGCACGCGTTCGACCTCTGAACCCCTTCCTTTAAGGGAACGGAAGTTCCGGTTTCCCGCGCATGCGCAGTGCATACGCGAAACCGGCACTTCCGTTGGGCCTACGGGTGAGTACCCCGCGCGTACTCACCCGTGGAGACCCGAATTTCTGGGCCAATGTTCAAAGTTTATTTAATACTTCATGTAGGGTAGGATATCGCCAGTTGCTGAACCTAGCTGTCAACAAGAGTGAGATTCTCCCCTCCTTTAATTTGTTTTCAGTGGGAAGATGCAAGAGATTCAGTGGCATAATCTTGGGAGCAATACTACCATAAGAATTGCAGTGGTTCAAGGTGGCCCATCACCACCTTCTCAGGGCAACAATGGATGGGCAATAAATGAGGCCTTGTCAGTGTCACCCACATCCCGAGAAACAATATATTAAAAATCAGTGCGCGTTTTAGAAAGGAAAAATCTGAAATTGGTAAAGTGGCCAGATGAAGACTAAGCATCTGTTCCTATCTTGAGCAAACCAGTGGTACCAGGTGAAGGACAGGGCATGGTAGCAAGCTGGTGTGTTTGGGGGAGGGAGAGAAACATAATGTTTAATATGTTATGCTTTAAAATGTAATTCTGTGGCTTGGAATGATTCAAAAAGTGTTGGCATACATGTGACCCAATAAATGATCAAATACTGTAGGTTTCTGTCAAAATACTGGGAAAGCACAAGCAGTTGGCAAAATACAGGCCAACATTTCAGCTGCGACTGTTCAGGTTGTTTGATGAAGGGCCCCATCCAAAATATTTTGCTGTTTCAGATTCTGACCGCATCTTCTGCATTTCCCGTGTTTTCGGTTCTTATTGGTGGGTTTTCTAATTATCTCCATCGAAATAATGTTGGGCAGAACTGCTGTCCTGGAGCTTGGGCTCCTGTGATTCTCGGATGGTTTAACAAATGGCAATGATGTATTTTAGCCCAACAATTTCATATGTAAATGCTGAGGACAGTGTTGATTGACCTTCGCAGCGTTTTTTTTTTTACCTTTTGTGTATTTGGTAACCATTAGTTTTTTTTTTAAAAGGGGCGGGAGAACAGAGGAAATATAAACCAATTTTTCAGCAATTAATGTCATGCTTTGCTTTATCAAGAGCTTCCCTATGGCTCAAAGACTTCACCCATGAGCCGTACCAGGAATGGTCTAGGTTCAACTCCCAGTCTGTACCAAGTTAGCAGTTGACCCAGGTTCAATTCCCAGCCATCGTATCGGGTACATTTTAATCTACTTTACTTTGGTAACACCCAGTTTGGAGCTGAATCTGATGCTGACCTCAACCAGGGCAACTATAAAAGAAAGACTTGCATTTATATAGCGCCTTTCACGACCACCAGACGTTTCAAAGCGCTTTACAGCCAATTAAGTACTTTTGGAGTGTAGTCACTGTTGTAATGTGGGAAACGCGGCAGCCAATTTGCGCACAGCAAGCTCCCAAAAACAGCAATGTGATAATGACCAGATAATCTGTTTTTTTTGTTGTTGATTGAGGGATAAATATTGGCCAGCACACCGGGGATAACTCCCCTGCTCTTCTTTGAAATAGTGCCATGGGATCTTTTACGTCCACCTGAGAGAGCAGATGGGGCCTCGGTTTAACGTCTCATCTGAAAGACGACACCTCCGACAGTGCAGCACTCCCTCAGCACTGCGCTGGAGTGTCAGCCTAGCTTTATGTGCTCAAGTCCCTGGAGTGGGACTTTGAACCCACAACAGTCGGGATGCTGCAATTGACCTCGGTGTCCCTGAGTTAGGGAGGGGGGAAATTGTCACGGGTTTCCACTTTTGATCGCTATTTAATGACTCCTGGATGTGTGGTGTGGGTGTTGCAGGACAGGATCTGGCTGTGACACCCCTTTGTTTGAATAACCTGCCAACACTCGTTGTCTAAGCTCACCATTGAGTAATGATCAGTTGGTTGAGTTACAGCAGGACAACCGGCAGCTGCGGCATTGTATCTCAGCAAAGAGTCAGAACTGCAGGGGAGGAGAGAAGGGGAGAAAAGGAGGTAATCGGCAGGAAAAGAAAAAACTCACAGCGATGATAGCTTATCCATTGCTATAACTTTATCTCGTAGTTTTAGTTGTTGAGATGGTAAACAGAAGAATGTCTTATGAATCAGTTAAGCATTTGTCTGCTAAAATTGCTAGTGGTAATTTCTAGCCTATAGTAATGATGCAAAGAATGAAAATGTCAGTTTATGCCAGTGCGCAAACTTGCCTCTGTGACAGCTGTTTTTGAAGCGAGCTATTTTGGGAGCTGAGCCTATTCAAAATTCCTATTTAGGTGCCAGGTTTTTTTGTTGAGAAATCTAACTGGCTAAGTTCTGTAGTGTAGGACGATGACAAGGTTGAAAAGAATTAAGAATTGACGGTTGGGTGATTTCAAGCTTGCATTTTAAAAGTCTGTGGGTTTTAGGAGGAAGAAAGGAAAACAGTGTAGAGTTGGCCATTTTTGAGGAACGAATAGAATAGAAAACAGTAAGATGACATCCGTGGAGAGAGAAATAGAGTCAACGTTTTGGGTCGAGACCCTTCTACAGTTTCTCTGTTTCTCTCTCCACGGATGTTGCCTGGCCTGCTGAGTTTTTCCAGCATTTTCTGTTGTTATTTTGGATTTCCAGCATCCGCAGTATTTTGCTATCGAAACAGTACGATGAGTCTTGTTTCCAGGGAAGGATGCTGATTTTGTACCCAAGTCTTGTACTGAAACTGTTCCATTTTTAAACCAGGATTGAAAGCTTCCTGTCAGCTTTAAACACACTGATGCAGCTGAGCTGCCTGAGTAGAGTTGGAATTGTGCATCAAGGGATCTGGGTCTGAGGCAGCTATACCTTGCTCATCAGCACGACTTTAACCCACTGAATGCTAAACTTAATTTACACTTTGCAGAACCACATCCTGTTTTAATTACCGACAGCAACAGCGATGTGAATAATGTTGACTATTCAGTGATGCCGTGTAAATGAGACATGAGTACATTATGGAGTACAAAGCTTGGAGGTATAGTGAACAGTGAGGACAACAGTGATGGACTTCAAGAGGACATAGACAGGCTGGTGGAATGGGCGGACATGAGGCAGATGAAGTTTAACACAGAAAAGTGCGAAGTGATACATTTTGGTAGGAAGAACGAGGAGAGGCAATGTAAACTAAAGGTTGAGCAGGTTGGGCCTATACTCATTGAAATTTAGAAGAATGAGAGGTGATCTTATTGAAACATATAAGATACTGAGGGGGCTCAACAAGGTAGATGCAAAGAGGATGTTTCCCCTCGTGGGGAAATCTAGAACTCGGGGGCACAGTCTCAGAATAAAGGGTCGCCCTTTTAGAACTGAGATGAGGAGGAATTTCTTCTCTCAGAGGGTCGTAAATCTGTGGAATTCACTGCCCCAGAGAGCCATGGAGGCTGGGTCATTAAATACATTTAAGGTGGAGATAAACAGATTTTTGCAAGATAAGGGAGTGAAGGGTTATGGGGAGCGGGCAGGGAAGTGGCTTTGAGCCCAAGATCAGCCATGACCTTATTGAATGGCGGAGCAGGCTCGAGGGGCCAAGTGGCCTATTCCTGCTGCTAGTTCTTATGTACAATTCTAAAGTGGGTGCATGAACAGAGAGATCTGGGGGTATATGTGCACAAATCTTTCCAGGTGGCAGAGCAGATTGAGAAAGCGATTAAAAAAGCATACGGGATCCTGGGCTCATAACTAGAGGCATAGAGTACAAAAGCAAGGAAATTATGATGAACCTTTATAAAACACTGGTTCAGCCTCCACTGGAGTATTGTGTCCAATTCTGGGCCCTGCACTTTAGGAAGGATGTGAAGGCCTTAGAGATGGTGCAGTAAAGGTTTACAACAATTGTTCCTGGGACGAGGGACTTCAGTTACGTGGATAGACTGGAGAAGCTGGGGTTGCTCTCCTTAGAGCAGTGAAGGTTGAGAGGAGATTTGATAGAGGTGTTCAAATTCATGAGAGGTCTAGACAGAGTAGATAGAGAGAAACTGTTCCCATTGGCGGAAGGGTCGAGAACCAGAGGTCACAGATTTAAGGTGATTGGCAGAAGAACCAAAGGCGACATGAGGAAAAACTTTTTTACGCAGCAAGTGGCTAGGATCTGGAATCCACTGCCTGAAAGGGTGGTGGAGGCAGATTCAATCGTGGCTTTCAAAAGGGAATTGGATAAGTATCTGAAGGAAAACATTTTGCAGGGCTACGGGGAAAGGGCGGGGGAGTGGGACTAGCTGAAGGGCTCTTTCCGAGAGCCAGCATGGGCTCGACGAGCCAAATGGCCTCCTTTTATGCTGTAACCATTCTATGATTCTATTTGCAGGTTACCCTAGTGATGGGTAGTACCTGTACTGAAATCTGACAACTCCAGTATGTGGTAACTAGTTTTCCAAAGTTTACAGATTTCCTTTTGTAAATTAAACCTTAGTTTTTTCTCTCTAATATATTCCCTCCCCTCCCTCCCCACCATCACCTGGAAAAAGATTATTTTGGGTTACTGCGTAGGACTCAGAACTGTGTCAGAGAAAACAATGCTAGACTTTCACAAGAGATTAACTGGGGACTCGGTCCTATTCATAAAGTTGTAAATCTCCATTTACTAAGGCATTCTATCATCTACCAAATGTTCTGAGCTATGTTTGTCGCCAGCTTGAATCTCCTTTGAGCTGAAATGATGTAGAGAGCACCGTATGATGGGTACGTCACAGATAGGACATGGGCTTGTGCCAGTCACTCATTGGTGATTTACTAATGTTAGTTGAGTTGTAATGGAGAGGCACTAAACAAGGGAACAATTACCAATGCTATTACCTCGCTCCTAGCAACCAGTTATAGAGAGGAGTTAATAGAGGCTTGGGAGTAATGCGGTTTGCCTGCCTTTGGTTTAGAGAGGGGGATGCAAGGTGGAAGAAGAGAAATACTTGGAAGGGCGAAAGCAACCCAAAAGCCTTTTCTAAGAAGTTCTATAATAAAACCACAGGCTACATGTAATCTGTCTACTGTAATGTGGCAGCCTGCCCAGGAACAGTTTTTTCTTCACAATACAGAAATGCATATCCAACAATCTTTGGGGAGATTCTGTTTGTAAATAACATAATCCTTTTGTAACTATTTTTTCATCACCTATTTTCTTCTCTCCTCTCATGGATGCATTGATTCACACTGGCACCAGCTCTTGACCTGTCTCTTGGCGGTGTAGCACCACGCTGTGTTCTGTACACAATTTCAGCTCATTGAAAATTCAAGCTGGCAGAAACACGGCTCCAAACATTTGGTACATGATTGAATGGCTTAATAAGTGGAGATTTACCAATTTAGAAAAGGGACTGAGTGACCAGTTAACTTCTTGTGAGAGCCAAGCAGTAACCCAGATGTGTGTAGAATGGGTTTATGCCCTTTTGGAGTTCAGAAGAATGAGAGGTGATCTCATTGAAACATAAAATTCTGAGAGGGCTTGACGGGGAAGGTGCGGAGAGGTTGTTTCCCCTGGCTGGAGAGTCTAGAACTAGAGGCCATAGTCTCAGGATAAGGGGTCGGCCATTTAAGACTGAGATGAGGAGAAATTTCTTCACTCAGAGGGTTGTGAATCTTTGGAATTCTCTACCCCAGAGAGCTGTGGAGGCTCAGTCGTTGAGTATATTCGAGGCTGAGAGCGAGAGATTTTTGGACTCTAAGGAAATCGAGGGATATGGAGATAGGGTGGGAAAGTGGAGTTGAGGTTGACGATCAGCCATGATCTTACTGAATGGCAGAGCAGGCTCGAGGGGCTGTAGGGCCTACTCCTGCTCCTATTTCTTATGTTGTTGTGTATCCTTTGCAAGGTGGTTGGGGGGGGTGCGGAAGAAAACATATTGGAGAGATCAAAAGGGTGAGGTTTTAATATACACACAAAACTGTAAACTTTTCAAAACTAATTATCAGATTTCAAGTACTCAAAGGGCAAGTACACCCCTGCTTTGGCCGTCCAGATGAGTCTGATGACCTGTTCATCCAAATCAGGGAAGACAGTTTGAGGGTCCTTTCTAGCATTTATGGCTCAGCTTCAACAACAACAACTTGTATTTATATAGCGCCTTTAACGTAGTAAAGCATCCTTAAGCACATCACAGGAGTATTATAAGACAAAATAAATTGACACCGAGCCACTTAAGGAGAAATTAGGGCAGGTGACCAAAAGCTTGGTCAAAGAGGTAGGTTTTAAGGAACGTCTTAAAGGGGGAAAGAAAGGTAGTATGGCGGCGAGGTTTAGGCAGGGAATTCCAGAGCTTAAGGCCTAGGCAACAGAAGGCACGGCCACCAAAGGTTGAGCGATTATAATCGGTTGGAGGGTGGGGGCGGGAAGAGATTGCAGAGGTCAGGAGGGGCGAGGCCATGGAGGGATTTGAAAAACAATGATGAGAATTTTGAAATCGAGGCGCTGCTTAACCGGGAGCCAGTGTAGGTCAGCGAGCACAGGGGGTGATGGGTGAACGGGACTCGGTGCAAGTTAGGACACGGGCAGCTGAGTTTTGGATGACCTCCAGTTTCTGTAGGGTAGAACGTGGGAAGCCAGCCAGGAGTGCGCTGGAATAGTCAAGTCTAGAAGTAACAAAGGAGTAAATACAGATGTAATACAGAGTAAAGCTGCTGAACCCCGCTGCTTCATCTTTCAAAAGTAGGTGCAGTGGCCCCTCTGAATAAGGTCTTCAATTTGTTCTGTATTTTGGACTTTTGTGCTGCAGCCGTGCTCCCTTTTATTGTACACATATTCAGACTGTCCTGTTACACACAGGACCTTACAGCTGTTGGGGGTGCGAGAGAGAAAGTCTCATTATTCTAGTCTGGATTGAAAATTGTTTTTTTTTTTAAGTGGCAGGCCGCTACTCAGAGCAGCTAATCTATCCAGCCCCCATTGCAGCAAATGTTCACTTACAGAATAGATTGCTATGTAGCGCAGTAAGTGAGCAGTGTCTAAAGGATTCAAATGAATAGTCTGAGCAGGTGTTGTGTTGAACCTAAAATGAGGTGCCAGCTGGATGAACCTATTCTCCTTTCAGCCTTGTGTCTACCACTACTGTTTGTTTATGAATACTTTGAAGGATGTAGTGGAGGGCAGTAAAGTTCCTGGAATTTATAACTTCTACGGCTCCAACTGATGGAAGAACTTCAAGAGCTAGAAATAACTGAAAAAATGTGGACTGGAATGATCTGAAAATCCTGTGTATTTTGTTACACTCATTTAGATTGATGAAGCTTTGTTAAGAGAGCTCAGAGTAAACATTCAGACTCTGAAGCGTGTGCTTATACTTCTTCAGTTGATCTCATTTTCCTGGCACGGCCCGAACAAAGATCTAGCCCCGAAGGGAGGAGGTTCAAGCAGAGTTCAGAGCACCATAATGGGTGTGTTGGTTCAGACAGGGTGGAAGGGGTAGGGATATCAAAGCTTTTACTACTCGTGCTGTCAATCATTGTTCCAGTGTTAAAGGAATGCTTTAGGATGAACAGCAACAGCCACTTTATAGTGCCTTTAACATGCTTCACAGAAACGTAATCCAACAAAGACAAAGGAGATATTAAGAACGTTTACCAAAAGCTTGGCCAAAGCAGTAGGCAGTGCTATAATTTGTGATGAAATTTGCATCTCTTATTTTGTAATAAAATTTCAATACTAAATTTATTTTGAAAAATTTGTCACGTGTTGCCTGACCTCCAGATCAGGATTGCCATCTCGGCACTGTTTACAAAACGAAGAAAATATAACCTCCGGCTCCGACGCCAAAAGTGAGGAAAGAAGCGTACTGTTTGCCCAGCCAACACTGGCAATCTCACCAGTGATGGAACTAAGATCAGGAGGGCAGCCACCAGGTCATTAGAGGTAGATAGATGCAGAGGGCTTGAATATTTCCCCACATGTATTCAGATATAAGGCCATTCTGTAGTACTCGCTTGCAATTATTGTTCTAATGAAAAGAAAAATGTGTCATAACTGAATGTCTTGACTTTCAGTTTTTCCTTTTGCCGCCCTATGTGCTCTTTATCTCCTCCCCCCCCCCGCCCTGCCTACAACATCCTACTGTTTTCAAAGCGAAACTCATCACACTGTGTCTCCTATTCTAACCCATTCTTTCCCAGGAACTCAAAACTATGGGACTTCTTGCCTCCTTCAGCCTTGCCTTCCTCTTGCAACCTATAGCCTTTCAAAAACCTAATTAATACCCCTCTCAATTTCTTAAATCATTTTTTAAATGGCCTCCTTCTGTACTGTAATTGTTAGAGGCGCTGTCTTTCAAATGAGACATCAACCTGATGCTCTGCCTGTCTGTTCAGGTGGACCTAGAAGATCCTGTTGAAATCAACTGACCAGTGCACAGGAGGATTGGCATAGACCTGGGTGGTGTTGCTTGTTCTCCGGGTTAAGAGATGGTTTATGAAATGGAGGGATTGAAGTGCAATTATTAGCAATTGGAGACTGAGTTTCCTTTTACAGCTCCTCTCTTTTTAAAAAAAAATAAAAAAATAAAAAAATTTTTTTTTGGGGAACTACTTTGCAATTGAATTGGATGGGGATTATGTATCTTAAAATAAAATTCCTGATTATAGAACTATCTATGAACATAGCGTGATTCCCTTTAGTTCCTTCCTCCCCTCCCTCTTTCCCCCCCCCCCCCCCTTTCCCTGCCTCTGCACCTACTTAAAACCTGTTACATCTCTAACTTTTTTCCAGTTCTGACGAAGGGTCCCAGACCTGAAACATTAACTCTCTCCACGGATGCTGCCTGGCCTGCTGAGTGTTTTCAGCATTTTCTGTTGTTATTTCAGATTTCCAGCATCCGCAGTATTTTGCTGTTGTATTAGTGTAATGGAGTGGTCTGTCCTTACTCTTCCATTTATATTCAATATTTGATTTATTTTAGAGTATGCATGACAAAGTCAACCGGAGAACGATTTGCACTAAAAATTCTCCTCGATCGGCCAAAAGCAAGAAATGAGGTAAGAGTGTGATGTTTTTAAAATATATTTGATAATATAAATTGGAATTTATGTTGAAGGATAAAATTATTCAGCACGAGCACACTGGACAAATTGTGGAACCACTCAACATGTTGTGAAAAACACATTGTGAAATACTACAGCTGGCTTCCCTGCTAGACCAATGGGAGGATTCTGATCCTCCTCTCCTGAGAGTTTCATTGCAGCAAACCTTCTCCTACCCTTTCGATTTGTGGGCACTAGGATGTGAAGAGCCATAGAAACTCATGTGCAGGTCACAGCCCGACTTTGCAGCAGTTCTTATTGTGATTTAAAAACTCTGCAAATCTCCCCAGTGTTTAAATTTAGAGAACTTAAAGGAATGTTTGACTTGTATGCATGATTCTATGTTTGTGCCAGTAACTACCAGGCTGACTACTGAAGAACATCTTTACTACTGTCAGCCTCAGGGAAGGAGATCAAGCTATCTTTAAAATTGTTGTGTTTTCTCTACTCACTTGGCTTTCTATTGCCTCAAAAATGAGGCTGAGGAAAAAATGATTCTATATGTTGGGCCACCAATGCACTATGCCGTGAAATATTAGGATAGGTGCTTGTACTGGTCATTTTCTAATGTGGTGAGTACCTCATCTTGCACGTACTGTCAAGGGGTGATAGTAACCAAAAGCCAAGTGTTTTCCATCAGAGAAGGAGAAAGTAGAGGAAGACCACACTCGGTCACCTACTAATTACGGGCCTCTGCCAAAGCTGCAGTCAGTGTACAGATTGTTTGCAGCTCTCTTGATCTAAAATAGAGGAAGTAAATAGAAACAAGTTAGCTGTTTTTAAAAAAAAAAACAGAAACTGTGGAAAGATAATCACAGGCTGGCTCTTATACAGCCAAAAACTGAGACTGGAAGGTTAGCATGTAAGGAATCTCTTCAAAAAATGGTCTCACCCTCGCCAGGCATTTTATGGTGTTAATGATCATTAGTGCAGTAGAAGCCAGTCTGTTCTCAATTAGTGCTGAGTATATCTCCTGCTTTCTTACACTCCATTGCTCTCTCAGGCTTGCAAAGTACATAATCATTAGCAAGAGTTTAGAACAGGCAGTACTTCTAAATATAGTATTGCTGTATACATAGTGTTGATGCTAAATAAAGATCACTGGAAACCTATCTATTCCTCTTCTCTCTTTCCCCCACCCCCTTTCCTAGACAACATAAGAAATAGGAGCAGGAATAGGCCACTTGGCCCCTCGAGCCTGCTCCGCCATTCAATAAGATCATGGCTGATCTTGGGCTCAAAGCCACTTCCCTGCCCGCTCCCCATAACCCTTCACTCCCTTATCTTGCAGAAATTTGTCTCTCTCCACCTTAAATGTTATTAATGACCCAGCCTCCACAGCTCTCTGGGGCAGAGAATTCCACAGATTTACGACCCTCTGAGAGAAGAAATTCCTCCTCATCTCAGTTCTAAAAGGGCGACCCTTTATTCTAAAACTCTGGCCCCGCGTTCTAGATTTCCCCACGAGGGGAAACATCCTCTCTGCATCTGCCTTGTCGTGCCCCCTCAGTATCTTATATGTTTCAATACGATCACCTCTTATTCATCAACAAAATAAAGCAAAGTAGAAGGGAGTCTTCAGTGGAGTGCAAATCTTTCCAGCCTCTGCAAATTCCAGTATAATTTCCCGTTTGTTTATTTTGTTCTCCATTACCCAGTGTCATTGAGTAGAACAAGAGGAATACAATCCTCACGACAATTAAGAACTGCCCCACCCGCCGACCAGTGAAACAGGCAAGGACCACTTTTTGGCGGTTTTCAGCAGCAGCGTATTTCTCAGATTCCTGGTAAAAGACTCCAAATATCTGAAACACAGCAATTCCTTATAAAATGCTGGACAGATATAGTGAACAATACATTGCTTTGTTTTCACCAGATACATTGACTTGGTCACTGTCCTTGGCCTCTTGCATTGTTCCACGGAAGCTCAACATAAACTCAAGGAACAGCACCTCATCTTCCGATTAGGCACTTTACAGCCTTCCGGACTCAATATCGAGTTCAACAATTTCAGATCATAACCTCGGCCCCTATTACATTTTTACTTATATTTTTTTTCCACCCCTTTGTTTTGGGTTTCCCCCCCCCCCCTTTCCTTTTTTTTCTCTCTCCCACATGGCAACTGTCTCTCTTTCTGCCAGTACACTTCACACCTAATCTGAGCCGTCTTTTGTCTCCACTGTCCTATTACCATCTCGTCTGGTTTTGAATACCTCTTAATGTCTCTTTACTTCTTTTGTTCTATCGCAGCCCTGCCTTCGATCTATTTCATTTCCTTTCCAGTTTTGAAAAAGGGTTCACCCGAAACGTCGACTCTAATTTCTCTCCACGGATGTTGCCTGGCCTGCTGAGTTTTTCCAGCATTTTCTGTTGTTATTTTAGAAATATCAGCCAATGTGTAAGAAAGTGAGGTTTAATGAGATGGAAAATGCTGCCAATACACAGCAAAGCCATTGGCATCAGAAAGAAAAGACAAGTTAAGGTTTCACTCAGAAATCCTTTGTCAGTACTGTGATGCTGGTAGACCTGTTGAGTGTTGCCAGCATTTTCTGTTTTTATTTCAAATTCCCAACATTTAAAGTTTTAAATCTAAATCTTTAATGAAATATTTAGTTTGGACAACGAGTGGTACAAGTTGCATTACAATTGTGAGTTTATATGATGATCTCCAGCAGAAAAAAAACATTTGATACTGTGTAAGAAAAAGATTGCACATGGTTTCTTTACATATATATTTATACATAATAATGATTTGACATCTTGTATTTAAAATGAAGTTATTCCTTGGTCTCATTTCCAGGTTCGACACCACCTGATGTGTGTGGGCCACAACAACATTGTTCAGATTATTGAAGTTTACGCTAACAGCGTTCAGTTCCCCCATGAGTCCAGTCCAAGGTATGTCTCGGTCACAGTAACAAATTGGAAGGTGAAGTAAACTGTCGGGTATTTCATTATGTGCAGGAGTTGTAGTTATATTTTTAAGCAAGTAGTCACACCAATTAGATTAACTAATTCAGATGTATTCCGCGGTCAGGGACAGGAGGGTGTGACTATGAGTGAGGCAGGTACGGGGATCCAGGAGGTAGTGTTGGAGGAGCTGCAGCCCTTGCTCTTGTCCAACAGGTTCGAGGCTCTTACTCCCTGTGAGGACAGGAACGGGGACTGCAGGGAGGATGAGCAACCTGGCCACAGCACCGTGGAACGAGGGGCCATTCAAGTGGGGGGGAGTAAAAAGAAATGTTGCAGTGGTAGGGGATAGTATCATAAGGGGGATAGATGGGGTTCTTTGCAGCCGAGAGCGAGAGTCCCGAAGGTTGTGTTGCAGTGATTCCATCCTTTATTAACATAGCCACCCCACCTCCCTTTCCTTCCTGTCTGTCCTTCCTAATAGTCAAAAACCCCTGGATGTTTAGTTCCCAGTCATGGTCACCTCGCAGCCATGTTTCTGTAATGGCCACCAGATCATACCCATTGTATAGTTAATTGTACCGTCAACTCGTCTATTTTGTTACGAATGCTGCGTGCATTCAGATAAAGAACTTTTAAATGTGTTTTGTGACAATTTATTCCTGCTTTTAGCCCCTTTACTACTTTACCTTTATCTTTATATATTCTGTCCCTTCCTGACACGCTCTGGTTTTTAATTTCCCCACTGCTACTTTGCTCTATTGCCTTCTCCGCTGACATTTTTATTTTTCGCTCTCTTGAAACCTCCCCCCCACTAATTAGTTTAAAGCCCCCTCTACAGCCCTAGTTATTCGATTCGCCAGGATTCTAGTCCCAGCACTGGCCAAGTGAAGTCCGTCCCAACGGAACAGCTCTCTCCTGTCCCAGTACTGGTGCCAGTGTCCCAAGAAGCAAAACCCATTTCTCCCACACCAGTCTTTGAGCCACGCATTTAACTCTTATTGGGTCATTTAAATGATATTGGGTCAAAGGATCAGGATAGTGAAACAGTTTGGGTGGAGATAAGGAATAATAAGGGGAAAAAGTCACTAGTGGGCGTAGTCTATAGGCCTCCTAACAGTTGCAACTCTATTGGTCGGAGTATAAATCAGGAAATAGTTGGGGCTTGTAATAAGGGAACAGCTATAATCATGGGAGATTTTAACTTTCATATTGACTGGACAAATCAAATTGGGCAGGGCAGCCTTGAGGAAAAGTTCATAGAGTGTATTAGGGACGGGTTCCTTGAGCAGTATGTTACTGAACCAACCAAGGAGCAGGCGATCTTAGATCTGGTCCTGTGTAATGAGACAGGATTAATAAAAAATGTCCTAGTAAAGGATCCCCTTGGAATGAGTGACCATAACATGGTTGAATTCCAAATTCAGTTGGAGGGTGAGAGTTGGATCTCAAACCAGCGTACTAAGCTTAAATAAAGGAGACTATGAAAGTATGAGAGCAGAGTTGACTAAAGTGGACTGGGAAAATAGATTAAGGTGTAAGATGGTACATGAGCAGTGGTGTACATTCAAGGAGATATTTCACAACTTTCAAGAAAAATATATTCCACTGAGGAAAAAGGGGCGTAAAAGAAAAGACAGCCATCCGTGGCAAAGTGAAGTAATAAAGGACAGTATCCGACTGAAAACAAGGGCATATAAAGTAGCCAAATCTAGTGGGAGGATAGAAGATTGGGAAGCATTTAAAAGCCAGCAAAGAATAACTAAAAGATTAATTAAGAAAGGGAAGATAGATTATAAAAGTAAACTAGCAAAAAATATAAAAACAGATAGCAAGAGTTTCTACAGTTATATAAAAAGAAAAAGGGTGGCTAAAGTGAATGTTGGTCCCTTAGAGGATGAGACCGGGAAATTAGTAGTGGGGAACATGGAGATGGCAAATGCGCTGAACAAATATTTTGTATCAGTCTTTACAGTAGAGGACACTAAAAATATCCCAACACTGGACAAACAGGGGGCTATAGGGGGGGAGGAGCTAAACACGATTAAAATCACTAAGGAGAAGATACTCGGTAAGATAATGGGACTCAAGGCGGATAAATCCCCTGGACCTGATGGCTTACATCCTAGGGTCTTGAGAGAAGTAGCGGTAGGGATTGCGGATGCATTGGTGGTAATTTTCCAAAACTCCCTGGATTCAGGAAAGGTCCCAGCAGATTGGAAAACTGCTAATGTAACGCCCTTATTTAAAAAGGGAGGTAGACAAAAGGCTGGAAACTATAAACCAGTTAGCCTAACATCTGTGGTTGGTAAAATGTTGGGAGTCCATTATTAAGGAAGCAGTAACAGGACATTTGGATAAGCATAATTTAATCGGACAGAGTCAGCATGGTTTTATGAAGGGGAAGTCATGTTTGACAAATTTGCTCGAATTCTTTGAGGACATAACAAACAGGGTGCATAAAGGGGAACCAGTGGATGTGGTGTATTTGGACTTCCAAAAGGCATTTGACAAGGTGCCACACAAAAGATTACTGCACAAGATAAAAAATCACAGGATTGGGGGTAATATACTGGCATGGGTGGAAGACTGGCTATCTAACAGAAAACAGAGAGTGGGGATAAATGGTTCATTCTCGGGTTGGCAATCAGTAACTAGTGGTGTTCTGCAGGGGTCAGTGCTGGGACCTCAACTCTTTACAATCTATATTAACGATTTGGAGGAGGGGACCAAGTGCAACGTATCCAAGTTTGCCGACGATACAAAGATGGGAGGGAAAGCAGTGAGTGAGGAGGACATAAAAAACCTGCAAAAGGACATAGACAGGCTAAGTGAGTGGGCAGAAATTTGGCAGATGGAATATAATGTTGGAAAGTGTGAGGTTATGCACTTTGGCAGAAAAAATCAAAGAGCAAGTTATTATCTAAATGGAAAGAAACTGCAAAGTGCTACAGTACAAAGGGATCTGGGGGTCCTGGTGCATGAAACACAGAAGGTTAGTATGCAGGTACAGCAGGTGATCAGGAAGGCCAATGGAATCTTGGCTTTTATTGCAAGGGGGATGGAGTATAAAAGCAGGGAAGTCTTGCTTCAGTTATACAGGGTACTGGTGAGGCCACACCTGGAATACTGCGTACAGTTTTGGTTTCCATATTTAAGAAAAGATATACTTGCTCTCGAGGCAGTTCAGAGAAGGTTCACTCGGTTGATTCCGGAGATGAGGGGGTTGACTTATGAGGAAAGGTTGAGTAGGTTGGGCCTCTACTCATTGGAATTCAGAAGAATGAGAGACGATCTTATCGAAACATGTAAGATTGTGAGGGGGCTTGATCGGGTGGATGCGGGGAGGATGTTTCCACTGATGGGTGAGACTAGATCTAGGGGGCATAATCTTAGAATAAGGGGCTGCCATTTCAAAACTGAGATGAGGAGAAACTTCTTCACTCCGAGGGTAGTAAATCTATGGAATTTGCTACCTCAGAGAGCTGTGGAAGCTGCGACATTAAATAAATTTAAAACGGAGATAAACAGTTTCCTAGCTGATAAGGGAATTAAGGGTTACGGGGAGCGGGCAGGGAAGTGGACGTGAGTCTAGGTTCGGATCAGCCATGATCCTATTGAATGGCGGAGCAGGCCTGAGGGGCTGTATGGCCTACTCCTGCTCCTACTTCTTATGTTCTTATGTTCAATGAAGTACACGCCATTGTGAATTAGGGAGCACATTAAGCAAGAATGCTGATGTGGACGTTGGTTCAAAACCATTTTTGACTGTTTGGTTTTCTGCATCATCTCTGCCACCCGCAAGAGTCCTACTTGAAAAGCAATTTGGGCAACCTCAACATAGTTCTTAGTGGTCACCACAGCACAGAGTTAGCCATAATTCTCAACAAATTAGATCTAAATTTATAGTCTTACTGAATGATATAATAGCTCCACATTGTACTGTATCAGATTTTCTAATGCTTCATGCTATATTAAGTGCAAAAAATGGAAGATTGTTCCGTTTCTGCAGCTGGCGTTGCTTATTTGCTTTGTTTTCTCTATCTTGTGTGTTCTTAATTACACATTCTCTCGTTTTTTTTCTCTTCCTTGGTTTCTCGCTTTCTCTCCCTATTGTCCTACTTTTGTTATTCCTTCCTTTTTTTTCATATGTTTTATTATTTAAATACTGTCTTGCTACTAAACTCAACTTCTTATCCTTTCACAATCCCCAGGGCTCGGCTGCTAATTGTGATGGAGATGATGGAAGGTGGGGAGCTGTTTCACAGAATCAGCCAACACAAGCACTTTACAGAGAAAATGGCAAGCCAGGTTACTAAACAGGTGAGAAATGCTTTATTCTTTCATATGGGAGGAGGTGACAATAAAGCAGTCGCAGTAGAAAAGTCAACGTATCCTAAAATGACTGCAGGCCCAGAGGCTGACAGCTCTGCCTTATTAGGCAGCGTTAAGGAGCAAGAGAGAGATATATTTGTGATCTTGCTCAAGCAGAGAGTTCTGATTCTCAGTTCTGCTGTTTGTCAGAGACCAAGGCCTGGATATTAACGGGAGTTTTAACTCCACAGCGTGCGTCTTTTGTCCTTGACAGGTTCTCTACCTGGAAGTCAGCCTGATTGACAGGCTTGGCTTCTAGTCGGGTGGGGAGGACTCCGGAGCAGGCCGCATGAGCAGATAGGTTCGATCCATAACCTGGGGGGGTGGGGGTGTCCGATCCTTGACCCATGGGGTTTTTGTATGGGGGGGGAGCTTGGGGGGCTGCAGGGAGCACTCCTGCTCCTCCTGGCCCACAAGCATTGCTGTAAAGGTACTTGTCTTCTCCCCAAAGCTGTCCTCGCCTCCCTTGAGCTGCCAACTTTCCCGAGGCCTGGGAAACCCAGCCGGCCACTGTTAAACCTGCAAAGCAGGTTAAATCAGAGGCTGCCAGCCTCATTAACATATTTAAATTGTCAACCCGCCTCCTGGGCGCAGGTTGGCTGCCGGCCCCTTGTCTCACCTCCGTTAAACCCGGAAGTAGGCGGGTTGAGGTCGGGTTTCAGAATTTTACAAATTTAACATCTGATCCGACCCCAACCCACCCGTTTCTGGGTGTTAAAATTCACCCCCAAGTGTTTCCCTTGGATAGAGTCAATTCAACTACAAGTCATTCCTCGGTCACTCTTGTTTCCTTCATTCAACTGCGTCGAGACTCATCGGTGGAGGGTTGGGAGCATATTGCTTGGACACTTATCCCAGAGAAGGCTTGGTGTGAGGGAAGGTTAAAAATAATTATGGGTAAAAGGATCAGTGGCAGGTCAGCAGTTCTGGGAGCTAGGCACTTGAACTGAGACACTTGCTTGAGCTCCATGTGCATTTTGCTGTTTCTTGCTTGGTATTCTAAATACAATGCCACTCAAAACATAGAGCTCATCTCTTGGCCAACATTTGAGTTTCCTCTCCAATTGAGTCATGTTTCCTGTTGGTTATTAGCGTGCATTTGGTGAATGAGTATGTACTTAGACTGTCTCACCTGGAGAAGGGTGCAGGATTGTAAGGTGAGGAAGAAAAGAGAATGCGTATTTGAAAAAAATTATTCAGTGACATCATAATTGCTGTATTAGCTGAAGTGGGTGAATGGCAGAGAATATAACCCTGGAGGAAAACAAATAATTTACTTGACAAACTCAAAGAATATGGATAAAGTGAGAGCATTGTCTCTAGCCTGGCTACTGCAGTAACATAGTATTTATAGCTCAGAAACAGGCCATTCAGCCCAACAGGTCTATGCTGGTGTTTATGCTCCACATGAGCCTTGTCCCACCTTACTTCGTCTTCCTTTCCCCCCCCCCCCTAAATCAATGTGCTGTTGCCTTTTGGGGGGGGGGGTTGCTGCTGCCAAGTGACTTTCTCCAAGTTTCTGCCAATATTACTTTTGAACACATTAGGAGGTGCACGAGCAAAATTCACCCTCTGATTTTCTCTTTGCGGCCACGTACTCTAAATTCTGCCCGGCTTCATGGCACCCCAGATGGTGAAGTTGGCATAGTGCAGGTTTGGTGTTTGTAATGCATGGTGTGCTATTGCATCTCTCAGACTCTCCAAGCACTTCACATGCAGTGACTATTATGTCGATAATTCTGGCAGCCATTTGCGCAAGGCTCCACAAACACCAATGAGATGAATGACCATTTAGTATAACTTTGGCAATGGTTGAGGGGGAGAAGGTTGGCTAGGGCACACACCTAGAACCCGCTGCTCCTCTTTCAATAGTGCAGTGGGTTCTTTTACAGTTACCTGATCAACTAAACAAGTTGATGAGAACTTAGCTTAACATTTCATCCAAAGGACAGGATCTCTAATAACTCCACAATCCCCAATGATGCACTGGGACGTTAGATATGCTATCCTACTAGTCAATGTTTAATCTGTCTTATGAAAATAGAATTATTTATTTAAAATACTACATTTGAAGCACTCGCTTAATTCTCAATAATTTTTAATGGGTTTGTAATTTTGTTTTGTATTTGTGTTCAATAAAAAAATATCAAATTTAACCTAAATCATGAATTGTTAATGGGCCCCTAATTCACATTGAGGAATATAATTTGAAAACCATTCATCTAATTTTTATATAGGCAGCTGAGGAATAAAATCATTAACAAAACAAATATTGGATATCACACAAAAAAACTATAAAGTAGAACATACATTGTATATTTTGTATAAAGTTGTAAAGAGTTTGTATCAGGAGTCTAATACCTTCAGTTAAGGTCGTTTGCATCTGAATCAGAAGATTGCGGGTTCAATCCCCACATCAGGGTTTGAGCTCATAACCCAGGCTGGTATTGAGTGAGTGCTGCATTATCAGAGGTACTGTCCTTCGGAAGAGATGTTAAACCTAAGGTTCTGTCTGGCTTTTCCAGTAGGCATTAACGGTCCCATGGCACTCATGGAAGAATTCCTTTGGTATCCTGCCCAATATCCCTCCAAATCAGATTAACATTTTCCCTCCATTGCTAGTGTTGAATGGCTGCTCTGTTTGCCTATATAAAACTTCAAAATTAATTTATTATGTGATGCACTAGGGAGACATTTTGACATGATGAGGCACTATAAATGCCTGTATTATTACAATAGAAGATCTTTGTTTCCTGTCTCAAATGGAGCAGTTACTCTTTATAAGCAACATTAACCTTCTGATTTATGACTGGAAACTCAATCATTTGCAAAAAGAAAAAGTTGAGATATGTGCATTCCAGCATTGATGCCAGCATTGATGTGTGGGAGGTAGTAGAGCACTCCTATGCTTTAATTATTTTAGAGGGTTTCCCTTTTTCAGTATGAAGTGAGTTTAGAGTGAGGAGACCTTTTTGTGTTTTCACAGATATAAATCCCCTGTGCATTTGCTCCATAATGTTAATAGCAGTGTTTTCTGTCTCTTTAACAACTAATCATAGGTTGACTGGTTTCTCCCCTCTTGGTCATTGAGCATTTACTAATATCTGCCTGTATTGTGTTGTGTTTTTGTGCAGATTGCTCTGGCTATACAGCACTGTCACTCCCTGAACATTGCCCACAGGGACCTCAAACCTGAAAACCTCCTCTTCAAGGACAACTCTCTGGTGAGTACCAGAATCAGAGGCTGACCATGTAAGTGGTAACTGCAATAGACTAGCTACATGGTAACCACCTTCATGATTTAACACTATTTTAAACTATAATTATATAGTAGTATACCTCCTGTGGTGCTGCTCATGGTAAGCCAGAAGTTGTGCTGTTTTATAAGGACAGAAGCATTACACCATGAAAAAAAAGAATATAGGCTGTGCGTGTCCCTTTTAGGCTAGAAGCTGTGCATTCTAGGAAATTAATTGTGGATTCACCTACAGGTCAGAGTGCAGATGGGACCCTTGGGTTTGCTTGATTGACAGGTCAATTAACAAGATGGAGACAGTGTGGAAGCAGTATGCTCTGAGAGTGGGAGTTGAAACCACACATGCCAACTGTTTTCAGCCCCCGCTCATGCTGTTGGCACTGGAGGGTGGCATGCAGCTGGTTTTGAGCTCCCTGAAAAAAGGACTGAAAAAGTGTAATGTCTGTGCAAAAAGAGCACAGTTAAAATATATGTGAAACACACAGCATTTTTCAGATTGTTTTGCATCGGTGCAACAGGTAGAAAGTATAAATTATCCTCATTATACAAATCATTCTCTGAAAGTTCTAAATTTTCCCATATATGCACCTAGCTTGCAGCTGTATTACTAGTGTATCCCCTATGGCTTTGCTCATGTTAAATTTTAACCAAACTGTTCGCAACCTCGGCATTCTATTTGACACTGAGCTTCCGACCCCGTGTCCTCTCCTTCACCAAGACCCCCTACTTTCACGTTCATAATGCATCCATAACTCGCACCAAGCCCTGTTCATCCATCACCCCTGTGCTCGTTTGACCTACATTGACTCCCGGCCCAGCAACGCGCCTGATTTAAAATTCTTGTCCTTTTGTTCAAATCCTTCCATGGCCTCGCTCCTCCTGATCTCTGTAACCTCCTCCAGCTCTGCAATCCTCCGAGAACTCTGCGTTCCTCCAATTCTGTCCTCCTGTACATCCCCGATTTCCTTCGCTCTAACATTGCCGGCTGTGCCTTCAGCTGACTCGGCCCTAAACTCAGGAATTCCCTTCCTAAACCTCTTCACACCTCTCTCCTCCTCAAGACACTCCTTTAAAACCTACCTCTCCTGTCCTAATATCTCCTTATGTGGCTCGGTGTAAAATGTTGTGTGATAACGCTCCTGTGAAACGCCTTAGGATGTTTTATTACGTTAAAGGCGCTATATAAATGCAAGTTGTTGCTGTAAGATGCGCTCTCTGTCTTGCCTGTTTCTGTGGTCGTCGTGCTGCTGGTTCATTTTTTTTTATATTCCCCACTCTCCTCTCATTTTCTTTCTCTTTTTTTTTTCTTTTCTCTCTTTTCCTTTTTTTTAGTGGGAGGTGCAAGTGCTGGTCAGAGTGGGATGTGGCCAGGTCAGAGGCTGGTGAATCAGGGGTACATTTGGGTTTGCAGTTGGAGAGTGGGTAGAGGGATCAGGCCTGGAAACTACATTTCCAGGTGTGGGGCATAGCCCCACCTACCTCGGAGACTCGCACCTCTGGGAAGACCGAAAGGTAAGTACAATGTAAGTTTATGGGAAATTTAAACCTAATAACCAGGCACAGCACCCAAGCATGATGGAAACAAATTGTCATGACCTTCCTATAAGCATGGGAAGTGCATGCTATGTGTAAAACATTAAATATATTATGGATAGATACTAAAGTATACCCCTGAAATTGAGTTTATATTTTTAATATCACTTGGTAGCAGCATGCTAAGTATTGGTCAGAATGTGACTTGGAACAGAATCCTTGTGGGGTGGAGAGGGGTGACGGGGAAGTGAAGGTCTCCAAGGATTAAATTACGAGGAGAGATTACACAAATTAGAATTATATTCCCTGGAATTTAGAAGGTTAAGAGGTGATTTGATCGAAGTTTTCAAGATATTGAGGGGAACAGCTAGAGAGAAACTATTTCCGCTGGTTGGGGATTCTAGGACTAGGGGGCATAGTCTAAAAATTAGAGCCAGACCTTTCAGGAGTGAAATTAGGAAACACTTCTACACACAAAGGTGGTAGACGTTTGGAACTCTTTCCCACAAATGGCAATTGATGCTAGGTCAATTGTTAATTTTAAATCTGTGATTGATTTTTTGTTAACCAAAGGTATTAAGGGATGTGCGGGTATATGGAGTTAGGTCGTAGTTCAGCCATGATCTCATTGAATGGCGGAACAGGCTCGAGGAGCTAAATGGCCTACTCCTGCTCCTATTTTCCTATGTCTCCGGTAGACTTCTGGCATGTGATCCAATTTAGGACTTGTGTTAACAGGTAGCAGCATAAAGTTGTTTTTTGTTCCTAATCAGTACTATGAGTGAGTATTTATAGTGAAATTAGTGTTCTTCAATCTCCCCACCCACCCATAAAAAAGAGACAAGATACCAATGGTGAAGTTCTTTTTCTTCCATTACTTGGTCTTCTCTTCAATTAATGATTTTGGATGTTTCTCATGCCTCCACTCCAAACACTTTGTGCTGATTTATTTAGGCTATCTGTGGCTGTGTTGTACTTGTTCATGGCTTAGAATGCTAGGTGAGTGACATCACCATGGACCTTCACTTCCTGTGTAAGGATCGTCTCTTGATGTCAATGTCTTGTATGCAGACTTTGGGTGCTTTCCCATCACCTTTTAATTATTCCTGTCCAGAGAGATTGACATCCATTTACCACTTTTTTTTTTATTTGTAGTCCGATGTACGGTGTCCTTGGGTCTTCTAGGCTGCTATGTAAAATATGGAGGTCAGATTTGTAGAAGCGTGATAAACCAGCTCTGCAAGTTTAGCTTATCTGAACAGCAGGCCTCAATTTGACAGCAAATTCGCACTGCCGCATCTACATGGGTCTACGATTGGGTCATTAATACTCTGGAGTGCAGCAAATGGCAATGTGGGGGAGGAGCTTTATCTGCTGTTGGCTGCACTTTACTTAAATCGTTAATTATGTGCAGAGGACAGAAATAAATTCAACTTATCCTTCTTTCCTCTTCTATGGTCTTTGTTCTCACCCTCCCCTGCCACGATTCGACCACTTTTTTTCTTTTTCTGAAGTGAGATTGGAGCATTAACACTTTACACCCCAATGATGCTGAGCATGCCAGCCCCTTCCCTGTTCTCCACCACGCCCAACAACATGCAGGCTAGTGCAACTGCCACTGCCAGCTGTAAGAAGAGGCATTCCCTCCCCATAGTGAAGTGAAACCACTCCACAACAAATGAGTGAAAGATCTGCGGCTTCAACATTCAGAGCAGGTTATGTATGGGACTTGGGAAGTAACAGGAAGCCTTCAGCCTTCCGAGAAGGCTAGCTTGTGGCTACAAGCAAACGGCCCCTCCCTGTGCCCTACAAAGGGCAATGCCCTAACCAAATCCCAAGAACGTCACCAAATTATCATGACCCTACATAGTGCATTGTTTCCAGTGTATGTGTAACTGTACCAACAACCCCAGTGTGCCAGTCTGTTTCCCTACAAGCACTTGGCTACAAAACTGTATAGTGACTTCACTAACTGGGTGATTATCTTTTTTAAGAAAAAGAAAGCGGTCAAGACACTGCCCTCTCTGGAATGATGCGCAGAGAAAAATAGTTTTAAGATTGGGCAGGTAGAAAAATATGTTCGTCATATTGGCCGTTGTTTGGATTGAAGAAGCTTTTATAATTTTATTTTATAAAACTTGTGCTTTTATAAATGTATATCCCTATAAAACATATATACGGGCTTGGGTATAGCAAGCGCGATATTGAAATTTGCTGATAACACAAAATTAGTGGGTTTGGCAAAACAGCGAGAAGGACTGTTAAGAGACTTCAGAAGGATATAGGTTAGCTAAATGGGCTGACGAGGCAGATGCAATTTAGTGTGAGGTAAGATAAAACGTTGATAAACAGTGCTATGGGAGAGCATGGGGCTGTGTTAATGAGTGCTGGATTGCTCTCGCAAAGAGCCGGCACAGACATAATGGGTCGCATGGTCGTCCGTGTTGAAAACCTCTATGGTCTTGTAACAAGGCTGACTGATTATGTTTTCCATTCCGATTTTTGATCCCTGACTCTTCCATCTTGCAGGATGCACCAGTTAAACTGTGCGACTTTGGATTTGCCAAGATCGATCACGGGGACCTGATGACTCCACAGTTCACTCCATATTATGTAGCACCTCAGGTAAGTGTGTGTGATTTTTTATTTTTGCTGCCCACTTACTGGTCTACCTGAGAATTCACCAAAGCTCTCCTAATAATGGCAGGTAATATGAGAGGTGAGCAGTCTGGGGCTCTTGCTGATGACCATCTGTTAGGTACACAAGTGCTGTAATTGCTAGACGCCTAGAACATTGGCAAAACCTGTTTGAGGAGTCCATTTTTTGGTGCACATCAAGGTCAGCAATATCAGTGTTGGGAGATGGAGCAATAGCAGCTTTCCTAAGTGCTTTTAGGGTTGAGTATAGCAGAGCAGAGGATGTTTTACTCTGCAACCAACCCCAGCCAGCCAGTGTTAAAATTGGTAAATGCTCGATTTCCCACACCAACCATCCTTGTCTTCTCCGAGTAAAACTGGCAAAATACTATTGCTTCAGGGCAATTCTGTTGTGGACTTGTGCCTAGTATAAACAGGATTGAAAAAGCATCCAAATTCATTTCACTTCGGTCTCTTATAGCCATCAGAGAGAAGCTGCTTTTATCCCACCAGTCTGGGCTGAATTGGAACCCAGGTCCCAGAGCTGGCAACTCTGCCCACTGTACCAATCAGTCCTTTCTGGTCGAATGTAACCACCACTTATAATTCTTTGATTGTTACTGTTTAATGTTAACTACTTGAAGGGCACAGTTAAGAGGAGCAACAGATTTTTTTTTCCTCTTTTGGGTTATGTCCTTGGGGGGAAAAAAATCTTTAAAAAGATTTCTAAATTGCCACTAATGGCTTTCTTGTGGCATTATTCACAGTGAGTCAGATGAAACAGAAACTGTCAGGTTTTATTGTGGAGGTGTGGCGTGATGATGAGGGTTGCAGATATAAAATAGGAAAATATTCACTCACTTTAATGTTCTGTCTGCATTCTACACCATGTTGATTACTTGTCTAATTGCCTATGCAGGGAATAGGAATAACGGAGGGGGTTTGATTTGATGGCTGTCATTGATAAATTCTGTGGTAAAGAAAGTCTCATAACAAACTGGCAAGCTGTTGAAGGGGTCGGATTTCAAAGGAAGTGATTGGGAGACTGGTTACGTTGGGAACTTTGTGGTGTGAAGGAAAAGCGTAACTGTGTGCATGTTGCCTACGATTGTCCTTCCATTCTTGTTGAGGCAGTGCTCGGTGAACAATTCGCATCTGCCCCAGAACCATGGATCCAAGACCAAGAACCAGTCAGCTTGGTGAGCTCTCGAGATGTGCAACCCGTTGCAGAGTGGTGATCTAACTCCGATGTGATGATGAATGCTTAGAGCGCACGTGTTGTTTAGTTACTGACTTGTGCTTCATGGATAGCAGAAAATTGAGAGGCATACTATGGTCAGTGTGGGCAATGAGGTGGTGCATGTGCAGAGGTTCTGAAAAGTATTGCTAAGAAGGCTGAGGTAAAGAATGGATGGTGTAGCCAACAGAGGATAACTGAAGGCCAAGGTCCCAGAGAGGGGAGGGGTATGGTGAAGTGGTTACAGGGAATTAGAATATGTAACTACAGGAAACTCTCGATTTACCGGCACCTAAATAACCGGAAATCTCGGTTAACCGGCAAAATTCAGGAGTAGGTTCAAGTAAGTTTTACTTCATATTGTACTTGCCTTCCCCGATCTGTTGCTGTGCAAGGGTGTGGCTGCAGCTGTTGCTAAGCTACAGAGATGCTTGGAACTTGTGGCCATTGTTCACCTGTTGCTAAGCAACAGGGTTTGTTGCTTTATACGGAGCTCTCAGCTCTCCGTATCTTTTACTATAGCTCTCGGTTATCCGGAATTTTTGATGAACCGGCACCACGTCGGTCCCGGATAAAAAAGAGTTTCCTGTATTCTATGCTAAATTTATGGATAAGTTTACTGATACATTCATGAATTTTGTTGTTGTTTGATATTTTTTATTTATCTGAGCATATACTGGGGTGGGTGAGGAAGCAACATGGCAACTGATAGGATTCGATAAGAATTTTGTACAATGTGCTCCAAGGCAGTAGAGTAAGTGAGTAAATGTTTGCTTCATGGAAAATTTGAGGCAATCAGAACTGTGTCCAACAGATATGTCTGAAATGTTCCCATGCTCGTGATAATTCTATGCCCTGCAGGAATGTGCCAGTCACAATACTTTCACATCGAGTTTCTTTGTTTTTCTTCTCCCTCACTCAATCTCTTGGAAAATGTTAAGGGTTTTTCCTCTAATCTTTTAGGTTTCAGCCTCATTCATGCTTTACTCACCAGTTAAAGGAAACCGTATCCTGCTTTTTATTTTGTTAAATTGAAGTAGCTTGCATGGTGCACTGTACTATGGAGACTCGTGTTCTCCATTTAATCTTTTTCTTTCTGTTGCAGGTACTGGAGGCACAGAGGAGACATCAGAAAGAGAAATCTGGAATAATACCTACCTCACCCACTCCCTACACATACAACAAGGTAACCTTTTTTCACTTTATATAGAGTATTATCTAGCACTGCCTTTGGATGCCATAAAGACAAAGGTATAGCTGGTTAAATGAAATGTTACTGGCAGGACTAGTTCTGAGCCAACAGAATGGGCTGGCTCAGCCATAATATAGTAATAAGGAAGTCTTCATCTTAGTTTATTATTCCTTCTCTCTCTGCTAAAGTACACTATGTGGAGTTGAGGCAGATATAAATTAAATTCATGTAGTGTTGCACAGTGATATACTAATTCTGCCCTCTTTCTCTTTCTGACCCCCCCCCCTTCCCAAAATAGAGAAGGAAGTTAGTTTGTGACCATGATTCCACAGTGATTTTGTGATCTCAGTATGGTCGCTAGCAGGGGGCGTTGAGCAGCGAAGGGGTCCTTCCTTTCCCAACCCCTCCTCCCCATAAAATAACAGTAATCATTGGGACAGGGAAAAATTGGTAAGTGAGTCATCCTGGGATGTGGCTTACTTTCCAGAGACCCTGGGCTCGAATTTCATTGGGCCGTTGAGGTGGGATTGGAGGCGTGTGTGGGGTTAAAATCGCGAAATCGGGGGGCACGAACCCATCCCGCCTCCATGCCCGTTTCACAGGAGGCAGGTACCCGACCCGCACTGGGAGCCACCTCCCCGAGGTGGGAAGGGGATTAGTACCAATTAACTGCCTGTTAACAGGTAGTTAACAGGCAGTTTTTAGCCTAATCCCTATTTTTATCCCTGAAGTGTGGGCTTCCCGATGGCTCCAAACCACGGCAAGTTAGCGAGGCGGACCGTCGGGCTGAAGGACTTGGAGGGTTCGAGATGTCCGGTGTTCAGGTGAGTGATGGGTGCATGAGTGCAGAGGTAAGTATGTTTGGTGTGTGTAAAGTGTTTAAATAAGTTTTACTTACCTTTACAGCCTTCCTTCCTTCAGGTCTCGGGAGTCCCTCACCTCACCGGCACAGAAAGCAGAATGGCCTCGAGCTGTCAAAATCTGCAGCATTCTGCTTTCTGTTCTGGAGAGATCTCTAAATCAGCTTGAGAGGAAGGAATTAACTTGGAGTACAGATTGTCAGTGTTTGACAGCTTCAAAGAGTTGTCAAACGCTGATATTTCATCTGTCAAAAGCTTTTGACAGATGAAATGTCAATCTGTGACATCACCTGTCGCCGGGTGGCCCTTAATTGGCCTGCTGAGCCCGCTGGGCGGGCTCAACAAGGTCAATCAAGTGAAAATCGAGTGGGTTGGCCACAACTCGATGGATGCGGGACTACAACCCCAAAAGTTGTAGTCCCGCCTCCTACACGCCTCCATTGATAAAATCCAGCCCCCTTTGTAGACAGGTGCTGGTAGGATCCTGATGATAGGTTGCCTGGCCTCTTGCAGTAGAATGGGGAGTGGTCCTAAAGAGTTAAGGGCATTTTTTTTAACTTAAAAAGGAGGAAATGATTAAGAAAGTGGTTTGGTAAGAAGCATCTATTCTACCATTTTTGTGATCAGTTACTCTCTGCAGTGTTTAGTCCTTCAGTCTGCTCTTTATGGATTTATGAAACATCACCATCAGGACATTGATACTTAAAAAAATATATACATCAAACCAAATTAGAGGTCTATTTAAAGGCATATAAATGAAAAGAGTGTTACTAAAGCTTCCCTACAGCACTCTGTCATCCATAGTGTAAAATAGAAGTCTGGCAGCTTAATGAAATCTTTTTGCGTCATTCAGAAACGTAGCATTTTATATTTCACACATGATGTAGTTAGCAATGACATCACTAAGGTTAACTAAGAGTCCCTTCCCAATCTCTAAACATATACAATGTTCTTTTGCAAAACCAACTCCCTGATTTATTTTTAAAAATTACTGAGTCAGTCTCCGTACTGGGGGATATTGTTTTCCTACCCCCCCCCCCCCCCCCAAACTTTCCTCCAGTTGTATTTTTGAATATTTTCTTTTTTTTTACCTCAGACTAACTATAATGTGCAGTGTTGGTAGGAGGGTGACAACCTTGTTATAATGGGAGGTGCATTGTTGGAATAGCAACCGTATGAGCTGTTAATGGAGTTTCCCTCTAAGTCTAAATCTCTAAGTTACTTGAAGAGGTTTTTAATCTTGTGGCTTTTGATCTGAAGCTGTGTGCCAAAGAACCAGTGTCCTTAACTTTTTTTTTAGCTGAGCTGTTGCCTTGTCGCTCACCCAGCTGCTGTTGCAAGGGTCCCCAATTAATATACACAATTAAAATGACACAATTACGGAAGTACCTAGGTTCAAGTAGTAATGCCATTATTTTTGTGTTCCGGTTTACATGAGGTGGTAACCCTCCTTTTGACTATTCCTTATATTTTTAAACTGAATATAGAGCTGGCTTGGTATTGGCAGTTTTGTGACTTCATTTTTGCAGGAATCTGCCATTATAATACAGGAAACTCTCGATTTACCAGCACCTAAATAACCGGAAATCTCTATTAACTGGCAAAATTCAGGAGTAGGTTCAGGTAAGTTTTACTTCATATTAGTGGCCGTTCCTGGATCTGTGGCCATGTAACCGGGGTTCCTGCACCTGTTGCTATGCAACAGGGACGCCTGGATCTGTGGCCGGGGTTCCTGCACCTATTGCTTTGCAACAGGGACGCCTGGATCTGTGGCCGTGTACGGGGCTCTCGTACCTTTTACTATACCTCTCTGTAATCCGGACTTTTTGATAAACCGGCACCCCGTCGGTGCCGGATAAAAAAGAGTTTCCTGTATGCTAAATTTGAGAAACTAGTTCCCTTACTCGTTTGTGTCAGCCGTGGCTCAGTTGGTGGCACCCTCGCCTCCGAGTCAGAAGGTTGTGGGTTTAAATCCCACTCCAGAGACTTGAGCACAAAATCTAGGCTGACACTCCAGTGCAGTGCTGGGAGAGTGCTGCACTGTCGGATGAGACGTTAAACCAATGCCTCCTCAGGTGGATGTAAAAGATTCCATGGCACTATTCGAAGAACAGCCGGGGTGTTCTCCCCGGTGTCCTGGCCAACATTTATCCCTCAACCAAAATCACTTTTTTTTAAAATGACCTGGTCATTATCACATTGCTATTTGTGGGAGCTTGCTGTGCGCAGATTGCCTGCCACATTCCCTACATTACAATAGTGACTACACTTCAAAAGTGCTTCATTGGCTGTAAAGCACTTTGGGGCGTTCTGATATTGTGAAAGGTGCTATATAAATGTAAGTTCTGTTTCATTTATAGTTTCTGGTCTCTTAAGAATCTAGGTGGTGCCTTTACTGCAGCTGTGCAGAACGGTCATGAGCCACAGCAAAGCTTTGACTCTTTGCTTGTTCTAATTGAATTTCAAATTAGACATAAGTTGCCTGTGTCTCTTGAGCTTTCTCATGTTCTGTGTTTCTTTCACCCTGTATTCTGTCTCTTCCCTCTCCAATTTCAGAGGCACTCAACGCTTTGGTGCAGCAAACGTTCAAATCTTTGAAGCCCCATTGTTTTTACACGCTCCCAATAAAAAGCCATACTGCAGCCTCGTTTATAGTATGTGACGATTATACCAATGATATGATATCTGACAGGTGGCGGTGACAATCTAAAAGTAGTCTAGTGACACAGCATGAATACCAAAGATGGTGGAAACTGAGTTGCTTCCATGATCCCCCTCAGCTTGATGAGTTCCTGATCTCGGACAAGGGGCTGTAGGTGGTGCTGAGCGAAGATGAGGGACTTTTTCTACAGGGATGTAGGGAAAACCTCTTTGGGCCACATTCTTCATATTCCGGCCAGCACCTAGTTTAGTGTAGCATTGAGTAAGGCCCGAGAGCGGGCTACCCACCTTCTCCTCTGCAAGTGGTGCCGGGGGGTGATGCCTGGCAAATTCACCAAGTAAATCCCAAGATATCATCCCATTTCTATTTTAAAAACAGTATTTTTTTTATATATAAAAATCTTATTTAAATTTTTTGTTTTGTTTATTATCCCAGAGCTGTGACCTGTGGTCGCTGGGCGTAATTATTTACGTCATGCTATGTGGATATCCACCGTTTTATTCCAAGCACCACAGCCGGACAATCCCGAAGGACATGCGAAAAAAGATCATGACGGGAAGTTTTGAATTCCCAGAGGAAGAGTGGAGTCAGATTTCCGAGATGGCAAAGGACATTGTGAGAAAGTGAGTTGAGTAGCTGTGTCATTGTCGTGTAGTAGGACTAGTCTGAGGTGGTGCTGGGGGACATTGCGGAAATATTCATAAAATTTGTATCAACTGACCATCAAGACAAGATATTTGTGGACCTTGCATTCAGCAAACCATTTTATTGTAGGGTGAATAACAATAGTGGACACCACTGAAGTGGACCAAGGCCACATTTGTGCTGTCAGTGTTCTACAGCATTGATGTGCTGCTCTCAAGGGGCTATAGGGAGGGGGAACTTAAAACTATCACTAGAGAAAAAGTACTAGGCAAACTTATGGGACTAAAGGTGGACAAGTCCCCTGGATCTGATGGCCTGCATTCTAGGGTCTTGAAAGAAGTGGCTGCAGAGCTAGTGGGTGCATTGGTTGTAATCTACCAATAATTGCCTGGATTCTGGAGAGGTCCCAGCCGATTGGAAAACTGCAAATGTAACACCCCTATTCAAGAAAGGAGGGAGACGGAAAGCAGGAAACTATAGACCAGTTAGCCTAACGTCTGTCATTGGGAAAATGCTGGAGTCCATTATTAAGGAAGTAGTAGCAGGACATTTAGAAAACCATGATACAGTCAAGCAGAGTCAGCATGGTTTTATGAAAGGGAAATCATGTTTGACAAATTTGCTGGAGTTCTTTGAGGATGTAACGAGCAGGGTGGATAAAGGGGAACCAGTAGATGTCATGTATTTGGATTTCCAGAAGGCATTTGATAAGGTGCCACATAAAAGATTACTGCACAAGATAAGAGCTCATTGGGGTTGGGGGTAATATATTAACATGGATATAGGATTGGCTAACTAACAGGAAACAGAGAGTCGGGAAAAATGGGTCATTTTCAGGTTGGCAAACTGTAACTAGTGGGGTTCCACAGGGATCAGTGCTGGGGCCTCAGCTGTTTGCAATCTATATTAATGACTTGGATGAAGGGACCGAGTGTAATGTAGCCAAATTTGCTGATGATACACAGGTAGGTGGGAAAGCAAGTTGTGAAGAGGACACACAGAATCTGCAAAGGGATATAGACAGGTTAAGTGAGTGGGCAAACATTTGGCAGATGGAGTATAATGTGGGAAAATGTGAGGTTATCCACTTTGGAAGAAAAAATAAAAAAGCAAATTATTATTTAAATGAAAGACTACAAAATGCTGCGGTACAGAGGGATCTGGGGGTCCTTGTACATGAAACACTAAAAGTTAGCATACAGGTACAGCAAATAATTAGGAAGGCAAATGGAATGTTGGCCTTTGTTGCAAGGGGGATGGAGTATAAAAGTAGGGAAGTCTTGCTACAAACTGTACAGGGCTTTGGTGAAACTACACCTAGAGTACTGCGTACAGATTTGGTCCCCTTCTTTAAGGAGGAATATACTTGCATTGGAGGCAGTTCAGAGAAGGTTCACTAGGTTGATTCCTGAGATGAAGGGGTTGTCTTATGAAGAAAGGTTGAGCAGGTTAGGCCTATACTCATTGGAGTTTAGAAGAATGAGAGGTGATCTTACTGAAACGTATAAGATTCTGAGGGGGCTTGACAGGATAGATTTGGAGAGGATGTTTCCACTCGGGGAATCTAGAACTAGGGGGCAGAATAAGGAGTCGCCCATTTAAAATGGAGATGAGGAAGAATTTCTTCTGAGGGTCGTGAATCTTTGGAATTCTCTACCCCAGAGTGCTGTGGAGGCGGAGTCATTGAATATATTTAAGATGGAGATAGACCGATTTTTGAACGATAAGGGAGTCGAGGGCTATGGGGAGCTGTGGACAGGAAAGTGGAGTTGAGGCCAAGATCCGATCAGCCATGATCTTACTGAATGGCGGAGCAGGCTCGAGCGACCAAATAGCCTACTGCTGCTCCTATTTCTTATGTTCTTGATGCTCGGATGTTTTCTGGTTGGAATTAGCAACCTGATTGTAGGAGCTTTTTTCTCCATTAACAGATAGAAATAGTATGTGGACTTCGTTCTTTTCCAAACTTCAGTTTCAGAGTATATTGTTCTCCTCCGCAGATTGCTGAAGGTAAAGCCAGAGGAGCGACTCAATATTGAAGGGGTGCTGGATCATCCCTGGCTGAACTCCACAGAGGCTTTAGATAACATCCTCCCATCTTCCCAAATGATGATGGATAAGGTGAATCCTCTATAACTATTGATGGCCCGGTCACAAGTGGCCAGCAGCTTTTTACATAATTAGTGACTCCTGCTGTCTATAGAATTGCAAGGGTTAGTATTTTTCTTACTGCATTAAAACTAAGATGGTTCAAATGGCAACTCCTCACCTTGTGAAACACTTTTTAAGAATTGATTAAATCCTAAGGAGATAATGCATTAGATTGACAATTTTCAAACTTTTCTTGTGTTTGTGAAGTTCTATATCAAAGAAATTGATTCATAGAAGATCTTTGTTATCCCTTGTTGAAGTATCAACTGAGCTTCATACGGAGTCTGAGATCCTTCCGCCCTAGGTTAGCAGAAGCTCTCTATGGTTGCCACCATGGTTGCTGCTGTATGTGTTTGCAGGGTGGGATAGTCCCTCTGTTGGTGATTTGTTGTCTTGTAGCACAGCTTGTACTGATGGTGAATCTGTGTATCACAGGCAATGGTTGCTGGGATCCAGCAGGCCCATGCAGAACAGCTGGCCAGTATGAGAATTCAGGATCTGAAAGTGAGCCTTAAACCTCTAAACTCTGTTAATAACCCAATTCTTCGCAAGAGGAAACTACTTGGGTAAGTGTGTCGTACTGAATGTAATGTATTCAGCTCAGACATGTACAGTGTTGAAAGATCTTGCTTAATCTATAGTGGAATTTGTGTCTGGCGAGATGATGAGCGCTATGCGGTTACTGTATTACTTCTATTTGCAGAGTTCAACAATGAAGAATACCATCTGTCCTTTAACCGTGCCAAGGGTCCTAGAGTTATACAATCAAATTAAGTACAGAGGAGCAAATAAGTTGGGATAACATTTTAAGTAACTCCAATTTGAGCTCTCCTGCTTGTTGGAGGGTAAGAGCACCACACTAAGCCATGGATACCAGGAGGGTCCCAGTTATAATATTCGCCCCGCTGTGCTAATTTAATTATTTTCAGCCAGGGCAGCAGTTGGGGTACCACAATTTGCCTCAGTGCCCTGAGGTTGGTGGGGGGTGGGTAAAGAAATCAACTAGGGTTCCTACTCTGGACACTATCCAGCGGCCCCACTGGAAAATCTGCATGTATCAGGTCGGGGCAAGATGTGCGGAAGTTGGTTGGGACAGGATCTTATGGCTCTGATGACTTTCACATTTTAATACCCTTCTAACACTCAGAGTCATATGGCACAGAAGAAGGCCATTCGGCCCATCGAGTCCGTGCCGACTCTCTGTAGAGCAATCCAGTCAGTCCCATTCCCCCACTCTATCCCCATAGCCCTGCAAATTTATTTCCATCAAGTGTCTATCCAGTCTCCCCTTGAAAACATTGAGTGTCTCCGCTTACACAAGTTCCAGGTCCTCACCACTCGCTGCGTAAAAAACAGTTTTTCCTCACGTCCCCCCTGTATCTCTTGCCCGAAATCTTAAATCTGTGTCCCCTAGTCCTTGTACCATCAACTCGTGGGAACAACCTTTCCCCATCTAGCTTATCCAAACCCGTCATAATCTTGTACACCTCTATCAAATCACCCTGCTCTAATGAAAACAAATCCAGCTCCTCCAACCTGTCCTTGTAGCTAAGATCCCCCATCCCCGGAACCATTCTGGTAAATCTCCTCTGCACCCTCTTAAGGGCCTGCACACCCTTCCTAAAGTGTGGTGACCAGAACTGGATGCAATACTCCAGTTGTGGCCTAACCAGTGCTTTATAAAGTTTCAGCATAACTTCTCTACTTTTGTACTCAGTACCTCTATTTATGAAGCCCAAGATCCCATATGCTTTGCTAACCACTCTCTCAATATGTCCTGCCACCTATGCACATTAACTCCCAGGTCCCTCTATCCCTGCACACTCTTTAAAACTGTGCCATTAAGTGTATATTGCCTCTCCCTGTTCCTTCTGCCGAAATGCATCACCTCACACTTCCCTGTATTAAATTCCATCTGCCCATTCTGCTAGCCTTTCTATGTCCTGTTGCAGTCGGTTGATGATATCCTCACTGTTTGCCACACAAGTTTGGTGCCATCGGCAAGTTTAGAAATTCTACTCTGTATCCCAATATCCAGGTCATTTATTTATATATATCTCAAAAAAGCAGTGGCCCCAGCACTAACCCTTGGGGAACACCACTGTCTACCATCCTCCAGTCTGAAAAACAGCCATTTACCATAACTCGCTGTTTTCTGTCCTTAAGCCAATTCCTTATCCAAGCTGCCACTGACCCACCTATTCCATGAGCCTCAATTTTGTTAACCAGCCTTCTATGTGGTACTTTCTCAAACGCCTTCCGAAAATCCATGTAGACAACATCCATTGCATTCCCTTCATCAATCCTCTTTGTTACTTCATCAAAAAATTCCATCTGCCTTTTACAAATCCGTGTTGGCTCTCCTTAATTAGCTTAAACCTCTCCCAGTGCCCGTTAATTTTTTTCTTGATTATTGTTTCTAAAACTTTACCCACCACTGATGTTAAACTGACTGGCCTGTAGTTACTAGGATTGTCCTTACACCCTTTCTTGAACAATGGTGTCACATTTGCCACTTTCCAATCCTCAGGCACCTCCCCCGCATCTAGGGAAGATTGGAAAATTATTGCAAGCCCTTCCGCTATCTCCTCCCCCAATTCCCTTAGCAACCTGGGATGCAAGCCATCTGAACCAGGCAACTTGTCCGCTCTAAGCATACCCAGCCTTTCTAGTACATCCTGTCTATCAATTTTCACCCCTTCCATTGCTTCTACCTTTTCCACTTCTACCGATATTTTGTCAGCATCCACCTCCTTAGTAAACACCGATACAAAGTACTCATTGAGTATTCTAGCTTTGCCCTGCACCTTTAAGCATATATCACCTTCTTTGTCTCTAGTAGGCCCCTCCCCGCCACTTACTACCTGCTTACTGTTTACAGGCCGGTAGAAGATTTTTGGGTTCCCTTTCATGTTAACCGCCATTCTACTCTCATATTCTCTCTTTGCCAATCTTATTTTCATCTTCACTTCCCCTCTCAACTTATTGTATTTGGTCTGGTTCTCCCTTGCAGAATTCACCTGACATTCATCATACACCCTCTTTTTTTGTTTCATCATCTTCTCTATCTCCCTCGTCATCCAAGGAGCCCTTACTTTGGTTCCCTTACCCTTCCCTCTTGTTGGAACGTACCTAGCCTGTACTTGGAATATCTCCTCCTTAAAGATCACCCATTGTTCCGTTACAGTTTTTCCTGTCAGTCTTTGGTTCCATTTTACCCTGACTAGATCCTTTCGCATCCCATTGAAGTTAGCCCAATTCCAGTTTAGAAGTTCCACTCTAGATTGGTCCTTGCTCCTCTCCATTGAGGACATGGAGCTTGGTGAGGCAGCACTGGTTAAACTGTACCACAGCAAAATTCAGCATCTTTAGGAGAGGAGAAATTGGGGGCACATTCCTACTTTACTTGTTCCTCTGTGCTACAACTTGATTAAATAGCTTGCTCTCGGTGTGCCTAGACAGTTACTGTATTTCTTTCCCTTGCCAACCAAGCTGTTCATTCTTTTCCTCACGCAGTATAGTTTTTTTTTCCAGTTTACAGTCTAATCCCAATGAAACAGAATTAGTTTACAAAGAAATATTCTGCTTGGAATTCTGTAGAACACGCACAAAGGAAAAGGACCATTTTGTAAATCTTCTTAAAAGTAGCCAATTAATGGTTCATGCACCAGTCAGTCCTAATTGGAAACCATTTAGCAAAACCTTTTTCTGCTAAGTGACCACACTTGGGAAAAATATGAAGATGAAATTCTTACCAGTGCATTAACCATGCAGCCCATTCCAAATTGGATCAGTGGGAAATATGTTATATTTGTTTCAGGAATTGTACAGCATGGGGAGTGAATAAGAGGTGGTTTGCTCACCTTCTTTGCTGGGATCAGGATTATATGTGGGTTTATATCTGGAGTCCACTAAAATATTGCTGCAATTTCTCGATGTACAACTGAGCTACCCTGATGCACTGCAAAATATCACACTAAGCTATACAGACCAGGAGTTCACCGATTTGATCGTGTCTGTGCTAAATTAGTTGATCTTGGACAGGGCAGCAGCTGGGGTTCTATGATTAGCCTCAGCACCCCTTGGGTAGGAAGATGTAAATCGACCAACGTTTGTGCTCCTGGTCACTATATCGAGTTGTACCTGCTGGATAGTATACACTTTTGGATGGCAGGTAGGGGCAGGATTGGGCTTGGCTGTGATGCCCTTTGTGGTCAAATAGTTTGCTGACTCTCGCCTTCTAGGCTTGCTCATGAAGAATGGGCCCATGGACTCATACCCCAGCATGCATTCAGGAAAGAAGGGGATAAAATTGAGAACAAAGCCTAAATGAATTTGAATTTACAGTAATTTGTTTTGTTGGCAAATTTGCTTCTTCTTGTTAGGTTGTTAGTGATGTTCTGTAAAGTATCTATGAATTGAGTTTTAAAATCAGTCCTGATTTTGTTCGCTGTGCCACCAGACTGCCTAGGGGCCTAAAACACAAACCTCTGATACTGTACTATATTAAGTGTATATAGGATAACATTATAAGCCCGTAAGTGCCTTGGGATGTTTCTTTCCTAAGTTAAAGGCACTATAAAAATCCAAGATGATATTACAAATCAAGGAGTTTAGATGACAAACTACAAGAATAAAGCTGTCTATGATTGCCACTTAAAAAGGCATGTTACAAAGCTGAAGCAGTCACTAGATTTTTTGATTCCATTCAATAATATACAAGGTTTATGGCAATACGTAGAGGAACAAATGGTTTAGGCTGGGGAATCCAGCTAAGGAATTTAGCAAGGGAGGTGGGACGCTAGAGGGAGCAGGAGTCAGCAGTGTTCTTTCTGGCTGATCGACCTGCATGAGTTGCAGCAGAAATATGTTGATGATGTCCAAGATATGCAGATGCAAACATTTAAAGCAAGTGCAGTGAACTAAGTTTAAAAAGCTGCCACTAGCATATATATTTAGTATGTATTAGAAAGACTCCTTCATACACCAATCAGGAAGGAAAGAGAATATGTGTTAACTGTTTTTTCGCGGAAGTTGAAACTGCAGACTGTTTTATAACCAGTGGCGTTTTAAAGAAAAAATGTTGTTTGCTATGTTGCTACAATGTCTCCCTCTTTTAATGAACTATTAATTTCCACATTCAAATGTTAGGTGTTTCACTACATTGAAAGCTGGTAGTCACAAACTTAAAAGCCTTTTGGGACATCTAGACCATTTTTTAAAATCCGACCTGTCCTGAAGGCTCAGACTCGTGTTGGGGTATGGTTCCATGGGCAGTGGTTGCCCCCTGGTACCTAGTCCAAGTGTCCATTCTTCATGTGTGAGCCTGGACAGTAATGTCAGCAGTCAATTTGACCATGGGGGCAGGAGGAAGGATCACAGCCATGCCCATTTCTTTCTCCTTCAGACATGCACACTTAAAGCACTAGTGGAAACCCTGGCTGACTTTTCTTTTCCCCCTCTAGCCTGGGACTGAAGCCATTAGCTCCTGCCCCTGGCAGGGAGCTAACTCAACACAGACCAGGGATGAACTTGCGAGCTTCCTGGTCTGTATGGCTCAGTACCTCACTGTATACTGCATTTACCCAGCAAGTCATCGGCGAGTTCTCAAAGCTTTGGTTATAGCAGGGATTGATTTGAAATGGACTTCATGCCAAGAGGACTCTTTCTAAAACTTGTTTCAATCCATGTGGTCAAACTTTTCGCCAATACTGCAACAGTTGAATCCTCCTTAAAGGGAAACTGTGTTCATTTGAATTGCCATGCAGTCCTAAGCGTTATAAATAATGGTGCACGTGGTTTCTTGCTCCTCCTCTCTTTACTCAGTTTCATGGTTTTAAAATTTGCTTATCATATCTTGTTGCTATTTTCAGCAGTGATCTGAATGGAAGAGTAAAATTCATTCTAGGCTTGTTGAATTCCTAGATAGTGCCGTCATTTCAGTTATTGACATGGAACTTCATGATGTCACAGCACAGGAGAGGCTGCACAAAACGACAATCCTGGTTCTCCATCTGACTAGCGGTTTTAAAGCATAAAATAAGATCCAGGCAAGACTGAGATGCTAGTAAGTGTACAGAAAAAAAAATGCTATCAGTAGAAGTGTAGAGCCAGAAATAATCTCTGAGAGCTGGAGTTCTGGCTTTCTTTGGCAAGCCTTGTATAACAAGTGAGTACTGGAGCTGTAGAACTCATCGAGGAAGTCCTTGATGGACTGCTACTGGGTTAAACAACATATGAGCTTAGTATATTCACTTCAAATGTGTTGACCAATGCATGGGGTTTAATGAAGATTCAGCTGTGGTTACACCTATGAAGAAGAATATTTGAACTGCAGATTTTGAAATGAAATCTTATCAAGAGGAGGGATGTCCTTTTATCACATTTAGGATTATACAATGATTCAAGTGAAGACTGTTCCCCCTTTAAGAAGATTTAAAAAAATAACATTTCCCTAAATGTTCCCCATTGTTGTTTTTCTCATATGGCTGTTTGCCTCCAGATAGCCTCCTTCAGCCAGCAGGTGAGGCAGGCAATCCAGACGTCGGACTTCTCCAATGACCATCACCAGTGCCACAGCGCGATCGCCTGATAGATGGCACACTTGTAGTGGGGGCGAGATGGGTAATGTCAGTTTTCCCGTCGCTCTTCTCGTGTTTTTTTTTATTGCTTTTCATTTTTATTAATTCTTTCTACCTTTTTCTTCCTTTTTTTTGTTTTTTTGTTTTAAGAAAAATAAGCCTGTTTAATGTCTTAGCCCACTAAATGTGTCTCAGATTTGGCTGGCTAATTGCGCCTGTTCATACAGGGACTTTCCCCCCCATAATAGATTGTCATTTTGTTACAGCACGAGGCCCAAGGACGGTGTGTATATTCATGATCCGGAGAATGAGGCAGAGGATGCCAACGTCGCTCTGGAGAAACTGCGGGATGTCATCGCGCAGTGTATTCTACCGCAGGCTGGTAAGACCGCTGATGTGGACTTGGGGCGGGTGAAAGAAATGGAGTTCTTTATTCCAATTTAAGGAATTAAAATTAAGCCATGGAAGAATGTACATGTCTAAAAATGCGATGTACCTGAAATCTGCCAACTTGTTCTGGTTATCTGGAGGTGGCATGATGGCTGGGTGCATTGGAAAGCCACGAGGCTACATCACTGGGTTGATGCCTGCACTTTTCCCTCCGAGCGCTGAGTTGTTGATTGCAGCTATGTTGAGTGGAGGCCAGGCATTCTTTGCCTTTTCTTACCCCCCCCCAAGAAAAGAGGTGTGTAAGCACAGTGCAATTTGACTAGTGCTATCCTGCCCACCCTATAGACGAGCACCATGGTCAGAAATTGGGGGATGCACTCTCTTGCTACTTGGAGTAAAAGCTGGGCAGTGCTGGGAATTCCTTGCCCTGCTAGTAGTAAGCTGAGTATGCCTGGGGGGTCAGATTTAGTGGGGTGGTAATAAAGATTTGTATTTATATGGCACTTTTCATGTCCTTGGAACATCCCAAAACACATCACAGATAATGAAGTGTAGTCTATTGTTTTTGTAGGCAACTGCTGCAGCCAGTTTGAACACAGCAAGTGCCACAAACAGCAATAAGATGAACGATTAATTAGTTAATCTGTTTTGGTGGTTTTGATTGAGGGTTGAATATTGGCCAGGACACTGGCGATCTCCCTGCTCTTATTCAAAGAAAAAAGTACCATGGGATCTTTTACATCGGGTAAGGCTGTTCATGACTTTGATAGTCTCCAGAATTCCCTGCCTAGAAGGGCTGGAGGTGGGAGTAGGGCCAGAGCATGTGCTGAAGTGTGGTTTATATGGCCACAGTCCTGCCAGCACTTAATCTGGCCACATTAGGTGAAATCTATGGAATGAGGGATATGTGATGGAGAACTTTGACTTGGCTCTCCCTCAGCCTGCTGCAAGTGGAGGTTGAGAGCCAGATTCCGTGCTGCTTCCTGGAGACGGGTGGCCCAGGTAATGCTTCCCGGATATTCAAAAGCTTTGTGTCTTCTGATGGTGGACAGTGTTGCCTGAAGACAGCTTGAAGTCAAGTTGGCAGTTCTTGGCATTAACTATTATTGTTTCTTCCTTGCTCCCCACTAATCTAGAGCAGCATTTAGGAATTTGGCATGAATGCAGTCCACACTCGATGCCCTACCATTAGCTAGGCGCTGCAGTGTGGAGTCCATTTCCTCCCAGAAAACTTATGGTACTCCTCTGTTTCCACCAGTACATTGAAGTGGTGGAAGGTAGAGTCGCCTTTCATAGCAGCTGCTCTTATGTTGCACGAGACCTTTGCTAGTGCTGTTGATTCCCAACATGGGGGTCTTGTCCATCCCAATGGTAGCCCCAAAGTAAACTGGCCAGATTCGCTGAGGCCAGCTACCAGTTTAAAGAAAAGTGTCTTCCTTTCTGTTCTGTAAGTAATTTTGGTTTGCCACTGGCTGCATGCGACCCACATGTTTGGAGCAGCTTTAAGAGTTGATCCAGCAGAGGTTTGTCCAGTGCCTGCACCCATCCTCCCAGCTGAGAGGAAAGATTAGCTTGGGGGCAGAATGAGGGCTGAATGAAAATTACAATGTGATATTGTCATGTGCAGTGGTTCTATGTTGAAATTCCCTGTTTTGGTAGGAGAGAATGAAGATGAGAAGTTGAACGAGGTGATGCAGGAGGCTTGGAAGTACAATAAAGACTGTAAATTTCTGCGGGACACGCTGCAGAGCCTCAGCTGGAATGGTGAGAGAACAGCTGCTGGATGCTTTGCAAATCGATTTTTACCGAGCCTGTGCAAAAATCTGCCCTGGATCTTTTTTCGAGAGGGGTTGAGAAGGGGGTTGGGGTAGAGGGGAGGGGAATCTTCACCCTCCGGTATGTCAGTATCATCCTGCCAATCTCTCCGGATGGAAGGGAAATTACCCAATACACCTACAGGACGTTTCCAGTTGCTGTGATCATAATTGCATCATTTAATGCTGGTACCCACTGCATTCTGCTTTGGAGTACCTTAGTGTGTTGTGTGTGCGCGTGTGTGGTGGGGGGAGGGGGTTTGAGGTGGTTGTATCTTTCCAACAAATCCTGATTTCAAAGTGCACCCTGCAATAGTCGTTAGAAAAATAAACACTTCAACTTAAAAGTGGTAGCAATATACTAACCTTAACTAGAATGTACACCAGTCGGGAGTGAGTTTTAATGGCGTAACACACTTGAAGGACCCGGAAAACATCCAACTACAGGAAAGAATCCCAAGCAGCTTGGACCATCCAAATCTGATTAATGTATTAGACCCTTTAGATGTGCTCCCCAACACACTGGCTAACACATTATATATTTAATTGTCCATTTCTCCATTCACTGGTTTTCTTAGCTTCTTTAATTGTTGCTTTTATACCCAATTCCCCCCCCCCCCCCCACATAGCCCCTGTATTACATGGCAGGAAAGGGCTGTCTTACAATATTAGAACAATAGACCACAGCAGAGGAGGGTTAATTGGCAGCTTAGGAAAGCTTTCCCATGCTTGTTCTTCGTAGACCATCCATGGTAAAGGAGATGAGGCTGTCTGTACGAGTGACACTTTGAGGATTTAGAAGGAGGTGCAATAGAGCAGCCTGTGGGATGAAACTCGTTCTTCTGATTCTTTTCCTCTCCCTTCCTGCAGGGAAGCGATTGATCCCTGCTCCCCCTCTCCGTGACAGCACAGCTGAGATCAGTAACTCGTGGAAAATCATGGGCAAGAATGCATGTCCAACTAACAACAACTTGCATTTACATAGCATCTTCAGTGCAGAAAACTTGCCAAGGTACATTTGCAAAGGGGAGGGGCGAGAATAAATGAATTAGAAATCGTGAATAAAAGAGCAGAGTCCGAGCAAGAGTTTGGAGAGGTGGTGGAAAGGATGGGCTTTGAGAAGGTTTTTAAAGGTGGAGAGAGTGAGAGGGGTTTAGGGAAGATAATCTAGAGAGCAAGGCTAAGGAAACTAAAGGTTCTGTGGCCGAATGACGAAGGGAAGGGAAGGGGGTTGCACAAAAGAGCAGAGTTGGAGAGTCAAAATGGTGCAGGATGGAATGTTAAGACTGGAGGAGGTTACAAAGCTGGGGTGGGATGAGGCCCAAGAGGGATTTGAGGATGAGGACAAGAACTTTAAAATTGATGGACAGGGATTGAGTGTAGGTCAGCGAGGACAGGAGTGAATGTGAACAGGACATAGTGCAGGCTAGGATATGGGCAATATAAACAGAAAATGCTGGAAATACTCAGCGGGTCAGGCAGCATCTGTGGAGAGAGCGAGAAACCGAGTTAACGTTTCAGGTCAGTGACACCAACCTGAAACGTTAACTCTGTTTCTCGCTCCACTGATGCTGCCTGACCTGCTGAGTATTTCCAGCATTTTCTGCTTTATTTCAGATTTCTAGCTTCCGCAGTATTTTGCCTTTGTGCAGGATGTGGGCAGCTGACTTGAAAAAGTTGAATTTTCTGGAGGGTGGGAGGCCGACGAGGAAGACGTTGTAGAAATCAAGTCTGGAGGTGACCGGGTTTCAGTGGAGATGGGGATGAGGAAGTGACGGACATGAGCAATGTTGCAGAGACGGAATAAGTGGTCTTGGTGATGGGTAGGTTGTGGGATTTAAGGCTCAGCTCTAGGTCCAACAGGACCACCAAGGTTTTGCTCTGGATGGTTCAGCCTGAGCAAGAGGGTTTGTGGGCTTAAAGTTTGCATATGAAAAGGAAATTGACATCTGATTTGGATTGCTTGTTCATGCCAGCCTGAATCCGCTTTGCAACCCTGGACAGCTGGAGGTTTCAGTTGACAAGTTGTGGATGAGCTCCCCCACTGACTCAATTGGTAAGTGTGCTATGGACAGAGAAGCTTTCTGGTTCGATCCTTGGCCTGTGATAAGTTACCTGATCTCAACTGGGGTGGCAGTGTGGGCTACTACAGTCAATATCATTAAGCGTTGGGGGGTGGGGGAGAGAATCAGGCAAGGTTCCCACTCCGAATTGTTAACCTAGTAACCTGTGCTGAAAAGTGTGCATGTGGACATCAGGCGAGGACAAGATAAGGCTCGACTGTGATGCTCTCCACAGCCAAATAATCTTCCGGCATTGCTGTCTAAACTCTTCTATGAAGAATGGCATCTTGGGTAGTGTACTGGAGGAATGTCAGTGCCTATGGAATCATAACCCAGTGTGAGCCAGAGCCTTCTGGAGAGGAAGGGAGAAAATTGGGATGTGGATCCTTTTATCAGAATTGTCAAGCTGAGGGTTTGGGGGGGGGGGGAGGTGGGGAGTGAAATTGCACTTCCCATGTTTTACTACAGTGGAGTTTCAATATATCAAAGCTCAGGGAGATCAGCAAAAGCGTCAATAGATATTGATTTGTACTCTTGAGCCACTCCTGTTCCCCTGAACATTGGAGAACTGGTTCCCCACCCACCCCCCACCACACTATCGGGCTGCCTGCATTTGCTACAGGTGTGCTATAGTATCTGCACTCTTGGACCTAGTCTTAGGCCAGTGATTTGGTAGCCTCCTATTCTGGCTCCAGTGCTGGTCTTCCCAGCCAGCACATCGGACAGTTAGCTCAATATAGGGCGGCCACACCATTTCTCTGCTGCTGGGTTTGCCTATTTGAATTTAGTGGGTCCAACACCATAGGAAATGTCTATTGTCACCACTGCTCCAATCTATGAAGGTTATACTGGATATATCAAAATTTAGTATATCAAGATTCCATTGTAGTTGATTTGAACAGATGCACCCATACCTTCCATCTATTTTTAGTCTTTTGCTCTCCGCACTGCTTTTAGAATAATTTCTGCAATGTCTTTCCTAATGGGTATTACGACTTTCTATGTTTTTACATTACGTAGGATATACAGCACAGAAACAGGCCATTCGGCCCATGCTCCACTTGAGCCTCCTCCCATCTTTCCCCATCTAACTCTATCAGCATAACCCTCTATTCCCTTCTCCCTCCTATGCTTATGTAGCCTTCCCTTAAATGCATCTATACTATTCGCTTCAACCACTCCTTGTTCCACATTCTCACCACTCTCTGGGTGAAGAAGTTTCTTCTGAATTCCCTGTTTAACTTCTTAGTGCCTATCTTATATTGATGGCCTCTAGTTATGCTCTTCCCCACAAGTGGAAACACTCTGTATAAACCTTTCATAATTTTATAGACCTCTATTAGGTCACCCCTCAGCCAAAGAGACCCAGCCTGTTCATCCTTTCCTGATCGATATAGCTTCACATTTCTGGTATCATTCTCTGCACCCTCTCCAGTACCTTGATATCCTTTTTATAATATGGCGACCAGAATTGTATGTGGTACTCCCAAGTGTGGTCTAACCAAGGTTCGATACAAGTTTAGCATAACTTCACTACTTTTCAATTCTATCCCCCTAGAAATAAACCCTAGTGCTTGGTTTACTTTTTTAATGGCCTTGTTAACCTGTGTTGCTACTTTGTGATTTGTATATTTGTAGTCCGAGATCCCTTTGCTCATCTACCCAACCCAGACTCGCACCCTCCAAGTAACAAGTGACCTCCCTATTCTTCGTACCAAAATGTAATACCTCACATTTATCTGTGTTGAAATTCATTTGCCAATTTATATGCCCATTCTGCAAGTTTATTAATGTCTTCTTGTAACTTGTTGCAGTCCTCCTCAGCATTGACTATCCCCGCCCCCAAAAAAAAAATTGGTGTCATCCGCAAATTTAGAAATTGTGTTTTTGATTCCAAAGTCTAAATCATTAATATAAATTGTGAACAACAGTGGTCCCAGCACTGATCCTTGTGGAACACCACTTCCCACCTTCTGCCACTCTGAATAGCTACCCTTTACCCCTACAATCCGCTTTCTGTCTTGAAGCCAGCTAGCTATCCATTCTGCTACTTGTCCCCTGACTCCGCATTCTCTGACCTTATTCATTAGTCTATTATGTGGTACCTTATTGAAGGCCTTTTGAAAATCCAAATAAATGACATCTACTGCATTACCCCTGTCTACTGTCTCTTATCTCTTCAAAAAATTCAATGAGGTTCGTCAAGCAAGACTTTCCCTCTTGAAATCCATGCTGACTATTCATTATATTTTTGGTTTCTAGATGTTCTTCTATTTTCTCCTTTAGTAGGGATTCTATTATTTTTCCTACCACCGATATTAAGCTGACTGGCCTATAGTTCCCTGGACACGTACTTTCTCCCTTCTTAAATATAGGTATTACATCCTCTGGCACTACACCTTTTTCTAACGAATTATTAAATATGTGTAGTAATGCCTCTGCTATCTCTTCCCTAGATTTTTTTTAAATGCGTGGATGTAATCCATCCAGACCAGGGGTTTTATCCTTTGAGTTTGATTTAGTTTATTTAATATATCTCTTTCTATTTTAAATGTATTTATCTCATTATTAATCTCATCATCCAATGTCATGTCCACCGGATCTATCTCCCTGGTAAATACTGAAGCAAAGTAATTATTTAATATTTTTTAGCGGAATATATTTTTCCTGGACTCTGTTGAACACCATTTTAAATGTTTCCCATTGCTGTTCTACGTCACTGTTTGCCAATATTGTTGTCCATTTTATTTTCCCAAGTTCTATTCTCAGCCCCTCAGTCAGCTTTTCTCCAATCTATTACCCTGGTCTTCGTCATACTTCTGTCCTTCTCAATTATTATCTTAAAGTGTATTATATTATGGTCACTATTGCCTAGATGTTCCCCTACTTTTACTGCTCTTATCTGCTCTGGTTCTTTCCCCATTACTAGATCCAATAGCAAATCCTCCCTTGTTGGGCTTCTTATATATTGGGTTAGAAAGGAGTCCTGTACACATTGTAGGAACTCCATTCCCTTATCCCCTTTACCTACCTCTACTGTCAACTTAGTATCGGGGTAGTTGAAATCCCGAATGATTATTATTCTATGTTTTTTGCTCATTTCCCTAATTTGTTTGCATATTTTTTCCTCCACCTCCCTTCTATTTGTAGTTGCACAACTCTTTTTGACTTGATTCCAATTAAACATAAACTTTCCAAAGCCAAGCACCCCAATGGCTCAGTTGGTTAAAGCAACAGGTAACTGACCAATGTGAAACGAAAAGGCTTCAGGTGGATTTAGTTGTGCCCACTGGATTAATGAGGGGAAAGTCATAAGAACAAGGAGCAGGAATAGGCCATTCAGCCCTTCGAGCCTGCTCCGCCATTCAATAAGATCATGGCTGATCTTCTACCTCAACTCCACCTTCTTGCACTATCCCCATATCCTTTGATTCCCTTAATATCCAAAAATCTGTCGATCTCTGTCTTGAATATACTCGACAACAGAGCATCCACAGCCCTCTGGGGTAGAGAATTCCAAAGATTCACAACCCTTTGAGTGAAGAAATTTCTCCTCCTTTCAGTCCTAAATGACCGCCCCCTGTTATTTTGAGACACTGGCCCCTAGTTCTAGACTCCCCGGCCACCTCACTCCTCCCAGCCTGTCAAGCCCTTTAAGAATTTTATATGTTTCAATGAGATCACCTCTCATTCTTCTAAATTCTAGGGAATATAAGCCAAGTCTCCTCAATCTCTCCTCATAGGACAATCCCCCCATCCCAGGAATCAGTCTGGCAAACCTTCATTGCACTCCCTCTAAGGCAAGTATATGCTTCCTTCAGTAAGGAGACCAAAACTGTACACAGTATTCCAGGTGTCCACACCCTATATAATTGTAGTAAGACTTCTTTGCTCTTGCACCCAATCCTTTTGTAATAAAGCCTAACATACCATTTGCTTTTTTAATTGCTTGCTGTACCTGCATGTTAACTTTCAGTGATTCGTGTACAAGGGCACCAGGTCCCGCTGAATACCAACATTTTCCAATCTCTCACCATTTAAAAAATATTCTGCTTTTCTATTTTTTTTACCAAAGTGGATAACTTCACATTTCTCCACATTATATCCCATCTGCCATGTTCTTGCCCATTCACTTAACCTGTCTATATCCCTTTACAGCCTCTTTGCATCTTCCTCACAACTTACTTTCCCATCGTCAGTAAACTTGGATACATTGCACTCGGTCCCCTCATCTAAGCCATTGATGGAGATTGTAAATAGCTGAGGCTCAAGCACTGATCCTTGTGGTACCCCACCAGTTATAGCCTGCCAACCCGAAACTGACCCATTCGTGCTCTGTTTTCTGTCCGTTAACCAATCCTCAATCCATGCTAAAATATTACCCCCAATCCCATGAACCCTAATTTTGTGTAATAACCTCTTGTGTGGCACCTTATCGAATGCTTTCTGAAAATCCAAATACACTACATCCACTGGTTCCCCCTTGTCTACCCTGCTAGTTACAACCTCAAAAAACTCTTATTAGATTTGTCAAACACAATTTCCCTTTCATAAATCCGTGTTGACTCTGCCCAATCATAATGATTTTCTAAGTTCCCTGTTACCACGTCCATAATAATAGATTCTAGCATTTTCCCTACTACTGATGTCAGGCTAACTGATCTACAGTTCCCTGTTTTCTCTTTTTCCCTCCTTTCTTGAATAGCGGTGTTACATTTGCTACTTTCCAATCCATGGGGACTGATTTAGAATCTAGGGAAATCTGGAAGATCAAAACCAATGCATCCACTATCTCAGTAGCCACCTCTTTTAGAACCCTAGGATGTAGGCCATCCGGTCCAGGGGATTTGTCAGCTTTTATTCCCATTAATTTCTCCAGTACAAGAAATCAACCAAGGTTTCTGCTCCTGATTGCTAGCCAGTGATCAATTCCTGCTGGATGTGTGCATATGTGAACCTTGGGTGAAGACAGGATCAGGCCTGCCAACATTCACGGCCTAGGCTCATACGTGAGTAATGGCCACTTGGTTGAGATACTGAAAGGCAACTGGTGTCTATGAAATCATACCCCACTCCTCCTTAAAACCTGGATTGGGGGGGGAGGGGGGAAAGAACATTCCAGCACCACTCCGTTCATTGCACTACCATCATTTACTATGCATTTAGTGGATCTTAATAAGGAAGCCCCCTTGGGGTTTTTCTATAAAATTTGATCTGAGCCGTAAAAAATCAAATTGTGTCCTCAAATGGGATGCAGATGGGTCAAGAGGATGTGCCATTTCAAAGAAAATTCTGTTTTTAATGTTGATGTCTGGTCTTCATCCCTCAGTTCACCCGAGCCAAAAAGATTCAGGTGGTTTCTGTCTTTGAAGTGCTAGTCCGATGTACGGAAGTGGGGCAGAGAAAGGATATGTTTCATCTGCCACACTTTTTAATACAATTGATCTTATTCCCATTCGTGGAGCTGGTTTCTTGGTTCATCTAAACTTTGACAGTGCCCTCTCTGCTTTATACAAGTCTTGTCAGATTTACTTTGTATAAAGTTTAAACATACATCAATCAGAAAGGACTGATTGGACACTGCCCTTCCCCTTCCCCATTAAATGAAGCTGTGAGAGACCAGTGCTCCCTGGGTGTGATTTCCTTTGTTTATTTGTTCATGGCACTTTTTAAAATTAGACACTTGTACAGAACAACGTATCATTTCATGGTAATATTGTCGTTACTTTCTCCTCTTGTGCTCCATTTTCGAGGACCCTATGCACCATTCCACAGTTGAGAATGAGGACGGATCAATGACTCTCTCCCAGGCTTCTCATGGTTGTTAATTCTGAGCTTGCCAATAGGAGGAGCATGAGACCATCTCTGGGTAATGTGTACAGGCTTCCTTTATTCTACCCACTTCCAAACAATAGCACAGATTAGCTACTGTCAGCATTGGGAGTGTGCGTGTTGCAGACCTCGTGCACTTTTAATTTTATTTAGATGCATAGTAATTTGCCTTGGACAAGAGCCTAAAAGGAATATACTATTAATTAAAGATATTTCTGGTGAATAAATTAAAAGATACTAATCGAAATAAAATGACTTGCAATAATATACTGACTTGTTAAGTCTATCAGAAACTTAACGAGTTACTTTAAAATGCGGTCACTGTTATGTAGGTAAGCATTGCGACCATTTTGTGCACAGCCAGATCCAAAAACAGCAATGAGGTGAACCTGTTTTTTGGTGGTGATTCAAGGAGGAATGTTGGCCAGGATATTATACGAACTCTTTGCTATGTTTGAATAATTCCATGGAACCCTTTAATGCCCATTGGAACCAGCAGATGGGGCCTCAATTTAGCACCTCATTCGAAAGATAGCATCTCTGACAATGCAGTGCTCCTTCAGTACGGCACTGGAGGATCAGCCTGCATTACGCGCTCACGTCCAGAAGTGGGGCTTAAACACACAATCTTGTGGCTCTGTTATGAGTGCTACCAACTGAGCTAAGCTGACATGCATGCATAGGCCTGAACATCCATGAACTAAGGAGAGAAAAAGTTATCAAGAACTACTGTGAAATAGAGCGAGGGGAGGATTGGGCGCCGCTGTAGTGCCTTCCTCTGACAATCTGCTGCTGATCACTATTGAGCACCATACGTGAAACATTGCCACTTTAGTGAGGTTCAGCTGGGTGATTGGACCCATGCAATCATATTCCAGCACAAGTCCATGCCTTCAATGGGCTGAGACTTCAAAGAAAATCTTGTCCATTTTGCACTTAAATACAGAATACTGCTAAATTTTAATTGAGGGCCATCAGTTACACTCAGGGAATTTGTTGTATTCCTTCATCGTCGCTGGGTCAAAATCCTGGAACTCCCTCCCTAACAGCACTATGGAAGTACCTTCTCCTCACGGACTGCAGCAGTTCAAGGCGGCGGCTCACCACCACCTTCTCGAGGGCAATTGGGGATGGGCAATAAATGCTGGCCTTGCCAGCGACGCCCACATCCCATGAATGAATTTTTAAAAAGCTGGAAATTCAGTGTACATTTGATTTTAAACACTGCTTTTGCCTTCAGTAACTTTCAGATTAATTGGACGATGTATATGGGGCAGTAGCAGCATGGATAGAAAATTGGCTAAGGGATAGAAAACAGAGCATTGTGGTGAATGGCTGTTTTACCAGACTGGAGAGAGGTACTGTATACAGTGGTATTCCCCAGGGTTCAGTACTAGGACCGCTGCTGTTTTTAGTATACATTAATGACTTGGACATGGCATGATTTTGAAATTTGCAAATGACACGAAACTTGGAAGTGTAATAAACAATGAGGAAGATAGAAATAGTCTTCAAGAGGACATAGACAGGCTGGTGGAATGGGTGGGCACATGGCAGATGAAATTCAACGCAGAGAAGTGTGAGGTGATGCATTTTGGTAGGAAGAATGAGGAGAGACAATACAAGCTAAATGGTACAATGTTAAAGGGGGTGCAAGAACAGAGACACCTGGGGATGTTTGTGCACAAATCTTTGAAGGTAGCAGGACAGGTTAACAAAGCAGTTAATAAAACATATGGGATCCTGGGTTTTATAAATAGAGGCATAGTGTACAAAAGCCAGGAAGCTATGCTAAACCTATATAAAACACTAGTTCATCCCCAGCTGGAGTATTGTGTCCAATTCTGGGCACCACACTTTAGGAAGGACGTGAAGGCTTTGGCGAGGGTACAGTAGAGATTTACTAGAATGGTTCCACAGATGAGGGAATACAGTTACGTAGCTAGACGGGAACTCAGCGGCAGCAGCGGGGCTATAAAAGTCCCAGAGACCAGGTAAGGCCTCACAGCGTCGGCGGGAACTCAGCGGCAGCAGCGGGGCTATAAAAGTCCCAGAGACCAGGTAAGGCCTCAGTGCGTCGGCGGGAATTCAGTGGCAGCAGCGGGGCTATAAATGTCCCAGAGACCAGGTAAGGCGTCAGTGCGTCGGCGGGAACTCAGTGGCAGCAGCGGGGCTATAAATGTCCCAGAGACCAGGTAAGGCGTCAGTGCGTCGGCGGGAACTCAGTGGCAGCAGCGGGGCTATAAATGTCCCAGAGACCAGGTAAGGCGTACCAGTCTCCAGTCTGGGAACTCGGAGGGAAGGAGAGAGGTAAAAAGTAATCCAAGTGTGACGTCACCAGAAAGCGGGTAAGTGATTGGTTGGTAAGTATTTCTTCCTTTTTAAGCTTAAATCTCTTTGGCTTATAGTTTCTAAGGTGTGATATTCACCATCTAGAATCGGGGCAGAGGGTATTTAAGAATAATATTAATAAATTTAATTAATTACATAGAATGGGAGATCAGGTGATGTGTTGCTGCTGCAATATGTGGGAGCTGGTGGACATCATTGATGCTCACGGTGATCACATTTGCAGTAAGTGTTGGCTGCTCGAGGAATTCCGGCTCCGTGTTGAAGAGCTGGAGTCCGAGCTTCAAACACTGAGACACATCAGGGAGGGGGAGAGTTACCTGGACTCTGTATCACGAGGTATTCACACCAATTAGATTAATTAATTCAGATGTAGTCCGTGGCCAGGGTCAGGATGGTGTGACTAGAAGTGAGGCAGGTACGGGGATCCAGGAGGTAGTGTTGGAGGAGCCACAGCCCTTGCACTTGTCCAACAGGTTCGAGGCTCTTACTCCCTGTGAGGATGGGAACAGGGACTGCGGGGAGGATGAGCAACCTGGCCACAGCACCGTGGAGCGGGGGGCCATTCAAGTGGGGGGAGTTAAAAGAAATGTTGTAGTGGTAGGGGATAGTATCGTTAGGGGGATAGATAGAGTTCTTTGCAGCCGATAGCGAGAGTCCCGAAGGCTGTGTTACCTGCCCGGCGCCAGGGTTAAGGACATCTCCTCTGGACTGGAGAGAAACTTGGAGTGGGAGGGGGAGGATCCAGTTGTCGTGGTCCATGTTGGTACCAACGACATAGATAGGACAAGGAAGGAGGTTCTGTTGAGGGAGTTTGAGCAGCTAGGGGCCAAATTAAAAAGCAGAACCACAAGGGTAATAATCTGAGCCACGAGCGAATTTGGCTAGGACAAATAAAATTAGAGAGTTAAATGCGTGGCTCAAAGACTGGTGTGGGAGAAATGGGTTTTGCTTCCTGGGACACTGGCACCAGTACTGGGGCAGGAGGGAGCTGATCCGTTGGGACGGGCTTCACTTGGCCAGTGCTGGGACTAGAGTCCTGGCGGATCATATAACTAGGGCTGTAGAGAGGGCTTTAAACTAACTAGTGGGGGGGAGGTTCCTAGAGAGCAAATAATAAAAATGACAACAGAGAAGGTCATAGACTTAGGTAGCAGTGGGGAAATTAAAAACCAGAGCGTGTCAGGAAGGGGCAGAAGGTATGGAGTAAAAGGTAAAGTAATAAAAAGGGCAAAAGCAGGAACTAAGTGTCACAAAACATATTTGAAAGTTCTCTATCTGAATGCACGTAGCATTCGTAACAAAATAGACGAGTTAATGGCACAAATAACTACATATGGGTATGATCTTATGACCATTACAGAAACATGGCTGCAGGGTGACAATGCCTGGGAATTAAACATACCAGGTTATTTAACGATCAGGAAGGACAGGCAGGAAGGAAGGGGAGGTGGGGTGGCTATGTTAATAAAGGAAGGAATCACTGTAATACAGAGAAATGATATTGGGTCAAAAGATCAGGATAATGAAACAGTTTGGGTGGAGGTAAGGAATAATAAGGGGGAAAAAACACTAGTGGGCGTAGTCTATAGGCCTCCGAACAGTTATAGTCTATAGGCCTCCGAACAGTTGCAACTCTGTTGGACGGAGTATCAATCAGGAAATAGTTGAGGCTTGTAATAAGGGAACATCTATAATTATGGGGGATTTTAACTATCGTATTAATTGGACAAATCAAATTGGGCAGGGCTGCCTTGAGGATGAGTTCATTGAGTGTATTAGGGATGGGTTTCTTGAGCAGTATGTAACTGAACCGACCAGGGGGCAAGCAACCTTAGATCTGGTCCTGTGTAACGAGACAGGATTAATTAAAAATGTCCTAGTAAAGGATCCCCTTGGAATGAGTGACCATAACATGGTTGAATTCCATATTCAATTAGAGGGTGAGAAGATTGGATCTCAAACAAGCGTGCTAAGCTTGAATAAAGGAGACTATGAAGGTATGAGAGCGGAATTGAGTAGAGTGGATTGGGAAAATAGATTAAAGCGCAAGACGATACATCATCAGTGGTGTACATTTAAGGAGTTATTTTACAACTTCCAAAAAAAATATATTCCACTGAGAAGAAAAGGGTGTAAAAGAAAAGACAGCCATCCGTGGCTAAGTAAAGAAATTAAGGATAGTATTCGACTAAAAACAAGGGCATATAAGGTAGCCAAATCTAGTGGGAGGATAGAGGATTGGGAAAAATTTAAAAGACAGCAAAAAATAACAAAAAGATTGATTAAGAAAGGGAAGATAGATTATGAAAGTAAATTAGCAAAAAATATAAAAACAGATAGTAAGAGTTTTATAGTTATATAAAAAGAAAAAGGGTGGCTAAAGTAAATGTTGGTCCCTTAGAGGATGAGACCGGGAAATTAATGGTGGGAAATATGGAGATGGCAAAAACACTGAATATTTTACATCAGTCTTTACAGTAGAAGACACTAAGAATATCCCAACACTGGACAAACAGGGGGCTAAAGGGGGGGAGGAGCTAAACACGATCAAAATCACTAAGGAAGTGGTACTCGGTAAAATAATGGGACTCAAGGCGGATAAATCACCTGGACCTGATGGCTTACATCCTAGGGTCTTGAGGGAAGTGGCGGTAGGGATTGTGGATGCATTGGTAATAATTTTCCAAAACTCCCTGGACTCGGCAAAGGTCCCGGCAGACTGGAAAACTGCTAATGTAACACCCTTATTTAAAAAGGGCAGTAGACAGAAGGCTGGAAACTATAGACCGGTTAGCCTAACATCTGTGGTAGGTAAAATTTTGGAGTCCATTATTAAGGAGACAGTAACAGGACATTTGGATAATCATAATTTAATGGGACAAAGTCAGCATGGTTTTATGAAGGGGAAGTCATGTTTGACAAATTTGCTGGAGTTCTTTGAGGAAGTAACATATAAGGTGGATAAAGGGGAACCAGTGGACGTAGTGTATTTAGACTTCCAAAAGGCATTTGACAAGGTGCCACACAAAAGATTATTGCTTAAGATAAAAAATCACGGGATTGGGGGTAATATTCTGGCATGGATAGAGGATTGGCTATCTAACAGAAGGCAGAGAGTTGGGATAAATGGTTCATTCTCAGACTGGCAATCGGTAACTAGTGGTGTTCTGCAGGGGTCAGTGCTGGGTCCCCAACTCTTTACAATCTATATTAACGATTTGGAGGAGGGGACCGAGTGTAACATATCAAAGTTTGCAGGTGATACAAAGATGGGATGGAAAGTAGTGAGTGAGGAGGACATAAAAAACCTGCAAAGGGACATAGACAGGCTAAGTAAGTGGGCAGAGATTTGGCAGATGGAATACAATACTGGAAAGTGTGAGGTTATGCACTTTGGCAGGAAAAATCGTAGAGCAAGTTATTATCTTAATGGCAAGAAACTGGAAAGTACTGAAGTACAAAGGGATCTGGGGGTCCTGGTGCACGAAACTCAAAAGGTTAGTATGCAGGTGCAGCAAGTGATTAAGAAGGCCAATGGAATGTTGGCTTTCATTGCTAGGGGGATAGAATATAAAAATAGGGAGGTATTGCTTCAGTTGTACAAGGTATTGGTGAGACCGCACCAGGAATACTGCGTACAGTTTTGGTGTCCATACTTAAGAAAGGACATACTTGCTCTCGAGTCAGTACAAAGAAGGTTCACTCGGTTAATCCCGGGGATGAGGGGATGGACATATGAGGAGAGGTTGAGTAGATTGGGACTCTACTCATTGGAGTTCAGAAGAATGAGAGGCGATCTTATTGAAACATATAAGATTATGAAGGGGTTGGATCGGGTGGATGCGGGGAAGATGTTCCCGATGATGGGTGAAACTAGAACTAGGGGGCATAGTCTTAGAATAAGGGGCTGCTCTTTCAAAACTGAGATGAGGAGGAACTACTTCACTCAGAGGGTGGTAGGTCCATGGAATATGCTGCCCCAAAAAGCTGTAGAAGCTACATCATTACATAAATTTAAAACAGAAATAGACAGTTTCCTAGAAGTAAAGGGAATTAAGGGTTACGGGGAGCGGGCAGGAATTTGGACATGAGTCTAGGTTCGGAATGGTCATGGCCCTGTGGGTAGTGGAGCGGGCCCAGGGGCCGTGTAGCCTGATCCTGCTCCTATTTCGTGTGTCTAATTCTGTTAGATTCAGGAGATGGTTCTGTGATAGTGGATTGGCGGTTAGGATCAGATCAGCCATGATCTTATTGAATGACGGAGCAGGCTCGAGGGGCCGATTGGCCTACTCCTGCTCCTATTTCTTATGTTCTTATGTAGACTTGAGAAGCTGGGGTTGTTCTCCTTTTAAAGCAGAGAAGGATAAGAAGAGATTTAATAGAGGTGTCTAAAATCATGAAGGGTTTAGTTAGAGTAAATAAAGAGAAACTGTTTCCAATGGCTGAAGGGTCGATAACCAGAGGGCACAGATTTAAGGTGATTGGCAAAAGAACCAAAGGCAACACTAGGAAAAAAAATTCTATGCAATAAGTGGTTAGGTTTTGAATGCAGTGCCTGATAGGGTGGTGGAAATAGATTCAATAGTAGCCTTCAAAAGGGAATTGGAGAAATACTTGAAGGAGAAAAAATTGCAGGGATATGGGGAAAGAGCAGGGGAGTGAGACTGACTGGACTGCTCTTCGAAAGAGCCGGCTGAGACTCCATGAGCCCAATGGCCTCCTTCTGTGCTGTACTATTCTATGATACTGCCAAATTACAGTGATTGTGTCACAAATCAGCCCTTCAATTTGCTAGCCAGCGTTGTTCACCATGACATTCACTTCTAGAGATGAAAGGGGTCGCACAAAGCTTGCCAATGGAATCTACCTTTTCACAATATCATCAGGTTTAGAGTAATTATGGAAAAGGACAAGGAAAATCAAATACAAAAATACTCAACTGGAGGAGAGCTAATTCCAGTGAGTTGAAAGGGGATCTGGCTCAGGTGGATTGGAATCAAGATTGGCAGGTAAGACAGTAAATAAGCAATGGGAAGCCTTCAGAGAGGGGCTAGTTTGGGTACAGACTAGATACATTCCCATGAGGGGGAAAGGAAGAAAGTCCAAAGCTAGAGCTTCCTGGATGACTAAAGATAGAGATTAAAATGAAACAGAAAAAGGAGGCTTATGATAAATGTCAGGTTCATAATAGAGAACCAAGCCGAATTAAAAAAAACTACAGGGGAGAACTGAAAAAGGAAATTGGAGGGGCAAAGAGCGAGTATTAGAATAGATTAGCAGATAACATAAAAGGGATCCCCAAAGTGTCTCATAAACATAAATAGTAAAAGGGTAGTGAAAGGAGTAGATAGGGAGAAACTATCTCGATTAGGGACCAAAATGGAGATGATCTTGTCGCGGCAGAGGACATGGCTGAGGTATTAAATGAGTGCTTTGCAGCTGTCTTCACTAAAGAAGAGAATGCTGCCAATGTTTCAGTAAAGGAGGAGGTAGTAGAGAAATTGGATAGGATAAAAATAAAGAGGAGGTACTTAAAAGGTTGGCAGCGTTCAAAATAGAGAAGTCACTCAGTCCGGATGGGATGCATCCTACGTTGCTGAGGAAATGAAGGGTGGAAATTTTGGAGGCTCTGGCCACAATATTCCAATCCTCCTTTGATATGGGGGTGGTGCCAGAGGACTGGAGGTTTGCAAATGTTACACCCCCGTTTATAAAAAAAAAAAGGGAGAGGGTAAAGCCAGCAACTACAGGCCAGTCAGCCTAATGTCTGTGGTGAGGAAACTTTTAGAGATAATAATCTGGGACAAAATTAATTGGCACTTGGAAAAATATGGGTTAATAAATGAAAGCCAGCACGGATTTGTTAAAGGCAAATCATGTTTGACTAACTTGATTGAGTTCTTTGAAGTAACGGGGAGGGTTGATGAGGTTGATGTTGTGCAGCGTACAGAAGCCGATTCAATAGTAACTTGCCAGTGGAAACAGTTTCTCCCTGTCTACTCTTGTCAAAACCCCTCATAATTTTGAAAACCTCTATTAAATCTCCCCCTAACCTCCTCTGCTCTAAGGGGAACAATCCCAGCTTCTCTAGTGTCTCCAGATAACTGAAACCCCTCATCCCTGGTACCATTCTAGTAAATCTCCTCTGCACCCGCTCCAAGGCCTTGCCATCCTTTCTAAAGTGTGGTGCCCAGAATTGGACACAATACTCCAGCTGAGGTCTAACCACTGATTTATAAAGGTTTGGAATAACTTCCTTGATTTTTCTACTCTCTCTGCCTCTATTTATAAAGCCAAGGGTCCCATATGATTTTTTTTAACAGCTTTGTCAACTTGTCCTGCCAGCTTCAACGATTTGTGTATGTGAACCCCAAGCTCTCTCTCTTCAGGTACCCCTTTTATAATTGTACCATTTTGTTTATCCAGCTTCTCGTCATTTTTCCTTCCAAAATGCATCACTTCACACTTCTCTGCACCAAATTTCATCTGCCATGTGTCTAGCTATTTCACCGGTCGGTCTATCTCCTCCTGTAATTTGTTGCTATCCTCCTCACTGTTTAGTACATTTCCAAGCTTTGTGTCATGCAGACTGTAAGCCTGCCAGCTGGGAGAAAAGAGGTTGGGATAAATGCTGGAGTTCCATGAAGAAATAATAGATTAGGCCAAAAATAAAGTCTAAAGAGGCATATGAGAAAATTAAGGCTAATTATACCAAGAAAATAAGGTGCAAACTAAAATTATTTGGAAGCAAAAAGAGAGGTTAGAAAGGATAAGGGAATGTTTTGAAAAAGCAGATATTCAGTATAAACTGTAATAGAAAAAAACTTCTATAAGCACATCAGAAGCAGGTGGGTAAGGGAAGGGCCTCTACACTAGATAGTGAAACTTTGAAAGAAATGGACAAATCCTTAAACGTGTTGATAAAGGTGGGGGGGGGGTTTAAAAAAAAGCCATTGTAGGGCCCTAGGTTTTATAAATTGGGGCATAGAACTAATGTTCCCTCTTTTTTTCGGCGCGCGGACCCTTTAGCGAGTTGCACGGCCCCTTTAAGTGTCCGCGCATTCGCGGTTTTTCTCGTCAAAAAGCCCGTGCGTGGGACCTCCAGAGTGCTGCACAACCACGCAGCTTAATGGGAACATTGCATAAAGCGCAAGAGTAAAGCGGTAATGCTAGACCTATTCAAATCATTAGTTAGGCTGCAGTTAGAATACTACGTTCAGTTTTGTGTGTCTTACCATAGAGAGGGTGCAGAAGGATTTATTAAGTTGATTATGATAAGATGAGAAACTGGGGCCTCTCTTCCTTAGAACAAAGAAGGTTAAGAGGAGGTTTGGTTCAAAATGATGAAATATTTTGACGGGGAATAAATATGCCCTCTGGGTGGTGATTTAGTAATTAGAGGATGACATGAATCAACTGAGCGGCCTGCGGGTGGCGCTGTCCAGGGAGAGTATAAATACTCGGGCACGGGCCCAGCTTGTGCAGGACATTCTTAACAGGAACTAGTGAAGGACACAACTAGACCTCCATGTTGTAAAACAGTTGATTAAAGTTTTGTTTAACGCTTAGACCAAGTGTCTAGTAGTTTTCTTACGTCAGAGGGCATTAAATTTAAGATGGGCAAAAGAAAAAAGTGAAAGGTTAAAAGTTTTTTGTGTAGAAGGTGGCTAGGACATGGAATGTCCCACCGGAAACGGTGGTGGAAGCAGAATCCATAGTGGGTTTTAAAAAAGAATTGAATAAATATTTGAAAAAGAAAATGAAAAAGATACGGAGGAAGGGCAGGGAAGTGGGACCTCTGTTTCAGAGAGCCTGCACATGCACAGTGGGCTAAATGGCCTCCTTCTGTTCTTTAAAATTCTAAGATTAAGGCTCATGCTATTAATGGCAGCATGAATAGATGATGGCCAAAGGACAGATAGTACAATAGGAGTAAATGGATCTTGCTCAGATTGACAAGTTGTAGTTTGTGGCATGCCTCAGGGATTGTGTTGGGATTTCACTTGTAGGCCACTCAGCCCTTCAAGCCTGCTCCACCATTCAGTAAGATCATGGCTGATCTTCTACCTCAACTCCACCTTCCTGCACTATCCTCATAACCTTTAATTCCCTTAGAATCCAGAAATCTATCGATCTCTGTCTTGAATATACTCAACAACTGAGCCTCCACAGCTCTCTGGGGTAGAGAATTCCAAAGATTCACCACCCTCTTAGTGAAGAAATTTCTCCTCATCTCAGTCCTAAATGACCAACCCCTTATTCTGAGACTGTGACCCCTAGTTCTAGACTCCCCAGCCAGGAGAAACATTCTCCCAGTATCTACCCTGGCAAGTCCTTTAAGAATTTTACATGTTTCAATGAGATGATAGGGACTAATATCAAAACTTGTTGAAGATACCAAATTGGGGAGCATGGCAAACAAAGGGTTTGAGCAGGTAAATAGTGAAAGCTTATTTCCACTGATTTTCAAATTGGTAACCAGAGATTGAAAATTTAGGATTAGTATTAGAAATATGATGGGGTAATTAGTGGATTTTGGTTTCTGTTGAAATGATCATTTAAAATATGGCGTGCACTACCGCAAGTGGCTATTAAAGCCAAGTCAGTCCTAGTTGATTAGATTTTTTTTAAAGTCTTTTTTGTTGTGGATGATGCTAGCAAGGCAGCATTTACAGTCCCCACCACATATGCCCTCCACACTTATCATGGGCAGCCGTCTATATCAGGCAAATAGCGCTAACCATTTGCCAGTACCATTGACATCAGCTACAAAAGCGCCGCTTATAATGTATTAAGCTCCTTTGCTATTTCATGCAGTTCCATAGAATCTTCAACAAATTTGCACCTTGTTAATGCCCTGTATTTACTAATTTATGCATTTAAAGCGCTAATTGAATGCATACCCTTCAACTGCCTCAGCCCTTTGCCTTGGTAATTGGATTTGAGTTGAATAATTCAAATAGTTTCTATATATCAACACATTTCTCTGCATGAATGCTGATGTTGCACACATTTGGTTTTGATTCAGTGTCTTTTAATTAAAACCAATGCTGATCTCTCACCACCCTAGTTGCTAAGAAGTGTGGAGCAGCAACCCTGGTGCAGATTCCCCAGTCAGTATTTCCCCCTCCCCCTCATAAGTTGTGCTTTTAGGTACAGCGAGTTTCCTATTAAGGTCTGCAACAATTACACTTTTTGCTCGAATTTTATTTAAAAAAATTAATTTACAGAAAATAAAACAGCCACAAAGAGATGCTGTAAATTTTAAATATATTTAAAGCTGTATTAGTGAATCAAACTCATTGTTTTACATTGAATAAATCTGCTAAATGGTTCCTGAAGAGAGGGGGAGAAAATCCACATATCGCCAGTCTGATCCTTTAACTTGTGTTCTCACTAGGATGTCAAACAGGTTACCTGGTAATGCAGCAGCTGATGAGCAGGACCCACCCCCCCAAAACAGTTTGTGTGGTTAACAAAACGTTTCTCTGTCTTTTCAGGGCGACGGTTCAGTGATAAAGTCGATCGTCTGAAACTTGCAGAAATGGTCAAACAGGTCATCGAAGAACAAACAAACTCACAGGATTCCTAACATTAGTGTCTGCTGTTTTTACACTGTACCAGGAGTATTCTTTGATAAATGTAAAAAAAAAGTTTTTATTTAAATAAAAAGATAAAAAAAAACAAAGTGCAAAAGACTTCAGAAAGGCTTCTTGAGCCTCAATTCATCCCTGGCACAGCTGCCTCCACCCACAGTGTTGAATAGAACATGGTTTTTATATTTTAATAAATGTGTGCTCATCACATTGAAAGACGTCAGTCCTGGGGAATGGAACAATTTATCATTTGGCACCCGGTACTGCATCAGCCATTCCAAGTTAGATTTAATAACTTACATTTACACAGTGCCTTTAATGGGGGGGAGGGGAGGAAAGGAAAGAACAAAAGGGACGGTCTGTGATAGGGTGGAAGGCAGGAGAGGTTAAATGTTGTAAATGGGAATGGCAGAATCATCAACACCTGCAGCCTGAAAAAATAGGGGCAGAGGTTATGGTCTGAAATTGTTGAACTCAATGTTGAGTCCAGAAGGCTGTAAAGTGCCTGATAGAAAAATGAGGTGCTGTTCCTCGAGCTTACGTAGAGCTTCATTGGAACAGTGTAAGAGGCCGAAGTCAGAGAAAGAGTGGAGCGGAGAATTAAAGTGACAGGCAACCAGAAGCTCAGGGTCACCCTTACGGACTGAATGGAGGTGTTCCGCAAAGCGGTCACCCAATCTGCGTTTGGTCTCCCCAATGTAGGGGAGACCGCATCGTGAGCAGCGAATACAGTATACTAGATTGCAAGAAGTACAAGTAAATTGCTGTTTCACCTGGAAGGGGTGTTTGGGGCCCTGGACAGTGGGAAGGGAGGAGGTAAAAGGGCAGGTGCTGCATCTCCTGCGCTTGCACAGGAAGGTACTATGGGGAGGGGCTGTTGGGGGTGATTGAGGAGTGGACCAGGGTGTTGCAGAGGGAGTGGTCCCTTCAGAATGCTGAAAGGGGAGGGGAAGATGTGTTTGGTGGTGGGATCACGCTGGAGGTGGCGGAAATGGCGGAGGATGATCCGTTGAATGTGGAGGCTGGTGGGGTGAAAGGTGAGGACAAGGGGAACCCTATCGTGGTTCTGGGAGGGAGGGGAAGGAGTGAGAGCAGAAGTGCGGGAAATGGAACGGACACAGTCGAGGGCCATGTTAACCATGGTAGAGGGGAATCCTCGGTTGAGGAAAAAGATGTATCGGAAGCGCTAGTAGGGAAGGTGTTATCGCAGAACAGATGCGGTGGAGATGAAGAAACTGGGTGAATAGAATAGAGTCCTTACAGGAAGCGGGGTGGTTGATGAATTGTCCAGTTTACAATGTAAGAAAACAGTGACACTTGTAACTACTGTCTGTATTTATTTATTTTTGGCTGTTTCTTGTCGTTTGGTCATGGAGAGCATTAGAGACAACAAGCCTGGAAGTGACTACAGTATGGATGAGGGTTTCAGTGGCAGTGGGGGTAAAGTCAAAGCAAAGGCAAGCAATATTACAACGGTGCAAGTAATTGGTATTGATGATGGATTAGATGTGAGATTTGAAGTTTAAATCAAGGTGAAACAGAACACCCTTGTCTTCATCACCTCCAGCCTTTCAAAAAGTCTTCGCGGTGCTTTCCTAGCCCCACCCTACGCAAGCTCTCAATTCATCCAGAACTTTGCCACCTTCCTTCTATCCTGCTCACCTATCACTCCTGTCCTTGCCAACCAGCACTAGTTTCTTATCCCTTGGGTAGTTTCGAAACCTTTCTAAATTCCTTCATTATCTTGCCTCACCCTATCGCTGCCTTTTCTCCAACTCCAACTCATAACTTTGCCGTCCCGTGCGGTGGATGCTGATTCGCTGAATTCCTTCAAACGAGCTGGACCAGTTTCTGGCTGGGGCAGAGATCACCGCTTACAAAAGGTAGGTACTGCAGGGAATTCAGGGCCAGAGTGATCACCTAGATGGGTCGGAGAGGAATTTCCCAGATTTCTTTCCCCCAAATTGGCCTGGGTTTTAGCTGTTTTTTCACCTCTCTCAGGAGATCACCTGGTTTCGGGTGGAGTGTATATATTGTGATACACAAATGTAACTCACACCCTCCTGACTCTGTAAATGCAAGGTGTTGTTTCCTTCATCTTTTTGACTTAACTATGGAGAAAGTGACGAGATCGATGTGCAACTCCTGTGCATCGCGCAGCCCTGTCTACATTCTGAAATATTGTTCACCTTTTCTCATTTCTGGCCCTTGCTCTTTCTATGTCTTATTTTTACAAAAAAAAGTGCTTTAAAATAGCTGGGGCTGAAGATAAAAAGCCGTCCTTTTGAGCTTCTGCTGCTTCCGCCTGTTTTTCCCCCTTTTCCATCCCTGGTGCCTCTGCTTGTCTACATCTTGAGTTTACAAAGTCGTGATGGTGAGGAGGGGTGGGGAAAACAGAGGCGGGCCTGTTTAATCCTTTTCCCCTCTCTCCAAATAAAGCAGCTCGTAAACCTGCCCCCAGAGTCAAATCAAAAAGTCATTGCCTTTAAAACACTCTTTAAGGTGTTTGGTTTTTTTTATTTCTGAAATATAAACATCATAAGCCCAAAAGGGCATTTTAACTTATACATTTAAAAATAAGGTTTATTTTACCTTCAATCTGCACAGTGATTCCAGTCATAAATATTTGTCAGTTGTTTGTATAATTTCACAGTCTCTTATGCAGCTTTTTGTGTAGCTCAACCCCTTATCTAGTGCTGCCTCTTCAGACTAATAAAAATTATTTTACAAAAGAGTTGTGCAGGAGCCAAAGGTGCAAAACCTGTGCTCTGGTCTTTCAGCTCAAAGCCACAGTATTTCCTTTGAAGCCTTAAAATCATCAGAGGATCCCTGATAGGCAGGGCCACAGAGTTCGAGAAACCTTGTTTTGTGCCCAAGGTTTCATATCACTAGGTATCTAAGTCTCAATCGTGCTGCAATGGGAGACGCTGAACACGTATGGCGATTCCCCATGGGTTGCCAGGGGTGGGGGGAATTATGGGGAAAACCATCACCAAGCCACTCTCGTGCACTTCCTGCCCTTTGTCTGGATTGAATTCAAAAATCCAAGTCCCAAAGGATAATCTACATCATCATCCAGCCCAGCCGGGCAGGTGGGGGAGACCAGGTATCCCGTGTCTGTGCTGAGTTTAATCACCAGTCTAGACTGAATCAACAGAAGTCTGACTGGTGTTCCCCATGGCAACCCACTGTCAATGTGGCTGCTCTTGGATGTTGAGTAGGACTGGGGCCTGGTTAGTACTTGGATGGGAGACTGTGGAAACACCATGTCCCTTCTGTTCTGCTCAGAGTCAAGTCGGTCACTGTAAGGATCAGCAACAACACAAATCCTCTTCCACTGCCTCAGTGCTATCCCTCACCTTTGTCCTGCTGTCAAGTGCATTCTAGCTTATACAGACTTTCTAAATGTAAATGAAAGCTGCACGTTAATAAATAGAAGTGTCCACAGGTTGAGAACAGTGCACTTGTGGCTATAATATTTTCCCAACAGGCCCCTCAGAAGGTAGGAGAAATGGTCAGCTGACTTATCACATTGGAATTTTGCATGCTGCAGTACGATCGCTTCTGAGAACGCAGGAGTGGGGTCTGTGTGTCAACGTCACGACAGGCCTTTTGCCTCATGTATTGGAGCATTCTCTGTGTCCAGCCATACACGATGCAGTTCAGCAGTCCCTGAGATGCAGCTGTGAATGCCTGGGGCAAAAATAAAACAGCTAGGTTTGTCAAACTGAATTTAATCTGCTGTATTTCTTGTTTTCGTTCTGTTCAGGATTCTTGTCCTCAATTTTTTCTCCCCCCTGTTTGCAACATCTTTCCTGCCAGGTCCCACATTTCTGCAGCTAAGAATAGCTCTGTGAATAGCACTCTTCAGCCTCTAGTGGGTGTGCAAGAGCCACCCTAGAAAGAGACTGCCATCTGATTTTTCCCTACTCTCACAGGAAGACACTGTGGCATCTACCTAGAGTCTTCCTGTTTGAAGATCCTCGGAATGGGTAGAATTGAACCTGTAGCGGTGTAGCGCTACACAATTGTGCTCTAATGTGCAGCCCATTTCTGAAGCACCTGGAATATAAAGGATTGCAGTAAGTGACCTAGTCTCACTGATTCCTTACACTGTAAACAGGACAGTCCATTAAAAGCGTCAGTAATCATACTGATCATGCCATGGTTACAAAAAAAAAGCACATGTCTACAAACTTCTATTTTCTGATCTAACAATTGTGCTCATCAAGGTGAAGGATATCATTTATGGGGAATTTTCCATTTTGGGCATCTAGAACTTCCAGGACGGGGACAGGTATCGCATGGTTAGAGACAGAGCAAAATACACGCTACCTGGTCCCCAACAAGCACTAGCAGGTCAGCTACAACTTAGGTTAGAGCCAAAGAGTGGCCAAGCTTTTTGTCTTTGTGGGCTGCTCAGGTGCATACAGTGGAGCCTCAGCGGCCACACACAGTTTCTATCCAGGTTGGCAATAATTTTCCTAAATCGCAATCTGTGGATACGAACGGATCTCGGTGTTCTGATTTCGGGTTTATCCACAAATGAAACAACAGTTTCAGAACAGCCCTTTCCAAACCTCCAGACCCATGAAGTTTCAACAAAAACAAAGCAGAGTGTGAAAATTAAATAGAATTAAGTTGTCTGCGCTTTTAAGGCCAGTGCTTGAAGGTGGGATATGGGCCATAAATCATAGCTTGGACGTTCCTAGGTTAGGTGTACAGTAAAGCTTCCTCTATGTTATAAAAACAGAAAATGCTGGAAATACTCAGCAGGTCAGGCAGCATCTGTGGAGAGAGAATCAGAGTTAACGTTTCAGGTCGATGACCTGTCGTCGGAACAGATGCCGCCTGACCTGCTGAGTATTTCCAGCATTTTCTGTTTTTATTTCAGATTTCCAGCATCTGCAGTATTTTGCTTTTCCCTCTATGTTATGATGTGAGCCTTGGCTCAGTGACGGCACTCTTGACTTTGAATCAGAAAGTCATGGGTTTAAGCCCCACTTTAGGTACTTGAGTACATAATCCAGGCTGACACTTCACTGCAGTACTGAAGAGGTGCTGCACTGTGGGAGGTGCTGACTTTCAGATGAAATGTTAAACTGAGGCCCCATCTGCCCTTTCAAGTAGATGTAAAAGATCCCATGACACGATTTGAAAAAGAGCAAGTGAGTTTTTCCTGGTGATGTGACCCAACATTTATCTCTCAACCAACATGACTTTAAAAAACCAGATCGTCTGGTCATTATCTCACTGCTGTTTGTGGCTACTGCATTTCCCTACAGTAACTACACTTCAAAAGTAATTCATTGGCGGTCGTGTTTTGGGAATTGTGAAAGGCACTTTATAAATGCAAGTTCTTTCTTACTTACCTTCTCCCATCAAGCACTTCATACAGCTAATGTCCAGTAACAGTAGAGAGTGCATAAAAAGGTGGAAGAAAGATTTTAGGATGGTCACAGATCAGGAAACAGGACTGCACAATATTCCTCAAAGCATTAGATTCGGAGTCATTGCACAGAATCTAGGGGAATCGAGATACGGGGATCGAGGTCGAAGAACAGCCATGATCTTACTGAATGGCGGAGCAGGCTCGAGGGGCCATATGGCCTACTCCTGCTCCTAATTCTTAGGAATGGAAACCATCTTGCACTCACTTCTTCTTCTTCTTATCGTGTCTACACACTGTTCCCTTTGAGGAACAGTATGAAGTAGTGGAAGGATTTCTGGCCATGTTAAACGCTCCTTCTGTGACCATAACCATCTTCATACCAGCCATTAGGGTGGTTAGGCCTATGGCGGAGAGGGTTTTACAGGCTCCCACAAGGGGGGGGCACCCACACACACAAGTATCCCACTGGATTTCAACCCAGAATTTAGAACCGGAGCTCCAACTCTACTTGCCGGGACTGTCTGGAGCGGGGTTTGCAACCCTACACCTTCTGGCCCAGCGGCGGGGATGCTTACCGCTACACCAAAGGCCCACTCCTGTGGCACTCACTGTGTAGTGCAGATGTAAAGACTGAGTAAATAGTGCACAGAATTGTGGATTGTTCCAAATTAAAGGGATTGCTAGAGAAAAAGATTCAGGAGAGTCTCCTAAGATTCCAATTACAATCCTCCCTTTAGAGAATTTCAGCAACAATGAAACATACCTGTATCCTACACGGTTGACCACTCCATCCTTCAATTGACCACTACATCCTTCTCCAACGTCTCTCCACCGTCGTCCAGCTGGGTGGGACTGCACTCGCTTGGTTCCATTCTTACCTATCGTAGCCAGAGAATCACCTGCAATGGCTTCTCTTCCTGCTCCCGCATCGTTACCTCCGGTGTCCCCCAAGGATCTATCCTTGGCCCCCTCCTATTTCTCATCTACATGTTGCCCCTTGGCGACATCATCCGAAAACACAGCGTCAGTTTCCACATATACGCTGACGACACCCAGCTCTACCTCATCACCACTTCTCTCGACCCCCTCCACGGTGTCTAAATTGTCAGACTGCTTGTCTGACATCCAGTTCTGGATGAACAAAAATTTTCTCCAATTAAATATTGGGAAGACCGAAGCTATTGTTTTCTGTCCCCGCCACAAACTCCGTTCCCTAGCCACTGACTCCATCCCTCTCCCTAACATTTGTCTGAGGCTGAACCACGCTGTTGGCAACCTTAATGTCATATTTGACCCTGAAATAAGCTTCCGATCACATATCCGCGGCATAACTAAGACCGCCTATTTCCACCTCCGTAACATCGCCCGTTTCCGCCCTTGCCTCAACTCATCCGCTGCTGAAACCCTCATCCATGCCTTAGTTACCTCTAGACTTGACTATTGCAACGCACTCCTGGCTGTCCTCCCATGCTCTACCCTAAGTAAACTTGAGGTCATCCAAAACTCAGTTGCCTGTGTCCTAACTCGCACAAGTCCCATTCACCCATCACCCCTGTGCTGTCGGTTAAGCAATGCCCCGATTGCAAAATTCTCATCCTTGTTTTCAAATTCCTCCCTGGCCTCGCCCCTCCCTATCTCTGTAATCTCCTTCAGGTCTACAACCCCCCCACCCCCCCCCCCGAGATATTTGCGGGGGGTGGGACGAAGCACGACTGCTCTCTCAAAGAGCCAGCACAGGCACGACGGGCCGAATGGCCGATGTTCTTGCCATGGGAGGAGTTCAGCGAAGATTCACCAGGCTGATACCTGGGATGGCAGGAATGACGTATGAGGAGAGATTGGATCGATCGAACTTGTACTCACTGGAGTTTAGAAGAATGAGAGGTGATCTCATTGAAACTTATAAAATTCTGACAGGACTGGACAGACTAGATGCAGGAAGGATGTTCCCGATGGTCGGGGAGTCCAGAACCAGGGGACACAGTCTAAGGATAAAGGGTAAGCCATTTAGGACAGAACTGAGGAGGAATTTCTTCACCCAGAGAGTGGTGAACCTGTGGAATTCTCTACCACAGAAGGCAGTAGAGGCCAATTCATTAAATATATTCAAGAAGGAGTTGGATATATTTCTTAAGGCTAAAGGGATCAAGGGGTATGGGGAGAAAGCAGGGACCGGGTACTGAATTTGGATGATCAGCCATGATCGCATTGAATGGCGGAGCAGGCTCGAGGGGCCGAATGGCCGACTCCGGCTCCTATCTTCTATGTTTCTGTGCTGTAAGTTTCTATGAATTTATAATTCTATTGCAGAGCATTAAAAATCTTTCCAGGATCTGTGAGTGAATCCTGAGTGTGTTCTACAATCACTAACGTGTACTGCAGAACTTCAGGTATATTCTGTCTGATCTCTTTGTGTAAATAAGCAAAGCATCTTCAAGGCCCACAGCCACCAACCAAATCGAACTACAAGATCTGAACAGCTGTCTTTGCTGGAAAGGGCATGTGCGCAAACCTTGGGTGAAAACATGATCAGTCTCAGCTGTGACGCCCCTTGTAGTTGGATAGCTGGCTAGCGGTCACTGTCTAGATTTCACATGAAGGATGGCCATTTTCCTATGTTCCATGGAGTCCCCGCTGCCTACTGAACAATACTAGGGTAGTTAGAAAGATTACCTGTAAACATCTGACATTATTCTCTGACTATATAAGCTGTGTTTTTATGCATCTCTCCACTTCACCTGACGAAGGAGCAGCGCTCCAAAAGCTTGTGATTTCAAATAAAGCTGTTGGACTATAACCTGGTGTTGTGTGATTTCTAATACTAGGGTATGTATGTCACTGCCCTTAGGAGAGGAGGGAATATGTCCAGACAAATCATATTAGAATCAATATCTAACTCTCTACAGCCTGTTTAAACTTGGGAGAAAAGAATGTCCCGGAGGTATTGCCCCCTCGCCCAAATGAGTGGTGAATTGTTTTGAAACCTCACCTGTAAGATGTAGAGTGCAGCATAAAGATAAGCTATGTTCATCGGGTTCAGCAGCTTAACCAGGGCCAGAATGGTCGCTGGGGGAAAAAATCAGAAACTTGTCAGAAACTGCGGCTAAAAGGGCATGTTTGTCACTTGCATCAACAGTACACAGCACCGTTTAACCGACACGGATACATGCACTACATGCATAATCACACGCTTGTTACATGTATAATCCTATATCTGGAAAAGCTCTTGTAACACCTTTCATGCTCTTCTAGACAGGATACATGGAAAAAAAACTTACTGTTTGATAAATAACCCCCTCCATCACCTCTAGAATCCCCGTCACAATCTTTCCCTCTGCATTTATTGATAAAACGCTCCATCCTCCTGTGAACCCTTGTCCCATGATCCTACAAATGCATTGTCCTCCATTCTTCCTTCTCACTCTATCCTCGCTGTAGTGTATGTAACCGTTCCACCTTTAAGAGAACTATTTTAAGGGTTGCACTACTTTATCTTGGCTGCTGTATACTGTAATACCGGTGGTGACCACACCGGTATATAAGTGTTGTGTAATGATTTATTGGGCAGTTCAGCCCGGACCTTCGACTAGTAAAGACCTGTTAAAAGTTACTCTTGTGGTCTGTGTAGTAATTCTCATTATAACACACAGACTTAACACTCGCCGTGTTGAAGCCAAAATTAATTGCATCAATTCTTCCTTTAACATTCTTTCCCAGGATCTCAAAACTGTGGATCTCCTCTCCTCCCTCTGGCTTCCCTTACTCTGGACAATTTCAGGAGACCATATCATTACTTCCTGATTTACCTTGTTTTCTCATCTACTCTTTCCAACCTTGGTGGTGTCCTGGCCTACAGGCCTTGGCCCTTTACCTAGGCTCTCAATAATAAAAAAGAGAGAAGTACGCATGATGACATGGCTAACATACCACCCAAACAATGCTTTTCATCTCGTGTATACATCTCATGGAGGCTTACCACTGTACCTATCTGAGATAAACTGCAGCCCATCCATCACCAACACAGCTTGTGCTCCTGGCGATCCCCTGCTGTGGGATGTGCAGCTTATTTTAGTTTACAGCACAACGCACAGGAGCTGGCCCTGAGGCACCTATGAGTCGTACGAGTCACTTGGTGTCCTCTTGACACATCTCAAGTAGCCAAGTCACGGAGCAGCATGTTGGCGCTCCAATGTCCCACCCTTAATTTGGTCCATTGTCGCGCCCACAAACAGAGTCACGGGGACAGGCAGGACCACCCATCCAGACTCCCACTAACCTGGTCCCCAACAGAAGAAAAAAGCTGTGGGATACAGAAAGACTCGCCGTTCAATCACGCTGATCTTTGCCCACTGCTGGTCTCCGAGAAACCCAGTCAGAGTCACCAGTTTCTTATAAAGGATGCGGGATTTAATTAGAAGAATCTACAGAGAGGAATGGAAAATGAAAAGTTCAAAGTAGTTAACCTTTAGACAATCAGTCACAGTGATTCTAACAAAAGGTTTCTGTGTGCTATAATATTTTAGTCAAACAACAACTTGAATTTATACAGCGCTTTTAACAATGTAAAAACAACCCAAGGCACTTCACAGGAGCGATTATCAGGCAAAATTTGACACTGAGCCACATAAAGAATGTGAAAAATGTATTTAGTGCCTTTATCCAGCATGCTTTGGGAAACTAGCTAAGTTAGCGAAGCAAAGGCTCCTGGATTTGTTAATGACTAAAAACTGCTAGTAGAGGCTTGAAAACGGCCAACCCAGCAGCTTACACAAGGAGAAAGGGAGGCCTGGTGTGTTACCAGTTCAAGGCCTGTTCTCTGTTACTTAACTCAATTACTGTATTACATCTTGTAACAACAGGCCTTGTGGTTGTCCTGGTGGGTGAGATCATCAACCTTCCAGACCCTGTGCATAATCCGTATTAAACATCTCCGTACTGAGTATGGTACGGAGGAGAACGAGGTTCTCGCGGGTACTTGTGCAAGACACGCATGCAAACCCAATATAAGGGAAGCCAAGCACCCAGCCAGGCAGAGCTCTCGGCCGATTCGTGACGCCAGTGCCACTGATAGGAGGAAGATTGATCACCTTTGCATCCTGGCACAGATGAGTATGAGTTTTTACTGTTTATACCTAATGTATGTTAAGCATTGCTTGTGATTGGTAGTAGGTCAATAAAACTACCTCCATCGAGTCCAGTGGCCGAACTGTTTTTAATTAATGCCAAATGTGCAAGTGAGAGGCTATTCGACCGACAAAAAGATAATAGGATAGGTGACCAAAAGCTTGGTCAAAGAGGTAGGTTTTAAGCAGTGACTTAAAAGGAGGAGAGAGTGGTAGAGGTGGCGAGGTTTAGGGAGGCATTTCCAGAGCTTAGGGCCGAGGCAGCTAAAGGCACGGCCGCCAAAGGCGGAATAATACAACCAGAAAGCTCGGCCTTGATCCCCAGCCTGTGTTGCTTTAGCTGATTCCAATCATGGCAGCACTTGCGGCGCTACAATGGGCCTCAATAGCCTTCAACAAAGGAGCTAAAGAATCAGGTAGTCTGATCCCTATCCAGTGGCTCCTTCTGGAGGTGTGCGTGGCGGGTGAGGACAGGGTCAGACTCAGCTGTGGTGCCCTCATGGTCAAGTGTCTCATGGACACGCAGCGTCTAACCTCGTACATGGTCAACTGGGTAAAACCCAGAGGGTACCTGTGGAATCGTATCTCAGGAGGTGTCTTCAGGAGAGGGGGTGATAATTAGCCAAAAAAAAACACACAAAAACTCCGTATCAGCCAAAAGCATTGGTCACGGACCAGTCCAACTCACATCATAAATTTAGCCCCATCATTTTCTGTATTTAGAAAAGGGAACTATGCATTAAAAAAAATCTACTCCCAAACAACATTTGCATTCACACTCACACCTCCGTACACCACCTACTGTAACCACCACAGATTGCAGAACGGTTAAATTTAGTCAATAGAAAAACTCCCTTCTAAGGAAATGAAACAGAGGGAAGGCCAGTTACACCCTGTTTATTTTACAGCACTAGCTCCGAGGGCAGCCCCACTATGTGATGTTAGCTGTGGCTCAGTGGGTAGCATCCTCGCCTCTGAGTCACAAGGTTCTGTGTTCAAATTCCACTCCAGAAATTTAAGCACAAAATCTAGGCTGTCACTCCAGTGCAGTACGGAGGTACTTCCTAGGTCCTATATTTCGGGGCTCTACTGAGTGTGGTTATGTGCTGGAGAGTGGCTAACGTACTACTACCCAGCTTTAAAAAGGAAGACAGAGGTAATCCAGGTAGTTAGTTTAACATCTGAGGTATGGAAAGTTTTAGAGTCTTTAATTCATTATGAAATTACCATGTATATCTAGATAAATTAGTTAGAAGTAGCCAGCATGGATTTCAGAAGGGATGATCTTGCTTGACAAACCTCTTAGAATTTTTTTTACTCATTCCTGGGATGTGGGCGTCGCTGGCAAGGCCAGCATTTATTGCCCATCCCTAATTGCCCTTGAGAAGGTGGTGGTGAGCCGCCTTCTTGAACCGCTGCAGTCCATGTGGTGAAGGTACTGTTAGGGAGGGAGTTCCAGGATTCTGACCCAGCGACGATGAAGGAACGGCGATATATTTCCAAGTCAGGATGGTGTGTAACTCGGAGGGGAACTTGCAGGTGGTGGTGTTCCCATGCGCCTGCTGCCCTTGTCATTCTAGGTGGTAGAAGTCACGGGTTTGTGAGGTGCTGTCGAAGAAGCCTTGGCGAGTTGCTGCAATGCATCTTGTAGATGGTGCACACTGCAGCCACAGTGCGCTGGTGGTGGAGGGAGTGAATGTTTAAGGTGGTGGATGGGGTGCTAATCAAGCGGGCTGCTTTGTCCTGGATGGTGTCGAGCTTCTTGAGTATTGTTGGAGCTGCACTCATCCAGGCAAGTGGAGAGTATTCCATCACACTCCTGACTTGTGCCTTGTAGATGGTGGTAAGGCTTTGGGGAGTCAGGAGATGAAACACTTGCCGCAGAATACCCAGCCTCTGACCTGCTCTTGTAGCCACAGTATTTATGTGGCTGGTCCAGTTAAGTTTCTGGTCAATGGTGACCCCCCAGGATGTTGATGGTGGGGGATTCGGTGATGGTAATGCTGTTGAATGTCAAGGGGTGGTGGTTAGACTCCCCCTTGTTGGAGATAGTCAGTGCCTGGCACTTGTGTGGCGCCAATGTTACTTGTCACTTATCAGCCCAAGCCTGAATGTTAATGATTAAGGGGTGTGGAATTAGGGAGAGGATCGAAAATTGGATTCAAAATTGGTTAGAAGGGAGAAAACAGAGAGATGGGGTTGAGGGCAGTTTTTCAGAGTGGTCGGAAGTGAGTAGTGGTGTCCCACAGGGTTCAGTTCTGGGTTCACTGTGTATATCAATGATTTGGACATAGGACTAAAGGGAGTACTGTTGAAATTTGCAGATTATACCTAAATAGTTAATTCTTTAGAAAGACCAAAATAAGCTGCAAAGGGATATTGATAAGATGGAGGAATGGGTTAAAAAGTGGCAGATGGGATTCAATGTTGGTAAGTGTGTGGTGAGACATTTTGGTGAAAAGAATAACAGCAGTAATTATACTCTGAATGGAAGTAGGCTCGGTGCTGTGAAAGAGCAGAGGGGTTTGGGGGTACAGGTTCACAGGACATTAAAGGCAGCTCCTCAGGTTAATAAGACTGTAAAAAAAAGTTAATGGAATTCTAGGTTTTATCACAAGAACTATAGAATTAAAAAAACCAAGAGGTAATGAAGAGTCTGTACAAAACCTTAATAAGACTTCAGTTAGAGAATGTATACAGTATTGGGCGCCACACCATAGGATGGATATTGAGCAGGTTGTGAGGCTGTGGAATTCACTTCCAGGGCTAGTGTTTGAGACAGAAACGATGTCAAGATTCAAGATTAGATTGGAAAGGTGGATGAAGGGATATGGGAACAGGGCGGGTAAATGTAATTAGGACTATTTGATCATGTGGAGGGCAAACTCCAACCCTTACTGTTGGGCTGAATGGATTGTGTCCGTGTTATAACTTCTGTGTATTTCTATGTAGCACGAATCTGCCAATCACTCTTGTGCATCTTCCAACGGGTATCTCAAAAGGAAGTGGCAGCCAGTCATCTACCTCCAATCTCATCCAGGCAATCCAGCTAATCAATAGGAAACACATACATTTAAAATGGAGGAGGGGGAACTATAACATAAAGTAAATAATCCTTACCACAAGTCCGAGTAAAGTAAAGCAGAAGGTAGCGAGGGAGGTGATGGTGCTGTACAGGTACACAATGTGACATGCGGACTCATGGACCTTATTATAACTGCTGTTCAGTTCGAGCTTTCCAGTGTGCAGGAGGAGGCACCTGTGGTCAACCAGACAAGAGAGACATCAACCTTCTGCTCCTGTAACCTTTAGCCCCTCCCCAGGATAGCATGCAGAGATAAACGAAGAGAGCAAAAACAATTCCAGGTAGAAATTTTTCAACCAGTGAATCAGTAACCAGATGGCTCGTGGCCACACCGATCACCTGGTGCAGTAATGAGCCGCCTGGGCTGAGATCAGCTGACTCAACACAGACCAAAGATTGAACCGACCACATTCCTGAACTGTAGGGCTCAATACTCCACTGGTGGCAGCAATTATTCAGAGTCATTCTTGTTAGTAGCTCTTTACAACTCGTTGTGCAGAGTGCCGGGAGATGGGTTTCACAGAAATCACAGAAACCCCACAGTGCAGATAGAGGCCATTTTCGGCCCATCGAGCCTGCACTGACACATATCCCACCCGATCCCCGTAACCCCTACACCAACACATATCCCACCCTATCCCCGTAACCCCACGTATTTAATCCCCCCTAACACTAAGGGTCAATTTATCATAGCCAATCAACCTAACCCGCACATCTTTGGACTGTGGGAGGAAACCAGAGCGCCCGGAGAAAACCCACGCAAACACGGGGAGAATGTGCAAACTCCACACAGACAGTCACCCGAGGCCGGATTCGAACCCGGGTCCCTGGCGCTGTGAGGCAACAGTGCTAACCACTATGCCACCGTGCTGTGGTTTGTGGGTGCATAATTCCTCTTGTCAGCTGTGGCTCAGTTAGTAGCACACTCAGTCTCTGAGTCAAGAGGTTGTGGGTTTGAGTCCCACTCCAGGGACTTGAGCACAAAAAATCTAGGTTGACACTTCAGTGGAGTGCTGCACTGTCGGAGGTGCCGTCTTTCAGATGAGATGTTAAACCGAGGCCCTGTCTGCTCTCTCAGGTGGACATAAAAGATCCCATGGTACTATTTCAAAGAAGAGCAGGGGAGTTATCACCGGTGTCCTGAACAATATTTATCCCTCAACCAACATCACTATAACAGATTATCTGGTCATTATCACATTGCTGTTTGTGGGAGCTTGCTGTGCGCAAATTGGCTGTCGCGTTTCCCACATTACAACAGTGACTACACTTCAAAAAGTACTTCATTGACTGTAAAGTGATTTGAGACATCCGGTGGTCGTGAAAGGTGCTATATAAATGCAAGTCTTTCTTTCAGTGAAGTCATTTTTTTTTAATGCAGTCGCTGTTGTTCTGCAGTAGCCAATTTGTGCACATCAAAATCTTTCTGACAGCAAATTCGATGAACAGCCAGTTAATTGTTTTTATTTTGGGAGGTGTCAGTTGAAAGGCAATGTTGAATCAAACACCAGGAAAATTCTTCTTAGAAAAGTGCACCAAGGGATATTTTTATTGTCATCTCAACCACTGGAACAAGCAGATTGGTTAAATGTCTCACCCAAAGGATAGCTTATCAGACAATGCAGCACTCCCTCGGTACTGCACTGGATTGTACTCGGGTGTTGGACTGGTGCTCGAATCCACAAACCGCTGACCTGGTTGGATCGGTGGAATTCCTGCCCAACCCTGGTTTTCAATCTATGCGGTGATGAGGGCAGATCGAAGTAGACCTCATTACTACAGCACCACTTTGTGTTTTTTTAGCAAAGTCCTTTCTTTTTCCAGACATGGTTATATCGTGAATACCGCCTATCACGTGAAGTCCAAGCCTATGTTGTTTGATAAAAAGTTTTGACATATAATTGTCATATGCGTCCAATACATAAAGAAATAGAAAACCTCCAGTAGAACAAATTCTAAGTTTTACATTGAGAAATTACAAACTGATCCATAATCTGATAATGAAATGAGCCATTTAATAGAAATAACTGAGGTGCCATCAGGCCAAAAGATACCTGGTAATACGGTACCAGTGAAAATAATCCATCTTTGATCACTTAACTAACCCCTTCCTGAGCTGACCAGTTTTATGAACAAGCTACAGCGCTGTAACAGTCGGGCACTTGTAGAAATGTTGCCCTTTCCCTCCTTAGTTTTTTTTTGCTGTATAATGTCATTCGTGCCATTACTGTAAATAAGCAAAGACAGGTGAGCAATAAAATAATAAATGTACAGCACGTGGCTCAACTTCACAAAGGTACAGCGCTGCATAGTGTCATAAAACCCTACGAGTCCAGTTCCAGTAGAGATGATGGCCCATATTTTCCGATCGGAGGCTGAAGACAGAGTAGCAGCTGCCTAGCGGTCAGACACCTGCCTGGAAATCAGCTACCTGTCCGGGAGTCCGGCACCGGCCCAGGTGTCAGATCCCTACCTGGGAGTTAGCTACCTGCCCAGGAGCCAGACACCTTCCCCAGAAATCAGCCACCTGCCCGTGCTGACGGCCTGAAAATGCACCAATCACATCAACAACAGCAACAACTTGCATTTATATAGCGCTTTTAACGTAGTAAAACATCCCGAGGCGTTTTTCAAAACAAAATCTGACGCCGAGCCACGTAAGGAGATATTAGGACGGGTGACCAAAAGCTTGGTCAAAGAGGTAGGTTTTAAGGAGTGACTTAACAGAGAGGGAGTGAGAGAGGCGGAGAGGTTTAGGGAGGGAATTCCAGAGCTTAGGGCCTCGGCAACTGAAGGCACGGCCACCAATGGTGGAGCGAAGCAAATCGGGGCTGTGTAAGAAGCCAGAATTGGAGGAGCGCCGAGATCTCGGAGGGCTGGAGGAGGTTACAGCGATAGGGAGGGGTGAGGCCTTGGAGGGATTTGAAAAGAGAATTTTAAAATCGAGGCGTTGCCGGACCAGGGGCCAATGTAGGTCAGTGAGCACAGGGGTGATGGGTGAACGGGACTTGGTGCGAGTTAGGACACGGGGCAGCCGAGTTTTGGATGAGCTCAGGTTTACAGAGGGTGCAAGGTGGGAAGCCGGCCAGGACAGCGTTGGAATAGTCGAGTCGAGAGGTAACAAAGGCAGGGATGAGGGCTTCAGCAGCGGATGAGGTGAGGCGGGGACGGAGACGGGCGATGTTACGGAGTTGGAAGTAGGCGGTCTTGGTAATGAAGAGGATATGGAGAGGACATCAGAGCTTTGTTAGTTCTTAACAATACCACAAGGTGGTCATGTTGTGATATACGTTACTTACGAGTTGCTGTAGTTGGTGTAACAATTGTATCCATTTCCAACACAAAATACAGGCACCATCAGTAGGAGAGGAATCAAACTGCAAGAGAAAATATCTGAGGAGTTAAAGGGGGTGAAAGCCTCTTTTCTCAACTGGCTGGCTGTAAGGGTCCTGACTAAAATAAGCCTCAGGCAGCTTCAATCCAGTTCCTATTGGGAGTCAACAACCTCCATGAATTCTAGCGCGAATTGCACCGTGCCCTCCAATTCGTTCTGCCCCCATTCCCAACCGTAAAACAGATGGAAAAGAGATATGGCAAAGGGGGTAGGGTTAATGACTTGATATTAATCTTGCTATCTTTAATAATGATCGCCTACACATCAAGGGTAACAAGCATAAGTGAGAAAAATGGATTTCTATTTTGGGAAAAAGAAAATCAGACTTCTGGTGTTCGGTTTATGTTTTTGAAATTCCCACCCTACTCAAAAACCAGGTCCTTTGGTCCAACCCTTGACCCCCATGTCGGTCGCTGCAGCAGGTTCATGCTGAAGCAGATGTTGCTTATTTGTTGCTGCGTGAACAGGCTGGATGTGATGGTCTACATTTTGTGTCTCTGTTTCTATGATTATGTGAGGGACATTGCTGGGTTGTGGGGCAAACTTTATCCTCTGCCAGGAAAAGTTCTGCATTGTGGAAATTCCGGCTCCCTCTAGTGGATTAAATGTTCAACATCATTATTCATGTACAACAACAACAACAACCTGTATTTATATAGCACCTTTAACGTAGTAAAACATCCCAAAGCGCTTCGCGGGAGCGTTACCTGCCAAACCTCTAACACCGAGCCACATAAAAAGATATTAGGACAGGTGACCAAAAGTTTGGTCAAAGACGTAGGTTTTAAGGAGCGACTTAAAGGAGGAGAGGGAGGAGAGAGAGGCGGAGAGGTTTAGGGAGGGAATTCCAGAACTTAGGGCCCAGGCAGCTGAAGGCATGGCCGCCAATGGTGGAGCGATGAAAATCAGGGACGTGCAAGAGGCCAGAATTGGAGGAGCACAGAGATCTCGGAGGGTTGTAGGGTTGGAGGAGGTTACAGAGATAGGGAGGGGCGAGGTCATGGAGGGACTTGAACACAAGGATGAGAATTTTAAAATCGAGGCATTGCCAGACCAGGAGCCAATGTAGGTCAGCGAGCACAGGGGTGATGGGTGAACGGGACTTGGTGCGAGTTAGAATACAGTCGGCAGAGTTTTGGATGAGCTCAAGTTCACGCAGGGTGAAGGCCGGCCAGGAGAGCATTGAAATAGCCGAGTCTGGAGGTAACCCTGATTGGGAATGGTAGCGTAGTGGTAATGTCACTGGGCTAGTAGTTCAACAGGCCTGGACTAATGATCTCAGAGATGGGAATTCAAATCCCACCATGGCGGCTGGGGAATTTAAATTCAGTTAATTAAATAAATCTGGAATAAAAAACTAGTATCAGTAATGGTGACCATGAAACTATTGGATTGTTGTAAAAACCTGGAAGGGAATCTGCTGTCCTTACCTGGTCTGGCCTATATGTGACTCCAGGCCCACAGCAATTTGGTTGACTCTTAACTACCCCCTGAAATGGCCTAGCAAGTCACTCAGTTGTAACAAACCACTAGAAAAACTCCTTACCTAACAGCACTGTGGAAATACCATCACCACACAGACTGCAGCGGTTCAAGAAGGTGGCTCACCACCACCTTCTCAAGGGCAACTAGGGATGGACAATAAATGATGGCCTTGCCAGTGACGCCCAGATCCCATAAAAAATGGACGAGGGTGTCCAGATGAGCAGAGATAAAAAGGTCCCCGATTTGCAGGGCATTAGCTGATCCAACCAGGCTGCTACAATTGGCCTGGGAGCCCCTGAGTTAGAGAGGAGAAAATGAGGTGTGTGTGGACAAGAGTGGGGTTGGCTGTAATGCCCTCCATGGCCGAATAGCTGAGGGTTCACCCATGCATAATCCCGGGGATGAGGGGGTGGTCATATGAGGAGAGGTTGAGTAGATTGGGACTCTACTCATTGGAGTTCAGAAGAATGAGAGGCGATCTTATTGAAACATATAAGATTGTGAAGGGGCTTGATCAGGTGGATGCGGTGAGGATGTTCCCAATGAAGGGTGAAACTAGAACTAGGGGGCATAATCTTAAAATAAGGGGTTGCTCTTTCAAAACTGAGATGAGGAGAAACTTCTTCACTCAGAGGGTGGTGGGTTTGTGGAATTTGCTGCCCCAGAAGGCTGTGGAAGCTACATCATTAAATAAATTTAAAACAGAAATAGATAGTTTCCTAGAAGTAAAGGGAATTAAGGGTTACGGGGAGCGGGCAGGAAATTGGACATGAGTCTAGGTTCGGAATGGTCATAGCCCTGTGGGTAGTGGAGTGGGCCCAGGGGCCGTGTAGCCTGGTTCTGCTCCTACTGTGTTCTAATTCTGTGTTAGATTTCAGGAGATGGTTTTATTCCTGTTCCTGGCTGGGGTGGAGATCGCCTTTACAGAAGGTAAATACTGTAGAAAATATAGGGACAGAGTGATCTCCTGGAAGAATTTCGATCGCCTAGATGGGTCGGAGAGGAATTTCCCAGATTTTTTTCTCCCAAATTGGCCATTGGGTCTTTATTTGGTTTTTCGCCTCTCCCGGGAGATCACATGGGTTCGGGTGGATGCAGAGTGATAGAAGGTTTGAGGTTAGGATCAGATCAGCCATGATCTTATTGAATGGTGGAGCAGGCTCGAGGGGCCGATTGGCCTACTCCTGCTCCTGTTTCTTATGTTCTAATGGGTGCTTTAGCGAGGTGTCTGAAACCCATGGAACCATATCCCAGCAGAGAGTCGGCAACTTCAAAAGAGAGAAGGGCAATGGGCAAAAAACAATTGTGCCTATTTACCTGGAAAAGATTATTAGGATCCTGTTCAGTCTCCCACTGCTTTCTGCCAACTTCTCAAAACAGAACAGAAATAACAAGATCAGAGCCACGGAACATCAATCAACTCCGTCAATTTTTTAAAATATCATTTTTGAAATCTTACAAGTACAAGAAAGAAAGTAAATTCTCAACGTGAAACCATGAGATTAAGAACAGTAATGGTTAATGATATGATTTACAGACAGCTATTGTAAAGCAGAATGAGCTTCCCCCAGTTGGGTTGGAGTTGAAATGCACTGGGTCACACAGACGAGGAGGGTCCCAGCTTTGATTTCTGGCCTGCACTGTGTTAGCTCATTCCAGCCAGGCTGGCATTAGGGGAACTACAACAGTCCTAAGGCGCCCCTGGGCTAGAGGAAGGAAAATTCAAGCAGGGTTCCTGCTCCTGATCCCCGCTATCCAGGGGAATCCTGCTGCAAAGTGCATGAGGCCGGATGTCAGATGAAAACAGGATCAGAATTGGCTGCAACATCCTTGGCGGTGGACTAGCCTGCACTGCTCGGGGCTCACGTGGCGGACGCTCATTTGGGTTGAGGCGCCAGAGATTGGTGCAACTGCCCCATAGAAAGAAATCAGTGGCTGCAGGAGAGGAGAGCAGGAAAATAAACAAAAAAAAACCGCACCCCTGACTGTACAAACTGTTCCAATCACACCTGGCATTGTAACACTAATGTAACTAAAATACAGGAGAGTCGCGGAATCATAGAATTTACAGCCGAGCCGGAGGCTCGGGCCATCCTCCTTGTACAGGTGCAAACTCTTCATCGGGAGCTCTCCACTCTAGTCTCACCCCGGTACCAACGCTATTGTTACAAAAAGCCAATAGGGACTGATAGATCAAACTGAGGCTTGTAAATAAAAAATAATGCATTTAGCTAGTGGGACACAAGAGCTGGAGTGGATTTAAGGGTAGACTGATACGACCCAGACACCAAGAGTGTAATAAGTAAACAATTGACCACACTTTAACACAAGGAGTGGGCCTGGGCCGCTGGGCCAGTAGGCGTAGAGTTTCGAACCCCACTTCAGACAGTCCCGGCAAGTGGAGTCGGAGCTCCGGCTCTAAATTCTGGGTTGACATCCAGCGGGATACTTGTGTCTGTGGGTGTGGGTGGCCCCCCCCTCGTATGGGTTGTGGGAGCCCGTAAAACCCTCCCACCATAGCACTGACCACCCTAATGGCTGGTACGAAGATGGTTACGGTCACGGAAGGAGCGTTAACGCGGCCAGTAATCCTCCCACCACTTCATACAGTTCCCCAAAGGGAACAGTGTGAAGACACGTACGACGACAACTTTAACACAGGCTGAAACTCTGTTTCTCTCTCCACAGATGCTGCCTGACCCGCTGAGTATTTCCAGCATTTTCTGTTTATGTTGCAGAAATAGGCACAGTTATGGAGGCTGTCTAAAGAGATACAGCCACGGGTGACACTCGCAGACTCCCAAACATTTCACCACAGGGGGAAATCAAAATAAAATTATTCAAAAGGGAACACTCACTTCCCAAAGGACCAGAGAGTGAATGCACCAAGGAGAGTGGAACGGAACCATATGGACGAGGAAGTTGCCAGGTTTGACCCTGGGCTCTGCTGCTAACTGGCCTCAGCCGGGCTCGCAGGAGGATAAGCTACAGTTGGCCTCAGGACCCCTGGGGCTAGACAGAGTTCTTGCTTGTGATCACTGCATAGGCCTCGCCAATCTGTGGATCTGGCTGGGCTCACACACAAATAGTGGCCACTTGGGGCGAGGTACCACTTGTGGACCAGAACCCAGCCTCAGTCAGCGCTCTTGGGGGGGGAGTCAACGGTTTAAGGGGCAACAAGGCCATCGGTAAAAGTTCACCTTAATAAATAAAATGAAAACTATTTAAAGGATACCTTTTGGACAGGGGCGAGGAGGTGGGGAGGGAGGAATGATCCCTGTACTTAACAGCTGTAATTTAAAGAAACACTCACCAGGGAAGACGTGTCGTTCACCATCATGTGAATCTTTGTCCTCAGATCACTGTACAGGCACCAGGTGTAGTTCAGGGTGTAGCAGAAAGATGAGATGTACAGCACCTGCAATACAGATTGTGCAGCATTAGAGCGACCTCATGACTTCAACAGCCTCGAAAAAAAGATCTTGAAGAATCTATTTATTGCCTCATGGCTCATGTGGTAGTGAAACTTCTGGTATAGGTGTTTCCACTTGTGGGGGAGATCAAAACTAGCTGCCATAAATATAAGATGATCACTAATATATCCAATAGGGAATTGAGGAGAAACTACCCAGAGAGTGGTTAGAATGTGGAACTTGCTACCCACAGTAGTAGTTGAGGCGAATAGTATAGATGCTAAATACATGAGGGAGAAAAGAATAGAAGGATATGCTGATAGGGTGAGATGAGGTGGGTAGGAGGAGGCTCGTGTGGAGCATAAACACTGGCATGGACCAGTTGGGCTGAATGGCCTGTTTCTGTGCTGTACATTCTACGTAATTCTGCATAGTAGAGCCAGATTTAGAGATTCCTTGGATCACTTCCTTGGATTGGGAACTACTTGGACACGCCAGAGGCATTTACCCACTGGGTCTGACAGCGCCTCAACCCTGCTGTCCCAGTGTTGCAATTGTGGTCGAAGAACTGGCCAGGCTGACACACGAAGAATGGCCATTTGGCTGCGGTGTTGGAGTGCTGCTGGTGCCCATGAACAGGACCTCAACAAGAGTGTGTGTTCCAGGAGAGGGGGGTGGTAACTGGGGGAGAAAGTGGAAGGAAAGTAGGTAACTCTGTTGCCCATAGTTGGCCTGGGCCCAATCTTGTGGTTGGAGGTGTCAAAAGTGTCAAAGCCATGGGACTCAAACCAATATATATTTGCAGCAGCCTCACGCTGAAATCTACTCCTGTCCCTACCAGCCACTGTGTCCGTGGCTGTACTGTCCACCTTCTATTCCAATTGCTACTTTATACACACATTTTACCCTGAAAAATGTGTGCACTCGCACGTAGATTTGTTTACATGTCCATCCACGAAAGTTGAAAATAATTTCTATTTTGCAATTTGTATCTATTTTCTCTCCTTCTCCCAATCTTATCTGCTGAACGTCTCCCAGGTTGTTCCCAAGTCTCCGCGATTTCTGTTCTTAGAGGTTATACGATACTCTCCGATTCTCGCTTCATCCGTCTGGGGACGGTGTTTGACCCCTCTACAGAGCGGTGCAGTCAAGACCAGGAGCACAGCCCATCAGCAAGTGAACCTGCATCCCGCTGGTCCCTTGTTGGAGCTCAATACATCTCTTCATTGAGTAATAGTCTGATCCCAGCTGGGGTGACGGTATAGACGCTATAACTGGCACCCTGCCTTGGGGAGGGGGAAATCATCCAGGGTTCCTGCTCTTGATCATTATACAGCAACGCTCGCTGGGAAGTGTCTGTGTGGTAATTGGGTGAGGATAGGATTTGGCTTGGCTGTCATGCAACCACTATCAAATATCCTGTGGACTCTCAGTTGGCAAGGCTTACACAAGAACAGCCACTTGGTTGAGGTACCGGAGGGTGACCAACACCCGTGGGACTATACTCCAGCAAGAGTCGGCAGAGGAGAGCAGAGGTCGGGAGAGAATTAGAGAACATTAGCAAGAAATAAAAGATAAATGGGATTGTTGAAATCTTTAACAAGGGTGAAAATTTCCTCTAAAGACTTGCATTTATATAGCGCCTTTCACGACCTCAAGACATCCCAAAGCGCTTTACAGCCAATGAAGTACTTTTTGAAGTGTAGTCACTGTTGTAATGTAGGAAAATCAGCAACCAATTTGTGCACAGCAAGCTCCCACAAACAGCAATGTGATAATAACAGCATGGGATTTTTTACATCCACCTGAGAGAGCAGACGTAAGTTTAACATCCCATCTGAAAGACGGCCCCTCCGACAGTGCAGCACTCCCTCAGGACTGCACTGGGAGTGTCAGCCTAGATTTTTGTGCTCAAGTCTCTGGAGTGGGACTTGAACCCACGACCTTCTGACTCTGAGGTGAGAGTGCTACCCACTGAGCCACTGGCTGACACATCTGGCAGATGTTATGGAAATTTTCAACTCTCCCTTTCATACTCTCCACCTTCCCGCATTGCCTTTCCCCCTGCCCCTTCTCTCCCACCCCCCGTTTGCCTCGAGACGCGTACCTGGCCCACCACCTGAAGATTGTAGCAGGTGATGCTCCGAGCGCTGAAGGACTCCCCGTAGAGCAGCACGCCAATCAACCAGCAAAACCCCAGCATCAGGTCAGACAAACTCAGGTAGAACAAAGGGCGTATCTGAAGCAACAAGGACACACAATCAATGGCTCACAATTTGTTGGTCAAAGCAAAACTATAATTGCTCTTGATAAACCCTCCTCCAATGTGGTAGGTTATTTTCTGCCCATCTTCAGGCCCTCTTGACCTCCCCTATTTCTTGACTGGAGGTATCGGCTGACCACTCCCCAGACCATGGATAAAGGGGGAGGGGGAGAGTAATGAGGGTTAACTTGACACGATTGCCAATTTGGTTCAGTTGTGGGCAGTTTTGTGCTTTAGGCCCCTGTCTGCAGGGAAATTGGATTGAAACTTCCTCAAACTCATTTTACATTGAACCCTTATAACTGGGACGCTTATTCTCGGCGCCTGAAATGGAAATTGCCCAACATTAAACATTCCTCACCTCGCTGAGTACAAAATTCACAAAAAGGTTATTAAAACAAATATACAGTCGAGATTACCCAATGACACAGCAATCCAGGGGTCTCTCTACCCACACATAGTCAAACTCCCCATAAATCCTGCTATCATTGACATTCAGAAATAATCATCTATATTTTGAATGCTGAACGGAGGCTGGTAGAGGTTCCACCGATAGCTCAGGAGCTAAAGGTATTGCCGAATGCAAAACGGGGCCATTTGGAGCAGTCATGTTTGATGATCTGACTCTGAGGGAATACCAATTCTAAACAGTTCTCCCAGGCTACCAAGTGGGAATATCAGGCAGGCGCCCTGCTCCTGATTGTTATCCACAGCCTCCTGCTTGGAAGTGTGCACAATCTGGCTCGGTTGTGACATACCCGCCATAGTTGAATAGGCTCATCTGTAAGGAATGGCCACCTGAATGAGGTCCTGCAGACTGGCCAACACCCTTGGATCTGTACACCTGGATGATTTAGCACTTTGGGGGCAGGAGAGATGTGTGACACAGTGGTTGTAAGGGAAAACTTCTTGTATATTACTGCAAAGTAGGCAAGTTTTCTTTTATTTGTTTATGGGATGTGGGCGTCACTGGCAAGTCCAGCATTTATTGCCCATCTAAATTGTCCTCGAGAAGGTGGTGGTGAGCTGCCTTCTTGAACCGCTGCAGTCCGTGTGGTGAAGGTACTCCCACAGTGCTGTTAGGGAGGGAGTTCCAGGATTTTGACCCAGCGACGATGAAGGATCGGCGATATACTTCTAAGTCAGGATGGTGTGTGACTTAGAGGGGAACTTGGAGGTGGTGGTGTTCCCATGCGCCTGCTGCCCTTGTCCTTCTAGGTAGTAGAGGTCGCGGGTTTGGGAGGTGCTGCCGAAGAAGCCTTGGCGAGTTGCTGCAGTGCATCTTGTAGATGGTACACACTGCAGCCACGGTACGCCGGTGGTGGAGGGTGTGGATGTTTAAGGTGGTGGATGGGGTGCCAATCAAGCAGGCTGCTTTGTCCTGGATGGTGTTAAGATTCTTGAGTGTTGTTGGAGCTGCACTCATCCAGGCAAGTGGAGAGTATTCCATCACACTCCTTACTTGTGCCTTGTAGATGGTGGAAAGGCTTTGGGGAGTCAGGAGGTGAGACACTCTCCGCGGAATACCCAGCCTCTGACCTGCTCTTGTTGCCACAGTATTTATGTGGCTGGTCCAGTTAAGTTTCTGGTCAATGGTGAACCCCCCAGGATGTTGATGGTGGGGGATTCGGCGATGGTAATGCCGTTGAATGTCATGGGGCAGTGGTTAGACTCTCGCTTGTTGGATATGGTCATTGCCTGGCACTTGTGTGGTGTGACTGTTACCCAAGAATTGAAGGAAAGTTGGAACCTGAGTGGCCCAGGAAATTTAAAATGTGCATTTACCTCTGGGTGTCGTACCAACTGCTGCAATGCTGCATTCCCAATGATGGAGCCTGACCCGATAATACTGTGAGAGAGAGGGAGCACACAGCATAAAAAGACAATCCAGAGAGAGAGAGAGCACAGAGCATAAAACGACAATCCAGAGAGAAAGCACACAGCATAAAAAGACAATCCAGAGAGAGGGAGCACACAGCATAAAAAGGCAATCCAGAGAGAGAGAGAGCACAGCATAAAAAGACAATCCAGAGAGAGAGAGCACACAGCATAAAAAGACAATCCAGAGAGAGAGAGAGGTGGAGAAACAGAGAGTGAATCTACAATACAGAGAGTGTAAAACCACAATGGAGAAACATGGAGTGAAACAATAATATATATGTAGAGAGAAAGAGTAACACATTCTACAATATTGAGAGACACACAGAGTGTGAAACCACAATACAGAGCTAAATCTATAATGTTCACCATCTAAACCCTGATTGGAGGAAATTCATAGAGTGATTGTGCTGCCTCTCCCTCTAACTTAACCTCACTGTATGTATTTAACTTACTTATATATGTATAACCTACCTGTTGGGGCCGTTGCCCCTTTAACTTACCTTTTAGGGCCATTGCCCCTTTAAGACGCGCCTTAGCGTGCTGACGTCACGTCACGTACAACGTAGCGTGCTGACGTCACGGCACGTACGACGTGACGTGCGTGAGGCGGCTGCCGGCCCGACTCGGCCTTCCAGAAAGGCTGCCGGCACAGCCCGGCCTAGCGTCTTTGGCCGCATCTACCAGCCGCCGGGAGCGACGCGATCTTCCGCTCCCGCGGCAAGCATCGGCTCAGCCTGGCCTCCAGCTCCCGCTCCCGACTTCGGCCTCCACGGCCAGAAACGCGACCACGCGCATCACGTGACGCCCCAAGCGCGGACAACGCTACCGAGCGTGATGAGGTCATCACGCTCCCCACAGGACTGCTACGTAGTCCTCGTGGAGTCCTCGCTGGGACACAGACCTACACCACGGTGCTCCTACAGCAGCACAGGCTCCGGGCAGTTGTATTGTCCCCATGCTTGAGTCTTGGAAATTGTTTGTCTGTAAGTATTTTAGAATGCTATGGATGATTAATGTGCACTGTATGTTGTAGAAAATGTTTAGTTGTAACTTTTCTCTGCCTAGCTGATTAACTAGTAGCTGTATTTTCATACACTATGTACAGGGCTAATTTAAAGAGAATGCCTCCCAGTTTACTAAATGTACTGTGTTGCTCAGGCGTACCTAAATCTGTGTATACATATCAGTTATGCGCCTGTATACTAATGTGTGCTTCCATTTCTGTGTTGTATTTCAGTTTTACAATTAGAATCGTTCAGTAAAGCGTTACAAGAAAAGTCAAGCCTTGTGATTTTATTGGAAGATATCGAGTTGTTCGCTATCTGTCTAGCTCTGCATAGAAGCGCGTTGCGAGGGCAGAACAGTGATAATCCATAACTGTCCCCCCATCTCCTCTGACGGGAAGCACTGCATCTTTGCTGAACTCAAGAATTTGCCAATGGGAACCACAGATACTGATTTCTCAGTGGGGTTCGCAAATGAATAGCTGAATCATGTAGAACAAGGTTCAGTCCCTGGTTTGTGCTGAATTAACTAATCTTAGCTGGGGTGGGGTCAGGGGAGTTACCTTGAGTTATTGGAATGGAAAATCTGCTGATTGCTCGAGTGCCATCTGGTGACAACTGCTGGAAATGCATGTGTCTGGTCATCGAGATAGGATCAAGCCTGGCTGAGGTGCTCCCCAGTCTAAGACCTGCTAATATCATCAAGGCTTATACAGAAATAATAGTGGCTATTTGGGCAAGATATAAGGGACTGCATGTCTTCCGTGGAACTGTATCCAGCAAAGAATCATAGAGTCACAGGAGAAGAATCATAGAAATTTACAGCGCAGAAGGCGGCCATTTGGCCCATCTTGTCCGCCGGCCAACAAAGAGTAATCCACCCTAATCCCACTTTCCAGCACTTGGTCCGTAGCCTTGTAGGTTACAGCACTTCAAGTGCATATCCAAGTACATTTTAAATGTGATGAAGGTTTCTGCCTCTACCACCCTTTCAGGCAGTGAGTTCCAGACCCCCACCATTCTCTGGGTGAAAAAAAGTTCTCCTCAACTCCCTGTAAACCTCCGACCAATTACTTTAAATCTATGCCCCCTGGTTATTGACCTCTCTGCTAAGGGAAATAGGTCCTCTCTATCCATCTAGGCCCCTCATAATTTTATACAAAAGAATCTCCTTGGAGGATAGAAAACTGGTGGGAAAATGAAAAATAAAGTCGATCCCTTCTGCAATTCATTGTATAACACTCTTCAAAGCAACAAAATGTTAACTTAAGTGTCTCAGGCAATGCCTAAGTGAGCAAATGCACTGGCCAATGTGGAACTCAGCCATAAAGAGCAGGAAGATCCCAGGTTTGATCTTGTTTGTGCTTAGCCTATCGTGGGACTTGCAGCAACTGATTTCAGTGCCCATGGGCTCAGGAAGGGAAAGAAATTAGCCACAGTTGCTGATCCTGAACAAGTTTCAGTGACCCCCCCTGCTGGAAAGTGTGCATGTGTTCATTCATTAAATATATTCAAGAAGGAGTTAGATATATTTCTTAAAGCTAAAGGGATCAAGGGATATGGGGAGAAAGCAGGAACAGGGTACTGAATTTGGATGATCAGCCATGATCTAATTGAATGGCAGAGCAGGCTCAAGGAGCCGAATGGCCTACTCCTGCTCCTATCTTCTATGTTTCTATGTTGACGTAGGCAGGACAGGATTGGCTCAGCTCTGGTCCCCTCCACAGTTGGATAGCCTACTGACACCGATTGTATCGGCTCACATAAACTGGCCACTCGTAGATTGCTATCACGGGTGGAACAGAACCCTAGAAAGAAGTCACACCTTCAGGGGGAGGAGAGAGGAGAAAATTGGATGGGTAAAAATGTTAAAATATTTTTAAAAACTAACCTCAAAATCACCATAGAAAACTGTATCCACCGCAGTATCGTATAGAACTATGAAGGAACAGAATCACGTTTTACAATAACTGAATAGACAAGCACAAAGAGAGGGTGGTCATTCAATTTCTCAAGCTGATACACTAAATATAATGGATTAAGATTTTAAAAGGTTACTCACTGAATCTGTCTTAATTCATTAAACTGCGACTTGCTCATCACCTTCCTTTTTCAAATGAACCTAAATTGCTTTTTGTCCCAGATTCCAAGATGTTGTTGGACAAAGGGAGGAGTCTATCAGCCAACAACAGCAACTTGTATTTATATAGCGCCATCAACATCGCAAAATGTCCCAAGGCCCTTCACAGGAAGGTTATAAAACAAATTTTGCCACCGAGCCACATAAGGCGACATTAGGACAGATAACCAAAAGCTTGGCCGAAACTCCCACAAATAAACACAACCTCCATTATAAGTGCCCGAAGCAGCAACACCATTGAACATTGGTGACAAAAGAAATACAGCAATGGAAGGTCAGATAATGAATTAGAGAACGTTGAACCTAAAGTCGCCAGTTGTACCAGACACCAGTCTCCCCAAAACACTGCTTTCCACCTGCAATTCCTTGCACACTTGCGTTTACAGCGTAAATCAACATTTTTCACATTAGTTCCATAATTTCTTCAGGAATTGAAGAGTTCAAACAGGGCAAATATACAAGGGACTATTCATCACACTTACACCAAGTAATGCCCCCGCTGGTTAAAGAGGCAGGTGCACAGTCACGCTGACCTTTCATTTCTCAGATTGGTTTTTGAATTTTTAAAAATTTGTTCGTGGGATGCGGGTGTCGCTGGCAAGGCCAGCATTTATTGCCCGTCTCTAATTGCCCTCGAGAAGGTGGTGGTGAGCTGCTGCCTTGAACCGCTGCAGTCCGTGTGGTGAAGGTACTCCCACAGTACTGTTAGGGAGGGAGTCCCAGGATTTTGACCCAGCGACGATGAAGGAACGGCCAATATAATTCCAAGTCAGGATGGTGTGTGCCTTGGAGGGGAACTCGGACGTGATGAATCCAGCTCACAGTGATAGGGGGAAGTCTCCTCTCTCTGCTAACTATGAAGGTCCTATGTAAAATGGGTTTGGTCTCTGGTCTCCAACCAGTTCCTAAAGGGTACAGGCCCACAGCACAGACATGCCCATAATTTGGCACCAATTGTTCACCTCACTCACAGATGTCACAGCACAGAATGGCTGGTGTGTGAAATGGAAATGTTACACTAAAATATAAGAGATGCTGAGGCATGTTGTTGGGATGGAGTAGAGGGAGTTTAACTCTGCATCTAACCCATGCTTTGACGTTGGAGGGCTTGATGCTAACAGTGGTTGTCTGTAATAGAAAGTGTTCGGTTCCCCCTCCCCTCCCACAAAGATCCCTCAATAAATTAAACAGACATGATCTTTGTGTTAATGGAACAGCTGCACAGCAGATTCACCTAATCACATTATGTGAACTTTAAAATATAGCCCTTCCATGATGCAATGACATATCTGCATGATGCAGTCTGACAGATGATTTTATTTTTAGCAAAGCTCCCATAATGGCTCAGTAGGTAAAGCGAGTGTCTACCTTATGTTTATAAGTTATGCAATATAAGTTATATAATTTAAATATAAACTCCTATTTTTTATGTTCATATAGCCCGGTTACACAGAACAGGGAGGCTGTGAGTTGAATCCCTAGTTCATGCTGACCTCAGCCAAGGCCGAGGCTTGGGTCTACAACTGGCCTCAGCACCGTCTGGGCTAGGGACAGGGAAAATGAGCCTCTGATCACCATCCAGTGATCACCACTGGAAGTGCAGGCATGTGGCGAGCCACCGAGGGCAGAAATGACAACACAGAAACATGATGTTTGTCCATCACATGAGCAGTGGTCCTAATTCCGTGGACCAGGTTTATCTGTGCTGCAGCCCATGGGTCAAATAGATAACCGACACTGGCTGTCCACATGTGAATAATGATCACTTGTTTCAGATACAGGCGTCTGGAGCACTCCCAGAGTTAGACACCTGCCACCTAATGGAACTAGCAAGGGACTTTCCTTCAGGGAAAGCAGGGGACATAGGTACTTTGCTTAACCCTGTTTAGTTTGCTTTTTAATGCAATGAACTCTGAAAACACAGCCTTTTCCACCAGTCTAGGAAGTGAGCGAGGATTAGGCGCCCGGACTGAAGAGATCTGCACTAGTTTCTAACTGGTTAAGACTCTGTCTATTCAAAGGGAAGTAAATAAAATAATCTTTCAACCCGCACTAAGAAAACGTCACCTGATCTTTAGAACTCGCTCTGGTATTTTAAACATTCCAATAGCGTTACCCAGTTTAAAAAGTACAAATCAATCTGAATGTTTGTGTTCCATTTGTGCAGGGACTGACTGTCCCCGGTGCATCCAGTTAATAAACTCTCTTAATAAACTTTGTGTTTACTTTCGAAACAAACTTTATTCACAGAACGATCCCGCCTTAAAGAACAGGGAATATCCCATTAAATAGTGTGGGGGAAAGGAGGGGTTGCGAGGCTGCTCCAATCCAAGAGATTGCAGGCAATTACTTCCATTTTTCTTTCTCCTCTCTCTGATAATACACATTCCTCTTTTTTTCTCTTTCAAATCCTTTCAGGGAGGTCAGGCTTCTGCCCCGTCTCTATCCTGAGCCGACACTAAAAGGTGAAAGAATATCCCAGAGGAGCTGATATCCTCAAGAAATCTGCCCCAGTCCCCAAACTGCGGGCAAAGCCGCAGCAAGTCTGGGAGCTGCGGAGTTGTTCCTGGGCTCACGGTAAACATTCACTCAACTTGGGCTGAAGATCAGCAGCCCTCGCCCCACAGCACTGGGCTGGAATTGGGACACCAGTTAATTGTGCTGCAGTGTTAATCTCCCTTCTCTGACACTAAACACGCTCATGCTAATACAACACATCAACAACAACAAAACACAGTTGTTCCTCACTTCAGTCCAGTCCTCTGTGCTGCTACTGTTCCCCCAAACCCAGGAACTTCTCCCCAGCGCCGTTGGCAAATGTTCCATTGCAAAATCCTGACTGTTTTCCTCCTCTTTGATCCTGGTTTATTTTACACCAAAGTTTTTTGTTGTTGGTCAAACCGGTTCTTCTCTCGTCTGACGGCAGCTCCTGGCTGGCTGGCTGGCACAGCAACAGGGATCCGAGCACTTCACTTTGTGGGTATTTCTGAGGTTGGAGAGTGCTGCACACAGTTAGAGGCAAGCCTCCCTGCGCCCTTTTTGTAAAACAACTGCGAGGCTCTTGAGTTACAGGCACTGCCCCTTCCCTAGGAGGGCTGTGGGAGGTGGATTGGACTCAAGAAGCAGAAGACAGGTGTGGCTAAGCATTTCAGGAACTTAACTAACCATGTGAGCTTTGCACCAATCAAACATCTGCCACAGGTACACCAACACAAGCAAAATACTGCGGACGCTGGAAATCTGAAATAAAAACAGAAAATGCTGGGAATACTCAGCAGCTCAGGCAGCATCTGTGGAGAGAGAAACAGAGTTCACGTTTCAGGTTGATGACCTTTCGTCAGAACTGGAAGATGTTGGAGATGAGCAGCTTTTAAGCAACTACAGAGGAAAGGGGGCTGGGAAGGCAGAAAGGGAATTAAAGGAGTGATTAAATGACAGAAGGGATGATGGTGCGAGGCAAAAGGGGCCGGTAATAAGACAAGTAAAGAAACAAGAGATGGTTCCAGAGGAGGTGTAAATGGTTACAGCGGAATAGCAGAGAGGGAGGGCAGCGTGGAAAACCTGGGAATGCGGAGAGGGTCGCCGTGGCCCGAAATGTGGTGGAAGAAAGGCAGGTGGACCGCAGGGGTGCGGACCATCCTGCTGGCCATACACCGATAGGGGATCCAAGCACCAGCCCACACCTCCTTCACTCCCAGTGACCCTGGAACAGCCATCCTCCACTATCAGCAGCTGCTGTCTGAGAGCAAATGGGAGCGGTGGTGAAGGTCTAAAGTTGTTCAGCTCAATGTTAAAGCCGGAAGGCTGTAAAGTGTCTGGTAGAAAGTGGTGGTGACCATGGCACCACTGATACTGATACACCACTGATCGAGAGCCATCTTTCGTTTCTTAACTTGTCCCATTACAGAATCACAGAATCTACAGTGCAGGTAGAGGCCATTTCGGCCCATCGAGCCTGCACCGACACATATCCCACCCTATCCCCGTAACCCCACGTATTTAATCCCCTAACACTAAGGGTCAATTTATCATAGCCAAATCAACCTAACCTGCACATCTTTGGACTGTGGGAGGAAACCGGAGCACCCGGAGGAAACCCACACAGACACAGGGAGAATGTGCAAACTCCACGCAGACAGTCGCCCGAGGCCAGATTTGAACCCGGGTCCCTGGCGCTGTGAGGCAACAGTGCTAACCACTATGCCACCGTGCCACCATCTCCTTTTGTCTTGCACTATCTCTTAATGTCTCTTAATCTCTCCTGCCTTCCATCCTATCATAGACCTTCCCTTTTGTTCTTTCCTCCCCTCCCCCCTTTCCCTGCCCCTGCACTTGCTTAAAAACCTGTCCCATCTCCAGCTTTTTCCAGTTCTGACGAAGGGTCACAGACCTGAAACGTTAACTCTGTTTCTCTCTCCACAGATGCTGCCTGACCAGCTGAGTGTTTCCAGCATTTTCTGTTTTTATTTTATGCCACTGATACATGTTGTTTTTATTTTTAATGTTCTCCCCTCCTCTCCTGAAGGTGCTGTTTATGCTGCCGGGGGCCTCTTTCTGGTTTCTCACTGGCACTGGCTATTCCATCATGAGGATCATCACAACCTGACCCTGTCCTCACCCCTATTTGCAAACCTTTCTAGCATGGGTCACTGGATAGCAATCAGGAGTGGAGTCCTTATCTGATTTCCCCCCCCCCCGGGCAAAGGGAACTGAGGTCAACTGTAGAATCCTACAGCACATAAGGCGGCCATTCGGCCCACCATGCCTGTGCCTGTAGAATCCATATTGCTGCTCCAGTTGAGATTAGCTAAGTAAACACAGCCCAGGGATTGAACTCATTTACAATATGTTTCCTACATTACAACAGTGACTACACTTCAAAACTACTTCATTGGCTGTAAAGCGCTTTGGGACGTCCTGAGGTTGTGAAAGGCGCTATATAAATGCAAGTTCTTTATTTCTAATACTCACTGGTCTAGTGGGAGTGAAACTGATCTAATATCATACATGTCAAACATATAAAATAATAATGCTTGGCGTTTTAAGCTTGATATTATTAAACTGCATTTCCCATGTTAGAGACTGGTTTTCACTTTTGCTTGGAGGGATCTGGAGGGACTGGGTTAACTAAAGACCAGTTAGTTTCACATCAGAATCCGAGAAAATACTAGAATCTATTGTCAAGGACACAATAATGGAACACTTACGGTGATATAATCTAATTGCTAAGGGTCAGCATGAACTTTCAAAAGGGAAGTGATGCCAGAGTAATTTAACAGACTTCAAAAAACATATAATCACAAAAAAAGGTGAGAATGTATATGTGGTGTACTTGGGTTTTAGCAAAGCTTCTGTCATGGTGTCTTATAAAAAAACGAGTTCAGAAAATGATCAGACACGATGTTGCTGGGAGCATGTTGCAACAGATTGAATCATGGCAGGGTAATAGGAAAGAGGATCTATGTGGATGGAGGGTGGGATGAGATGAGTGGAGTCCCACAAGGCTTGGTATTGGGTCATGTATTCTTCAACGTTTTCATAAATCATCTGGAAAAGGGTGTCAGAAGTTTCATCTCAAAGGCTGCAGATGACACCAAAATAGTAGGGTCAGTTAATACAACAACAATAACAATATAGCGCCTTTAACATAGTAAAACGTTCCAAGGCGCTTCACAGGAGTGTTATAAAACAAAATTTGACACCGAGCTACTTAAGGAGACATTAGGGCAGCTACAGGTAGGCCTTAAGGAGCATCTTAAAGGAGGAAGGAGGTTGAGAGGCGGAGAGGTTTAAGGAGGGAATTCCAGAGCTTAGGGCCCAGGCAGCTGAAGGCACGGCCACCAATGGTGGAGCGATTGCTCAAAAGGCCAGATTTAGAGGAGCATAGATATCTTGGAAGGTTGTGGGGCTGGAGGAGATTACAGAGATAGAGAGCAGTGAGGTCATGGAGGGATTTGAAAACTAGGATGAGAATTTTAAAATCGAGGCGTTGCTTAACTGGGAGCCAAGGGGTGATGGGAGAATACAGTGGAAGACAGGGAACAAGCTACAAGAGGACTTAAACTACTTGGGAGGTGGGCAGAAATTAGCAGATGCAGTTCAATGTAGATACCAGTAGATGTAAAGTCATACATTCAGGGGTACAGAACAAGCAGAAAGATTACAGGAAAATACCGAGAAAGAAGAGCTCAGCAAATAGATCTGGGTGTCATTGTCGATGGATCTCTCTCTCTCTCTCTCTCTCTCTCTCTCTCTCTCTCTCTCTCTCTCTCTCTCTCTCTCTCTCTCTCTCTCTCTCTCTCGAGAGAGAGAGAGAGAGAGAGAGAGAGAGAGAGAGAGAGAGAGAGAGAGAGAGAGAGAGAGATTAAGCTGATGCCTGGCCGCTATCAAAAATAGCTAATAGAGTGTTAGGTTGCATAAAAAAAAGAGAATGGAGTGTAGATCAAAGGAAGTAATCCTGTCATTATGCAAAGGACCGGGTTGCTATGGAAAAGCAACAAGACGTCATGACCAGAGAGTGAAAATGGAGGGAGAGTCACCCCTCTCCCCTGAAAAAAACATCTTCTTGCTGTGCGATAGCAAAATACTGCAGATGCTGGAAATCCGAAATAACAACAGAAAATGCTGGAAAAACTCAGCAGGCCAGGCAACATCCGTGGAGAGAAAATAGAGTCAACATTTCGGGTAAAAACCCTTTGTCTTGCTGTGTCCCTCCTGGTGGCTGACTCGGGAACAAGGTCAGAGACTGGGAGCAGATCATCCACCATCTGAAGCAAGAACATTGGAATAAAGCAGAGGATAACTTCGAAAAACAAAACGCCTTTAAAATAACACTTTAAAAAAACCATCAATAATAAAATCGCCCCCATTCCATATTTGGTGCGTTCATCCTTCACCATCCTTTTTTAAATTAATTGCCCATCCCTAATTGCCTTTCGATACAACTGAGTGGCTCACTAGGCCATTTCAGAGGGCAGTTAAGAGTCAACCACATTGCTGTGGGTCTGGAGTCACATATAGGCCAGGCCAGGTAAGGACTTAACCTTGTCCTCACCAATCTACCTGTCGCAGGTGCATCTATCCATGACAGCATTGGTAGCAGTGACCACCGCACAGTCCTTGTGGAGACAAAGTCCCGTCTTCACACTGAGGACACCCTCCATCGTGTTGTGTGGCACTACCACCGTGCTAAATGGGATAGATTCAGGACAGATCTAGCAGCTCAAAACTGGGCATCCATGAGACGCTGTGGGCCATCAGCAGCAGCAGAATTGTATTCCACCACAATCTGTAACCTCATGGCCCGGCACATCCCTCACTCTACCATTACCATCGAGCCAGGGGAAAAAACTTGGTTCAATAAGGAGTGTAGAAGAGCATGTCAGGAGCAGCACCAGGCGTACCTAAAAATGCAGTGCCAACCTGGGGAAGCTGCAACACAGGACTACATGCATGCTAAACAGCAGATGCAGCATGCTATAGACAGAGCTAAGTGATCCCACAATCAACGGATCAGATCAAAGCTCTGCAGTCCTGCCACATCCAGCCGTGAATGGTGGCGGACCCTTAAACAACTAACGGGAGGAGGAGGCTCCATGAATATCCCCACACATAAAGCTAGGCTGACACTCCAGTGCAGTGCTGAGGGAGTGCTGCACTGTTGGAGGTGCCTTCTTTCAGATAAGACGTTAAACTGAGGCCCCGTCTGCTCTCTCAGGTGGACGTAAAAGATCCCATGGCACTATTTCAAAGAAGAGCAGGGGAGTTATCCCCGGTGCCCTGGCCAATATTTATCCCTCAACCAGCATAATAAAAAAAAACAGATTATCTGGTCATTAACACATTGCTGTTTGTGGGAGTTTGCTGTGCACAAATTGGCTACCGTGTTTCCCACATTGCAGCAGTACCTACACTTCAAAAGTACTTCATTGGCTGTACAGCGCTTTGGGATGTCCGGTGGGTGTGAAAGGCGCTATATAAATGCAAGTCTTTTTTTCTTTTCTTTCTTTCATAATCAATGATGGTGGAGCCATGAGTGCAAAAGACAAGGTTGAAGCGTTTGCAACCATCTTCAGCCAGAAGTGCCGAGTGGATGATCCATATCGGCCTCCTCCTGAGGTCCCCACCACCACAGAAGCCAGTCTTCAGCCAATTCGATTCACTCCACGTGATATCAAGAAACAGCTGAGCGCACTGGATACAGCAAAGGCTATGGGCCCGACAATATCCCAGCTATCGTGCTGAAGACTTGTGCTCCAGAACTAGTCGCGTCTCTAGCCAAGCTACAACACTGGCATCTATCTGACAATGTGGAAAACAGCTCAGGTATGTCCTGTCCACAAAAAGCAGGACATTTCCAATCCAGCCAATTACCGCCCCATCAGTCTACTCTCAATCATCAGCATAGTGATGGAAAGTGTCATCGACAGTGCTATCAAGCGGCACTTACTCACCAATAACTTGCTCACTGATGCCCAGTTTGGGTTCCGCCAGGACCAATTGGCTCCAGACCTCATTACAGCCTTGGTCCAAACATGGACAAAGGAGCTGAATTCCATAGGTGAGGTGAGAGTGACTGCCTTTGCTATCAAGGAGCCTTAGTAAAACTGAAGTCAATGGGAATCGGGGGGGGGGGGGAAACTCTCCACTGGCTGGAGTCATACCTAGCACAAAGGAAGATGGCTGTGGTGGTTGGAGGTCAATCATCACAGCCCCTGGACATCGCTGTAGGAGTTCCTCAGGGCAGTGTCCTAGTCCCAACCATCTTCGGCTGCTTCGCCAATGGCCTTCCTTCCATCTTAAGGTCAGAAATGGGGATTTTCGCTGATGATTGCACAGTGTTCAGTGCCATTTGCAACTCCTCAGATAATGAAGCAGTCTGTGCCCGCATGCAGCAAGACCTGGATGACATTCAGGCTTGGGCTGATAAGTGGCAGGTAACATTCGTGCCACACAAGTGCCAGGCAATGACTATCTCCAACAAGCGAGAATCTAACCACCTCCCCATGACATTCAATGGCATTACCATCGCTGAATTCCCCACCATCAATATCCTGGGGGGTCACCATTGACCAGAAACTTAACTGGGCCAACCACATAAATACTGTGGCAACAAGAGCAGGTCAGAGGCTGGATATTCTGTGGTGAGTGTCTCACCTCCTGACTCCCCAAAGCCTTTCCACCATCCCCAAGGCACAAGTCAGGAGTGTGATGGAATACTCTCCACTTGCCTGGATGAGTGCAGCTCCAACAACACGCAAGAAGCTCGACACCATCCAAAGCAAAGCAGCCCGCTTGATTGGCACCCCATCCACCACCTTAAACATTCACTCCCTCCACCACTGGCGTACCGTGGCTGCAGTGTGTACCATCTACAAGATGCACTGCAGCAACTTGCCCAGGCTTCTTCGGCAGCACCTCCCAAACCCACGACCTCTATCACTTGGAAGGACAAGGGCAGCAGGCGCATGGGAACACCACCACAGAAATCACAGAAACCCCACAGTGCAGATAGAGGCCATTTCGGCCCATCGAGCCTGCACCGACACATATCCCACCCAATCCCCGTAACCCCTACACCAACACATATCCCACCCTATCCCTGTAACCCCATGTATTTAATCCCCCTAACACTAAGGGTCAATTTATCATAGCCAATCAACCTAACCCGCACATCTTTGGACTGTGGGAGGAAACCGGAGCACCCGGAGAAAACCCACGCAAACACGGGGAGAATGTGCAAACTCCACACAGACAGTCGCCCGAGGCCGGATTCGAACCCGGGTCTCTGGCGCTGTGAGGCAACAGTGCTAACCACTATGCCACCGTGCTGCCACCTCCAAGTTCCCCTGCAAGTCACACACCATCCTGACTTAGAAGTATACGGCAGATCCTTCATCGTCGCTGGGTCAAAATCCTGGAACTCCCTCCCTAACAACACTGTGGGATACCTTCACCACACGGACTGCAGCGGCTCAAGAAGGCGGCTCATCACCACCTTCTCAAGGGCAACTAGGGATGGGCAATAAATGCTGGCCTTGCCAGCGACGCCCACATCCCATGAACGAATTAAAAAATGTCCTTCCCTAAAGGGCATAGATGGTTTTTTACGACAATCCGGTAGTTTCATTACTGATGCTAGTTTTTTAATTCCAGATTTATTTAATGAACTGAATTTATATTCCCCAGCGACAGGGGTGGGATTTTGAACTCATTGTCTCCGGGTCATTAGTCTAGATCTACTGGATTACTGGTCCAGTAAACATAACCACTATGCAACCCATATCTGTGGCAAGTATTGTAGTGCAGCAGGAACTCTTGCCTGCACTCTGAACATTAGGCAGCAGCGGGCTGGTAGCAATTTGCATGGATCTGCCAGCCCCCAGGATCACATGCTGCCGATGTGAGGCGGATTGAACCATGGCAGCAGCCGGCAGCTCCTTCCTGCTCTTCCTGGCAGCCGTATTTTTGCACCTTTTTTTGCCCTCGGGGGCCCTGCACACAGTCGGCTCCCTCCCGCTGGATACGGTCACTTTTGACAAGGTGAGTGTCGGTCTTTCAAACGCGCCGTCGATTTTAAACATGTTGTTCATTTAGATTTCCAGAAGCGCCGTGTCAAATTTGAACTTGCCAAGTGTTGTCTATGAAATCAATGTGACATTGCTACTACCCCCATAAAACGGTTGCAATATCAAATAACAAGGCAGAGCACAACGTTGATTTATTTTCATGTTCCAGTTTGCAAATTGTAGTGAATGCATTTTTATTGAAAAATATTAAAGTGACACAATGTCAAGGGGCTGGGACAAGAAACCCCTTAAATTGATCCTTATGGTTAAAAAAAAGGAAGAAATAAGTTTGGAGATTTATTAGAGTAAAGACGGGATGGGGTTGCAATCTTTTGCAGATTACTCCTGTTTTTAAATTTTGGATTATTTCGATTTAAACAGGAGCACAAAGCGCGGCGGCGGCGGCGCTACATCAAGAGGAGTTTGATACAATGTGCAGCCTGTCTATCAGTGAGAGAGTCAGAGTGTGTGAGAGTGTGTGTGAGAGAGTGTTTACAGGTTGGGGGGCTCTCGGGCTAAGATGTGTAGACTTTTCGACAACCGGATCGCTGCTGTGTATATTTTTTTAAGCCAGCCTGTTAATAAGATAGTTTAACGGAGGCTTTCTTTTTGAACTGCCGGGTGCGCTCCTCCAATAGAAAAATTACAGCAACCAGCGCCGGCCATCGGCCCACCAATCCTCTCCACACGCGTGTCTTCCTGTTCCTCCCTCCAGCCCGCCTGCTTCCACGCCGCATGCTCTGTCTCTGCCTGCTCTCTCTTCCTGTCCCCTGCCCGCTCTCTCTTCCTGTCCCCTGCCCGCTCTCTCTTCCTGTCCCCTGCCTGCTCTCTCTTTCTCTGTCCTCTGCCCGCTCTCTCTTCCTGTCCCCTGCCCGCTCTCTCTTCCTGTCCCCTGCCCGCTCTCTCTTTCTCTGTCCTCTGCCCGCTCTCTCTTCCTGTCCCCTGCCCGCTCTCTCTTTCTCTGCCTGCTCTCTCTTCCTCTGTCCCCTGCCCGCTCTCTTTCTCTGTCCCCTGCCTGCTCTCTCTTTCTCTGCCTGCTCTCTCTTCCTCTGTCCCCTGCCCGCTCTCTCTTCCTCTGTCCCCTGCCCGCTCTCTCTTTGTCCCCCTGCCTGCTCTCTCTTCCTGTCCCCTGCCCGCTCTCTCTTTCTCTGCCTGCTCTCTCTTCCTGTCCCCTGCCCGCTCTCTCTTCCTGTCCCCTGCCTGCTCTCTCTTTCTCTGTCCTCTGCCCGCTCTCTCTTCCTGTCCCCTGCCCGCTCTCTCTTCCTGTCCCCTGCCCGCTCTCTCTTTCTCTGTCCTCTGCCCGCTCTCTCTTCCTGTCCCCTGCCCGCTCTCTCTTTCTCTGCCTGCTCTCTCTTCCTCTGTCCCCTGCCCGCTCTCTTTCTCTGTCCCCTGCCTGCTCTCTCTTTCTCTGCCTGCTCTCTCTTCCTCTGTCCCCTGCCCGCTCTCTCTTCCTCTGTCCCCTGCCCGCTCTCTCTTTGTCCCCCTGCCTGCTCTCTCTTCCTGTCCCCTGCCCGCTCTCTCTTTCTCTGCCTGCTCTCTCTTCCTGTCCCCTGCCCGCTCTCTCTTCCTCTGTCCCCTGCCCGCTCTCTCTTTCTCTGTCCCCTGCCTGCTCTCTCTTTCTCTGCCCGCTCTCTCTTCCTCTGTCCCCTGCCAGCTCTCTCTTTCTCTGTCCCCTGCCCGCTCTCTTCCTCTGTCCCCTGCCCGCTCTCTCTTTCTCTGTCCCCTGCCTGCTCTCTCTTTCTCTGTCCCCTGCCCGCTCTCTCTTCCTCTGTCCCCTGCCCGCTCTCCCTTCCTCTGTCCCCTGCCCGCTCTCTTTCTCTGTCCCCTGCCCGCTCTCTTTCTCTGTCCCCTGCCCGCTCTCTCTTCCTCTGTCCCCTGCCCGCTCTCTCTTTCTGTCCCCTGCCCGCTCTCTCTTTCTGTCCCCCTGCCCGCTCTCTCTTCCTCTATCCCCTGCCTGCTCTCTCTCTGTCCCCTGCCTGCTCTCTCTTTCTCTGCCCGCTCTCTCTTCCTCTGTCCCCTGCCCGCTCTCTCTTCCTCTGTCCCCTGCCTGCTCTCTCTTCCTCTGTCCCCTGCCTGCTCTCTCTTTCTCTGTCCCCTGCCCGCTGTCTCTTCCTCTGCCCGCGCTCTTCCTCTGCCCCCTGCCCGCTCTCTCTTCCTCTGCCCCCTGCCCGCTCTCTCTTTCTCTGTCCCCTGCCCGCTCTCTCTTTCTCTGTCCCCTGCCTGCTCTCTCTTTCTCTGTCCCCTGCCTGCTCTTGCTTTCTTTGTCTTTTTCCTTTCCTCACTCCAGTTTTTCTATCATTAACTAGGCGAAGGCAGCACGAGCTTGGAGAACCTGCCAGAATCTGCAACTCACGTCATGTACAGGCAGTGCATTTAAACACAAGGGTTATTTTTTTTGAAACAGGAACCATTCTAAAGCAGCATCCTGATCGGGTGCAGCATTTTGCAAGACTCCAAAGTTCAAAATTTGTAACTAAAAAAAAAAAGAAAAGAAATCAGTGCATTTGTACAGTGCGTCATCACATTGTGCAAAGCACTTTTGAGACAAGTTTGACAATGAATTACTTATGGAGCAAAGAAGGGGAATCAAAATCCATGCCCAGCAAAATGGTCAGGGAGAGGGCACTGACCCACAGGGCGGGTTGCACCTATGAAGTATCACATTTCATTTTTAAAGAGGAACCCACTTCACAAAAAGAGGTTTAAAATCTTTTATTACAAAAACATGACAAACAAATCCATAAAAAAGTATCACAGCATATGTGTGCGATTGAAAACGGCTCATAACTAACTCTCCCTCTAAACACTTCCTAGTGAAGATCGTCTCCTTTAAAATACTATTACACCTTAGAGCCATTACTCAGTAATATTTTACATTTGCTTTATATTCAATGATGTTAATTTGTAATAAATGATGTCTGGAAGTGCGTTATGTGGCTGTAACATACTTGAGGGATTTGTGTCTTGCCATGAACTGTGAGGGTGAAACTCCCACTGTTCACAAATTCCAGAAATGTCTTGTAGCCATGAACGGCCCTCAAACATTCGTTAAAATTCCCCCATCTTTCCCGAAGTACGCCGGATGTCATTGCGCCGCAACGTCCAGAAGAACAGGACGAGAGCAGAATCTGAAGGTGGTCTGGACTGGACTGTTTACACCAGCCTGATTCACATACAGAGGACGGGCACTACAAAATGCTTCATTGTTCACAGGCAAGGAAGATCAGCCAGAGTGCCCAGTCCTGGTTGCCACCCATTGACCCTCGTGGGAAGAACACGCACGCGGATGTTGAATGAGGAGAGAATCGAGCTCAGCTGTGATGCCGCCCATCACAAGCCAAATAGATTGCTCACATAGTGTCTGGTCTCACATGAAGAAAAGCCACCAGGCCGAGATACTAGAAGGTATCCATGGAAACATAGCAATAGGAGGAGGCCATTCAGCCCCTCGAGCATCTTCCGTCAATTAATTAGATCATGGCCGATCTGTATCTCAACTCCATTTACCAGCCTTGGTTCCATATCTCTTTATAACCCTTACATAACAAAAATCTCAGCTTTGACATTTTCAATTGACCTAACCTCAACAGCTTTTTGGGGGGGGGGAAAGAGTGTTCCAGATTTCCACTTGCCTTTGTGTGAAGAAGTGCTTCCTGACATCACCCCCGAATGGCCTAGCTCTAATCTAAAGGTTCTGCCCCCTTGTTCTGGACTCACCTACCCTGCCAAATACTTTAATCATCTTAAGCACCTCAATCAGATCACCCCTTAATCTTCTATACTCAAGGGAATAGAAGCCTAGTCTATGCAACAAATATAGCCCAGTGTGTTAGAGGAAAACAGACAGAAGGGGAGAATATTGGAGGGGAAGTAAAGAGAGTGAAACTCCTGAAATTTATTCCTTATTATATTCCTCATCATGTCCTCCAATTCTGGCCTCGTGAGTATCCCCGATTTTAATCGCTCCACCATTGGCGGCCGTGCCTTCAGCTGCCAAGGCCCCAAGCTCTGGAATTCCCTCCCTAAACCTCTCTACCCTCCTTAAAACCTACCTCTTTGACCAAGCTCTGCCCTAATAGCTCATTTTGTGGCTCAGTGTCAAATTTTGTTTTATAACGCTCCTCCGAAGCACCTGGAGATGTTTTACAACATTCAAGGCGCTATATAAATGCACAGTGATTGTTGTGATAATATTACCATGCAGCAAATAAGCAGCACTCTGATTGTCCACTGAATGTATAGCAGATTGGTTTGCTGGTAAAGGGAGTCCTGGATTAGATGTGTCCTTTGAAAGGCAATGCCCGATGCTGATAGGGTTGTGCAAACCCAGTATGTGGACCAGCGCCTGAAGTCTCCGTTTTCCCTGCAGGTTATTCCCAAACAGAAGTATGTTCTGGTAAAGATTGACACACAGTATCCATATGGAGAGAAACAGGATGAGTTTAAGAAATTAGCGGAAAACTCTGCTTCCAGCAAGGAGCTCTTGGTGGCCGAGGTGGGAATATCAGGTAGGAACTGAGTTATTTGTCCAAGTTTAAACAAAGGATAAAATAATGTTGTCCCCTATTCGATCCATACAGCCTCCTCTGTTCAACCGCTTTGTGTAACATGATGGTTAGTCCTGACAACAAGATGATGCATCTGCAACACATAGCTGAAATCTGTTTAACATGAAGCTCCCATACAGATTTTGTGTGTTTTACATACTTGTGTACACACAGAAACACTCAGCCAGGAAGCAGCCTAGCTAGGAGCCTGTGTCAGACAGCAGGTCCTGAGCTGAGAAACCGATCCCCAAAGGGTAACTGACAAGTGTCTATTGCTATCTGTTTGAGCTGGGAGGAGATGATGAGAAATGAAGGGCAGGCGCCTGTTATAGGGAAGGAGAAAATGTTTTTAAAAAAGGAAAGCCATGCATTTCTATAGCACCTTTCATGCCTTCGGGACATCCCAAAGCGCTTTACAGCCAATAAGTATTTTTGAAGTGTAGTCACTGTTGTCATGTAGGAAGGGATAGGGGAAGGTTGGTCAGGAAATTTCCTTGTGGGAAATAATAGATCCATGGGGATGGATGGGGTGGGTGCGAGGGGAGAAGGTGAGGCAGAAAAACAAACTCTGAGGAAAAGGATGTTTTAAAAAATATAGTCAAACTATGCCATGAAAAATTTGATTTAATTGTAGTTATTTTTTTTTAAATTTCATTTTTAAACAGATTATGGTGAAAAGGAAAATTCAGAACTTGGGGTGAAATATAATGTGGAAAAGGATGACTACCCCGTCTACTTGCTGTTCATTAACGGGGATTTGGAGAATCCAGTCCAGTACACCGGAGAGATTAAACAGGACGCTATTCAGCAGTGGTTGAAGCGTAAAGGTGTGTGGGTCGGGATGCTCGGCTGCCTGGAGGAGTACGATTCCCTGGCCGTGGAGTTCCGCAGCACAAGCGCCCTGGAAGAGCGCCAGAAGATCATGGAGAAGGTGAAGGCCATGGTGCAGGGGGCGCCAGAGTCGGAGCAGAAATCGGCGCAGCAGTACCACAAAATTATGAGCAAGGTCCTGGCGCAAGGCGACTCGTTCGTGCGTTCTGAGATTGCACGGATCGGCAAAATGCTGGGAGAGAGCAAGATGAGCTCGGCTAAGATGTTGGAGTTTCAGAAACGCCAGAACATCCTGAGCTCGTTCCAAATACCCAGCATAGCAAAAGAGGATTTGTGAGAATGAATTGGGATCTGTTAAAGTCTTTAAGTAAAAAGAAGCTTCCTACTGTAAGCCATGTCACTGCTGAAGTTGCTAAGAAAGGGAGGATCTTGCCATCAGGACTTCTCCCCCTCCTGGTTTCTCTTCTCACCCAAAAGACTCTTGACTCTTGCTGTATTACAGCGGAGCCTGGTCCTGTTCTCATCTGCCACGTGGCAGGACCCACTGGATATCTAGCAGGAGGCATAGCTGATTCCGCCCCCCCGCCCCCCTTCCCTCTCCCTAATGCAGGAACACCAAAGCCAATTGTGGCATCTCGCCACCATCTCAGCTGACACCAGTTAACTCAGCACAGACTTGGACTCAACCCTGGGACCTCCTTGGTCTGTCTGGTCCATGACCACACGTTTAGCAACTGAACCCCTGGAGAAGTCTTGGGACTTTTTGAAAGGGGATTTTCACCAACATGGCACAGCAGCAGAGTGTGTCGAAGCTTCAGCAGCAGCTGCCGCAGATGGTGGGACACGAGTCACCGCTCAGTAGGCTCTTCACTGCGCAGAGTTCCCAATCTCAGCGGTGTTTTCACCCACCTTCCACTCGGCAACTTCAGACCAGCATCAGTAGAAGTCTGGGACCCAGTCATTCATCCACAGTGTCAGCCAGGGAATGGTGCGAGGCCCAGGTAGACCAGCTTAGAGGAAATACCATTCAGGCATGGGAGTTATGCCATTGCAAACCGATTTAAAACTGGCCTTTAACAAGCATCCAATAAAAGTACATCAGAATTTGTAGAAAGTTTGAAGCTCTTCAGCAGTGACATGGTTAAAAGTCTCATTTGTTTACATAATTCTTTTACATTAAAAAAAAATTCTTGCAAAACCCCTTTTCACTAACCTTTAGTTGAGGCTTATTCTCAGTATTGTTCCAACACGTGGCAAACCGATGAGGCACAGGTCTGTCCTCTTACTCCTGATGTCAATGCCACAGTGGGCTGTAACCGAACGGAGGTCAGGAAGTCAATTTAAAAAAAAACCCTGTAGAAGATAATTCCATTAAAACTCTAGCTTTTGTAGTAGTGGAGCCTTTCTCACTTCCTCTGTGACTGCTGGGGCAGAAATAATCTCTAAACCGTATTCCCCAACATTGCACCACTGGAGAAGCAAGAGGAGACGGAACAGTACAAAGTCCCAGCTAAGGTCAAATCCTGCAGGTGGACAGGTGTGTATGGGCCTCCATTCATACATGAAAACACAGGTGTGCCAAGCGCCGCCGGCGAAGGGGAGGCAGGTACGAGAAAACCTCCCCTCTCCCAGCAGAAGGCAGCCCGATTCCCCACAGGAGGGTTTCTCATGACAACCCCTCCACTATTCCCAGATTGACAGCTGAAGTGACCTTAACATGAGCAGAGGAGCGCCCAATGGACTAATGCACTCAACTCCGGTGGTATTAAGAAAAAGTCTTGTCTAACTACTGGTGACACCCGTACATCTCGCGATCATCCATATTTAGATCTCCCTCCCCAACAGTCGGTGTGTTAGGATTGAACGCGCATGCAAACAACCTCTTGTGTGTTCTAATGAGTAAATTGGTTTTGAAAATTTATTAAAATTCATAATTTACACTTACCTTATATCTGTACCTTGTATTATGACTATGATTCCATTTTATTCAGGAAGAACTCATTTTACATTCTGGAATTCAGAACGAGTTGCTTTCCACCCCAAGCATTCTTGTAGTGTCAGCCTGGCTCAGTTGGTGGGACTGTTGGCGTCAGATGGGTGTGGGTTGAAACCCCATGCCAAGACGTGAGTGCATAATCTAAGCTGATACCTCAGTGTATTACTGAGCGAGTACGGCATTGCACCATCTTTTAGATTAGACAATTAAGCAGGCCCTGGTACTTGTTTGGATGGATGTAAAGGATCCTCTGGTACTATTCAAAAAGCAACCCTCAACCCACACCACTAAAACTGGTTATTGATGGCTAAGGCTGGTCATTTTATCTCATTTACTGCCACAGATACCTCTAAAACAACAGTGACTACACTTCAACAGTAATTCATTGAGCGTGATGCACTTTAGGATATCTGAAGGTCATGAAAAGTGCGAAACAAATACACGATCTTCCTGTGTCAACCAGCATAAAAGACCCTCTTTTTTTTAACTTTTTCTAAAGGTGCGGACTCATGCTGAGGTATGGATCTGTTGGGGCCACTCGCCCTCCATTATCTCACCTACCTGATCACTCTTCATTTGAGAGCATAGTGCTGGGTAAGCCATTCGACTCTGAGGGCACCCAGCCCTCATTTGACACCCACAGATGTTCACTTTTCAGGAGGGAGTCGCTAGGTAGGGATCAGGACCTTTGAAAAAATTTTCTTCCTAACTCGGGGGGCAGTGAGGCAAATTGCAGCACCCCTACTGAGAACAGACTTGACTGGTCAGTTTGGCTCCGCTCCTTGCTTGATAAACTTGCTGAGGCATCAACAGAGCCCTAGGAATGATGGATTTTGTGCAAAATTGAAGCCCACGGGATTAAAGGGGCAGTGGCTGCGTGGATAGGAAATTGGCTAAGGGGCAGAGAGCAGAGAATGGCGAACGGTTTTTCAGACTGGAGGGAAGTATACAGTGGTGATCCCCAGGGGTTGGTGTTGGGACCACTGCACTTTTTGATATATATTAATGACCTGGACTTGGGTATACAGGGCAGAATTTCAAAGTTTGCAGATGACACGAAACACACAAAATGGAGTAAACATTGAGGAGGATAGTAACAAACTTCAGGAGGACAGAGACTGGTGAAATGGGCAGACACATGGCAAATGAAATTTAATGCAGAGAGGTATGAAATTATTTATTTTGGTAGGAAGAATGAGGAGAGGCAATATAAACTAAAGGGTACAATTTTAACGGGTGCAGGAACAGAGAAATCTGGGGGTGTACGCACACAAGTCTTTGAAGGTGCCAGGACAAGTTGAGAAAGCTGTTTAAAAAAAGGAATACGGGATTCTTGGCTTTATTAATAGGGGCATAGAGTACAAAAGCAAGGAAGTTACGCTCAACCTTTATAAAATCGGGTTAGGCCCCAGCTGGAGTATTGTAGCCAATTCTGGACACCACACTTGAAGGGTACACAGAGGAGATTTACTAGAATGGTACCAGGGATGAAAGACTTGTTACGTGGAGACACAAGACAAACTGGGGTTGTTCTCCTTAGAGCAAAGAAGATTAAGGGGAGATTTGTTGGAGGTGTTTAAAATCTCGAAAGGTTTTGATAGAGTAAATGAGAAACGGTTTCCAGTGGCAGAAGGGTCGGTAACCAGAGGACACAGATTTAAGGTCATTGGCAAAAGAACCAGCGGCGACATGGGTAAAAAATAATTTTCGTAGTGAGTTATGATCTGGAATGCGTTCCCTGAAAGGGCGGTGGAAGCAGATTCAATAATAGCTTTCAAAAAGGAATTGGATAAATACTTGAAGTGGGGTAAAAAATGCAGGGCTATGGGAAAAGAGGTCTAATTGGATAGTTCTTTCAAAGAGCTGGCACAGCCACGATGGGCCGAATGGCCTCCTTCTGTGCTGCATCATTCTATGATTCTAACTAATCAAATGAGGGACTTGAAAACACAGATATCAAAGTAGTCAGTGAGCTAATGACTAGAGTTCGACCTCCCCACCCTTTGAATCTGAAGGTCGTCTATGTAAAGTTGTTTTTAACCCTACTAGTCCTTATTCAATATTGATATTTGATGCTGGGCCTGATGCCTGTTAACTGGCCTTTAGAATATAAACATATAAAAAGAAAATTAAACAATTCTTGGACAAATGATTAAACTTACCTAGAAGCCGAACGAATCCATGACAGAAATGCATTCAACAATCTCTCCCAACCACCCCACAGGTCTGCTCCTCTCCCGTGGGCTTCGATTGGTGCTCTGTTCCCAAAGCTTCTCTTTGCCTTGGCCTTTCCTGCATATGTCCCTCAAGCCTCTGTATGCGTGAGGAGAGTGCCCCTCCGTGCTTCTATTTGCCTATAAGGCTGCCAATATTGGCTCAATGCGCAGCTGCACAATGCCAAATTTTCACTTCAGCCCCAGACTTTTTACATTCTGCTCCACTCCCAAATCCAAGCCCCAGTCCCCCCCTCCCATCTCAGGCTCCACACTCTCCCAGCCTCATCTCTCAACTGCATGCGTTTCGCCAACTCCAGGACAGCCTGTTCCCACCTCACGTGGTCCAGTGCATGTTTGCTACTGTGTTGCTGTTGTAGCCTGGGCTTTTACAAAGGGAAGGTGCAGTATAAGAATTCAGTACATTGGTAAAGGAACATGTGCCATTGACATTGGGAGACAGAAGAGAAATTTAAACAATGATAATGGGTGAGAGAAAATTGTACACAAATGAAGGTGCACACACAGTAAAAGTCTTTGACAGCCACTTAAAGTAGTGAAAAAGTTTGGAGATAAGAGAAATGCAGAAAGAATTAAATGGTGGGAAAGATGAGAAATGAGAATTATTTTGTTCATCAGCAATGCCACGGGAAATTACCTTGTGTTACTGGGTATACTGCATCTTACTGGGTAGAATACTGAGGAGGACTGCAACAAATTACAGGAGGACATTAATAAACTTGCAGAATGGGCATATAATTGGCAAATGAATGTGACGTATTGCATTTTGGTAGGAAGAACAGGGAGGTCACTTATTACTTGGAGAGTGCGAGTCTGGGTGGGGTGGAGGAACAAAGGGATCTTGGAGTACGAATACACATCACTAAAAGTTGTGACACAGGTTAGCAAGGCCATTAAAAAAGCAAACCAAGCACTAGGGTTTATTTCTAGAGGTATAGAATTGAAAAGTAGGGAAGTTATGCTAAATCTGAATCGAACCTTGGTTAGACCACACTTGGGAGTACTGTGTACAGTTCTGGTCACTATATTATAAAAAGGATATACAGGCACTGGAGAAGGTGCAGAGAAGATTTACAAGCATGATACTAGAAATGCGAGGGTATACACATCAGGAAAGGATGAACAGGCTGGGTCCCTTTTCTCTTGAAAAGAGAAGGCCGAGGGGTGACCTAATAGAGGTTTTTAAAATTATGAAAGATTTTGATAGAGCGGATAGAGAGAATGTTTCCACTTGTGGGGAAGAGCAAAACTAGAGGCCATCAATATAAGATAGTCACCAAGAAATCCAATAGGGTATTCAGAAGAAACTTCTTCACCCAGAGAGTGGTGAGAATGTGAAACTCGCTACCACAGGGAGTGGTTGAAGCGAATAGTATAGATGCATTTAAGGGGAGGCTAGACAAGTGTGGTAAACCACTGTTATACCTGCCTGTGTGGGTGTTTGTATTCCACTGTGTACATGTCTGTACATGCCTCGGCTGACTCCTCCCACGAGTCCAGGTATAAAGGTGACTGCTCCACAGTCCCTCTGTATTCTGGACTGGTCGACCACTCGAGGCACACCTTCATTCTCTTGTTAATAAAAGCCTGTTAGTTACTCGCTTAACCTCAGTCTTTTGAGTAATTGATAGCGCATCAACAAGCATATGAGGGAGAAGGGAATAGAGGGTTATGCGGATAGATTTAGATGAAGACGGGAGGAGGCTCGAGTAGAGCATAAACACTGGCATGAACTGGTTGGGCCAAATGTCCTGTTTCTGTGCTGTATATCCTATGTATGGAATAATGTGTGTATCTATATAAATAAATTAAATGCATTGGGTACAATAATATAGTCATTATAAAACTATAATCCTCTAACTCCCCATGAACAATGCTATGGGAGAGCCACGAATATATCTTAAAATAGGCCAGGATCCTAAGACCAATAACACACACCAAGTCCTGCTCACCCATCAACCCTTGTTTTCAAATCCCTCCATGGCCTCGCCCCTCCCTATCTCTGTAATCTCCTCTGGCCCCACAACCCTCAGATATCTGTGCTGTTGAGCATCCCTGATTTTAATCGCTCAACCACTGGTGGCTATGCCTTCAGCTGCCAAGGCCCTAAGCTCTGGAATTCCCTCCCTAAACCTCTTTTTCCTCCTTTAAGACGCTCCTTAAAACCTACCTCTTACATAAGATGTAGGAGCAGGAGTAGGTCATTTGGCCCCTCGAGCCTGCTCCGCCATTCAATAAGATCACGGCTGATCTGATCTTGGCTCAACTCCACTTCCCTGCCCGCTCCCCATAACCCTCGACTCACTTACCTTTCAAAAATCTGTCTATCTCCACCTTAAATATATTCAATGACCCAGCCTCCACAGCTCTCTGGGGAAGAGAATTCCAAAGATTCACGACCCTCAGAGAAGAAATTTCTCCTCATTTCCGATTTAAATGGGTGCCCCCTTATTCTGAAATTATTCCCCCAAGCTTTTGGTCATCTGCCCTAATTTTTCCTTAGGTGGCTCGGTTTCACTCCTGTGAAGTGCCCTGGGACGGTTTACTATGTTAAAGGCGCTATATAAATACAAATTGCTGTTGTTAAACAGGATCCCACACGCAACTAAACAGGGTCGCTAGACTGAGTGCCACATACTAAACAGGATCACTAGGGTTAGACACACACACACACACACACACACACAAACTAAACAAGGTCAGGCACAAGTCCTAATTTATGCGCACAACACTTGAGAGGATCACTACAAGGAATACAATAGCAAAATACTGCGGATGCTGGAAATCTGAACTAACAGAAAAATGCTGGAAACATTCAGCAGATCAGGCAGCATCGGGGAAGAGAGAAACAGTCAACGTTTCGGGTCACCTGAAACGTGGACTCTGTTTCTCTCTTCCCCGATGCTGCCTGACCTGCTGAGTGTTTCCAGCATTTTTCTGTTGTTAGTTCACTACAAGTAATTCCTCTGTCATGTCACACAAGAGGCAGTCAATCATTGTGGTACTATTGCAAGCCCTCGTGATATACAGAGACAGCTAACAGACAGGATGGTTGTAAAGAGAATCAGACACTGCACAGATAACAGATAGTTTAATTATTAGATGAATTTTATTGCTTTAGTAAACTTTAGATTTAAATATACACCCATATATAAAGCTGCTGAATTCACAGGTGTCCAATCGACATACAAAAAAGTTTTCAGCACACCTCACAGCCTTTAAAAAAAATCAGCTTGAATTGTCTGGATTCATTAAATAGGGGGTCGCTCAAAGAGAGAACACAATTTACAAATGTGCATCAGGTAAGACAGTAGAATGTGTGTGTATCCAAGGGAAAGAGTTGGGAAGGAGGCTGCAATGAACATAGAGCAAGAAAATCAACTCTACAATACCTCTGAAGAATACTGCAGGATCAAAAGCAACATGAGATTCTCCTAATTGCATCACATTTTCCACTGGAGATGTTGGCTGGAATGCTGTATCCTACAAGTACACGTCTGTCACACAATGACTTATGTAGAATAAAAAGGTAAGAGTGCTCAATGGGCCGAACTCCACCTGGGTTTAATACTCAGCCAGGATAAACCTATTGGCTTATATTTCCATTAATAATTAACAGGATTTTACATTAAGCTGCGGTAACAACTATTAATGTGGTTTATGATTGTCATAGTCTGGGGTGGTGTGAAGATACTGCTCTCTAGGTTTATTTACAATGAACTATGATAGTTTGATCACCCAAGCAAGAAAAAGTCCCCTCCAGTCTGTAATCAAGCACTGCCAATTCAATCAGCAGCCTGTCTCTGGCAAAAATAATCCTGTACGAGTCCTGTCACCAATACCTGCCAGTGTGGTCCCTTCCTTGCTTTGACACCCAGTTTCTGCCTCTTCAAAAGGACCTAGCTACTGAATCAAATTCACTTCCATTTTGCTAGAATGAGGCACCGTATCAGAAATTTTCAATCACTCTCCACAATTTTTTTTCCAGGGGCTGTATGGGTCAGTTGATAGATGCATTGCCAGTGTTGTACAGATCTTAAATGATCGGGTTCAATTCTGGGTCTGTGCTGACTTAGCTAGTCTCAGCTGATGTGGTGGGACTCTACAGTTGGACTTTGCTGGGAGGAAATCAGCCAGTGCTTCTAATCATTAGCCAGCGATTCCTAATGTGAAGTGCATATGTAAACATAAGGCTGCTCCTTGATTTTTTATTTTGACAATGTTATTTTCTTTAAAAGATGGCTCGCTGTGGTGAGCCTATCCACGCAGCTGGCTGGAACATGTTTTAAGTCCCAGTAGCCATCAGTTTAAGCAGCCACAGATACCAAACATAATTGATGTATTTGGCAAACCCAAGGCTGTGAGTGCTCCCACACAAGGCCCAGACTCGCACTGTAATTCCTGTACAGGGAACTTCCAATCTCAGACATGCGAGTGGGATAGGCGCCACATGGGCACTTCCCCATTAGCTCTCTTGGATAGGGAGCAGTGTGGCGACTGGGCCAAGAAAGAAAAAGTGTGGGGAGGGAATTAACTAAACTCCTTGCAAAAAGGGAAAAGAACCAACACAGCCAAAAGTCAGTGAAGTCCAGAGGATTAAATTTAACAAAACTATTTTAGCTCCTGTCTATCACTTAGCCAATGTGCTGGCAAAGCCAATGGTGGTAGTGGGGATGCAGCAATAAATCAGTGCCTTTTCTTGATGAACTAACTGCTAGTTATGATGAATCTTGCTGCCAGTCGTTAACACAATTACACACGACTTTTGTGCTCAGTTACCAGCTTTCAACAAAGGCAGCAGTTGGCCCTCAGCTAATCTGGGCTAAGGGTGGGGGGTAACGGGACAATCCAAGTCATAGAATGATACAGCACAGAAAGAGGCCATTTGGCCCATCGTACCTGTGCCAGCTCTTTGAAAGAGCTATTCAAACAGTGCTCCTGCTGGACAGTGTACATGCTGGTGACAGATTAAGACAGGGATAGTTGCGGCTATGATGGCGTCAGGCGGTTAAAATAAGCTGCCGACACTCCAACTCGCATGTAGAATGGCATACTGGAAGGCTAATGCTGGCACTTGGGAACTGTACCCTAGTGTACATCAGAGCCTTTGATGGTGGTGGTGGAGGTGGGAAAAGGCAGGAAGAAAATTGGGAAGGAAACCATCAGGCTTTATTTTCCACTTGCAATGAAAACAGAAAACAGTGCAAATGCATAGATTAGCATTTGAAAGGAAAACACAGGTTAACGTTTTAGGTGAAACCTTTCAACAATGTTTCCCCCCACCCCAGAAAATCCATTTCTTTACAAAACCCAAAAAATGTCACGTCATGGTCAAAAAGGGTCTGTCCTGTGATAGGATGAGGCAACAGGTAAATACTTAGATATTAAAGAATTGTGACAGGGATTAGGAGAACATTTTAAAGTTATTTGCCATCTTTTCCGTATTAACAAATATTACATACACTATGTATGAAAAACAAAACTGTCTTGGGTCGTGTGGTGAAAGTTGAATTTTCCCTATTAATCCACTGTTATAAAATATATGGGCGCAAGACTGGAGCGAGTGGTGTTAAACGCTTACTTGGCATCCCCTATTAAAATTAAAACATTATAGAAATTTAACGATAAGTTCTACCAGCAAAGATTGGCAAGGGCAGGGTACAGAGAAGCAGCATAAACTAAGGTATTAATACATAGGGAATCCCATTTCTCCTTCCTTCCAGGAGCAAACAACTTCAAATATAATAAACATGTAACTCGCCAAACCCAGAATTCTACACTCAACTAAATTTACAAAATTCAGATACTGTAGTAGTTAAAATACTATGTTAAAATGAAGTCCACATTTCTCCATTTCAGCAGCATTTGAGCTTATCCCTGTGCATGCCGTAAACAAAACACAAGATTACAGGTATATATTTTTTTATATGCGCATCAAGTAGTTTAATTGAACTGGAAAGTCAAGTTGCAGATAGCTTTAAATAGCAGGCAACCATAACAGCTCGGGTATGAAGCCTGCGCACACAAAAATGAAACTGGCAGATTTAGAGAGTATTTCTCAATAAATTCTTCCAAGCTGCGTCATCTTGAGTTGGGTTGACTGAACAAGTTGGAAACGGTTACTATACTAAACGTGCATATGCTCCCCGTCTCAACAGTAGCAGGGGCACTCCTGCGACTCTCTCTGACATAGAGCTTCCCACCTCAGCTCATCTGTGAATGGTGGAAGGGACAAAGGCAAGTCGATCTCTGCCATGTTTGCAAAGCTCCTAGTATCCAGCCAAAAAGCAGCATTGATAAAGGCCTGTGACCCAGGTTGCTTGACTGCTCCCTCAATTGGCATAAAAGGAAGAAAATAAATGTATGGGGAAGGAATTAAAAGTTTAATCCTTTAATTTACCTACCTCCATAAAGTGGCAATAGGTGAAAGGGCGGAATGTTTTAACTTGGACAGTTTCTCCAGTTGTATATACTATAGGTTTGTTAGTTCAAGAGGACGTTTCAAATATGTGCAGGGCTCAGGGATCACTGTACTACTGTACTCGGATGTGTAGTTGGCCAGTGCAGTTAAGCATATTAGAATCAGAAGATTTCCATATTCATGGCTAGCTTCCAATTTTAGTTACATAAGGTTTGTGTAATCATTGACAATTTGGTTGGGATTTGGAGATTTAAAAAAAAAAGTAACAATGGGTAAATAGCTTCTGTAACATTCACAGAATCACAGAAACCCCACAGTGCAGATAGAGGCCATTTCGGCCCATCGAGCCTGCACCGACACATATCCCACCCGATCCCCGTAACCCCTACACCAACACATATCCCACCCTATCCCTGTAACCCCACGTATTTAATCCCCCTAACACTAAGGGTCAATTTATCATAGCCAATCAACCTAACCCGCACATCTTTGGACTGTGGGAGGAAACCGGAGCACCCGGAGAAAACCCACGCAAACACGGGGAGAATGTGCAAACTTCACACAGTCGCCCGAGGCCGGATTCGAACCCGGGTCTCTGGCGCTGTGAGGCAACAGTGCTAACCACATTCTGCTCATATGTTGCCTTTGCAGATGTTTGCCTCAAATAGTGGCCATACATTAAGGGCAAACATGTGTGAAGTCAAGTCAGCTAGGTAGCACAGAACCACAGCGTGTTCCAGCAACAAAGTAAAACTGCCAAATTGGTGCAATGCAAGTCCACACACCCATGACTCCCCACGCAATCAGCTCTCAATCTTTGCCGAGCCAGGAGAAGCCAGGTACTTGCTCTCAGGGGAGGGAGGGGAACAAAGGGTATATCTCTCTGGGTCTAGCGGATCACACAGTATCACTGAGTGCAGGTGGACCAAAGAGAGCTAAAACAGTAGAGAGAGAAAATACAAACCCAGGTTAAAACAACTAAGAGTTAACTTGAATTCCACCTGTAAGAAATAGGAAGTTCACGCTGTTGCATGTTTTCACAGATCCAATTCATCATTTTAAAATGAAACTTCCAAAAGGTTTGAAACCCGATAGTTTAGATTTTAAAAGTGGCACCAGACCTTGTAATACAACACATCCTGGGCCAGGGAGAAGGTTAACAATAGAGTGAAAAGCACATCACCCGGACTGCCAACAGTACTCCATCTCCATAGCAACAAGTATGGTCACAAGCATGCTGACTCTCCCAGGTGTTCCAGTATTATAAATAGAAACTCTAGCCAATGGTGACACCCTGCTTAGGCAATGATCAGATCAAGCTCAACAGGACATGCAGCTTGTCTTGTGCATTATACAGTGGCTCAAGTCGCTGTATAAATTGCACATCATATAAACAATCAAGGGGCATAACACTGCTATCATATGCAGTCAACTGTACCATAAAATGTAACTTTACTTCATTACCCTGCAAAAATATGCAGCTATATAATTTGTTAATGCAAAGGTTGAGAGTTTTACTTCTACGGGCCAATACCTGGATTTTAAAAAACTGCAGCCAAATTGTTTATTGCATTATTTATACCACTTCATCAACACTGTACTTAACTTGTACAGGTCAAGCTGACTCAAGTTCCCATTTTTGACACCTTGTAACAGCATCAAGCATGCCCAGGTCAGATAGAACACAGGTTGATTGGGACAGTTAAAGCTCCCTAGACACTGTCTCAATCTTATCCCCGACTTCAGATGTGAACCCATGATAAACCACCGACATTGCCATTCCATGCCATTATGGCCCAAGAGAAGGGCTATAAATATTGTGCAGTGGCTCCGTGTCTAGCATGAATTTAGTGGAAACAAATCTCTTCTTGTAAAGAACCATCACAAGCAGCAGAAAAGTGATCGCAGTCTGTGCTGAAGCTACACCCAGGTCTTAAGGTGAAAGGACCACGTGCCAACTCAGTATGCCATTGAATCGTAAAATGATGCAGCACAGGAGGCCATTCAGCCCATCATGCCTGTGCCAGCTCTTTGAAAGGGCTATCTAATTAGTCCCACTCCCCTACTCTTTCCCCATTGCCCTGAAAGTTTTTCCACTTCAAATATGTATACAATTCCCTTTTGAAAGTTATTATTGAATCTGTTTCCACCACCCTTTCAGACAGTGCATTCCAAATCATAGCAACTCGCCTCTGGTTCGAGTGTCCTCTGGTTACCGGCCTTTCTGCCACTGGGAACAGTTTCTCCTTATTTACTCTATCAAAACCCTTATGATTTTGAACACCTCGATCAAATCATCCCTTAACCTTCTCTGTTCCAAGGAGAACCGCCCCAGTTTCTCTAGTCTTTCCTATGTTCCCACATAATCCGTTCTTTTTTAAAAAGGGTATTTTTAAAACACACATTTAAAATGGTGCTGATGCACATGACCCTCACTGATCTACAAGTCTTATGAGACACTCAATTTCCCCCCTCTCTCCCGTCTCCTCCTAGTTCCCCTCCCCCTCCTTTTAAAAGTGGCAACTGATGCTGGGATAGTCTAGGAGGACCAGAAGCCCTTTAGTAGTTCGTCCAAAAGGATATTCTCCACACAGGCCTGGACCGTGACCGTTGACAGGTTATTCATTATTGAGAGTGCATCAAGGGTACGTTCAACTCGTGTCTCACTCATCACCTACATACATTTTCTTAGTGGGACCACCAGTTACTGATGAGGAATGAGTTGGTATTTTTCTCCTTCCTAGCTTGGAATAATACAGTCAATTGTAGCGCTTGTAATGCCACCCAGGTGAGATTAGCAAACTCAGCACAGATCAATAAGTAAATCGGAGACCATTTTGGTCCGCCTGGTTCAATAGCATATCACACGCTCAACCACTGGGGGAGCACATGATGCAGCTTGTGTGAATCTGGTTCTGGATTATTTTACTGAAAGTCTCTTGACAAATTAATGTTGCTCCAGCATCATAAAAAAAGCCTTCAGCAGGGTGCGTGGTGTTAAGAAGATACTCATAACTAAGGGATCAGTGCAACAAAAATGCCAACCTTCTGTTGTTTAGTATTTGAATGTGTCTCGTGAAATTCAGGCTCTCCTGTCAAAGTATGCTCTTAATGACATTTGTTTTAATAAATTAGGATTCCTCTTCCCTCAGTCCTGTCTTCAGCAGCTGTGAAGACAAATGGAAAGGACGCCCCTGTACGTTAGATGCGAACACACCTTTCATTGATTGACAAAGAGGCAGTGAACACACTGAGAAATGTGGCAAGACAACGGTGATGTCTCCTGGTTTAGACTAGACTGTCTAGAGATTTTTTCTTCCCCAGCCAGCTCACAGCCACCTGGTGTATGCTGCAACGAGCACGGAAACAAGTCCATCAGTAATGAAGTGTAGATAAGTGGCTCACGCACACTGTTCAATCAGAACAAAATTTGATAGGAAAACACCTTAAAAGCAAATTAAAAAACCTCCAAAATTAACCTGATAAAAACAGGGTCAAAAAGAGAATTGTGAAATGAGGAAACAGATTTGAGGAGTCAGATCCACAAAGGAGGAGAATATACTCTGTGTTTCACAGTTCCTGAAAGAGAGTTCTGCTTATACAACATAAATTTTATACAAATTAAAAAAAAAACGCTAAAATTGAAATGTTGAATAAATTATGATGGAACATATGATACTTATTACAGTCTGTACACCCATGTGTTGTATAAGCTGCAGTCAAAACCTCAGTACCTACACAGGTACTATATTTGCTATCGAACACACAGTCTAACCTTTCATTTGAGTTTTCAGCATCTAGTAGCGATGGTGCTGGGTGCATCCTGCACTGAACTACACAAGAGAAACACCCAGCAGTTTCCAAAAATATTGCTGCCAAGTCTGAGAGAATGCCTCCGACTCTGGATTTATGTACATAATTTATTAACCTTTTTTGTTCTAAAAACCTTTTATTTTAAACTCTTGTTGCAAAGTCCTTCATGCTCTCTGGTAAATGTTCTGGATCAGCTGATGTATCTGATGGGGTCCTAGGAACAAATGGTAATAGTAATGGGGGTGATACGGCATTGCCGAGCAGTTCTTCACTGGTCTGTTTCTCTTCTTCCCCCCCCCCCCCCACCCACCCACTCCCCACTTTCGTCCTCTGCCTCAAACAGCTAGATTTTCAGGCTTTTAACCGTGTCCAGTCTCTTTCTCAGTAGCTCTCCAATCTCCTGAAGGGAACGCTGGTAGCTGCTTTGTATTTTTCCTCGCACTGTCCGGGAGAACTTCTGCTCATCCTGAAAACAGCAACAAAAAGAAGAGTTTTATTTTTTCAGCTGCCTGCTTTAATCAGAAGGACATTATGAAGAATAGAATCATAGAAATTTATGGCACAGAAGGGGGCCATTTGGCCCATCGTGTCTGCGCTGGTATTTATGTTTATTAACATGAGCGACTCCAAAGCACCAAATAAGCAAAACCCCACAAAACTGCATACGTCTCAAACTATGTAAACACTGAAGTATAGGTGAAAAAAAAAAAGTATTTTATTTCTCTATTGTGCTCAAGGTGAGGGATGCCACTCTTGGGGAACGGAACACTTTCCATCTTAAGACCCAGTGTCAGTGTTAATTACTCCTGGTCAGTTATAGCATCATTAGATGAAGAATAAATCTCGCTCTGGTCTGACCTCAACAGTGGTCTTCAGCCTGAACTTCAGGAGAGTATCCCCTACTCCACTTGCGACAGTTTTCCTTACCAGCTATCCAGTGCCTCTCTCAATGAGAATGCTAATTTAAGTGCCAGCTTGACTCAGTCGAGGCACTCACCCGAGTCAGAAGGTGGTGGGTTCAAGCCCCATTCCAGGACTCGAGCACATAATCACTTTCAGTGTAGTTCCGAGAAAATGCTGCATTGTCGAAGGTGTCATATGTCCCAATCAGATGGATGGAAGCAATGTTCCCTGTGCGCTGCGCTTTGTTCTGCGTGGCCTGCTTCTTTTAATGCGCGCTCCCTCTAAATTTCTGCGCATGCGCGGTATTTACACAGTTAAAGCCAGTGAGCGGCTGCGCGGGACCTTTGAGATTACTGCGCGGCCGCGCGCCTTAGGGGGAGCGTTAGATGCAAGGTGCAATCCCTTTATTATTCATAAAGCAATATTCACCCACCCCCAAGTAACTCTGAGGGAGGTAATTTTAATAGCTACAATGCAGTTATATAGGTTGGGGGGAAAAAATACCTGGGAGACTAACAGCTTAAAAAAAAAATTACTTTGAAGGGTTTTGCAGAAAAGCCCAACAGGCACTGCACACGGTGTTTGAGCAGGATGTGGAGACACTTCAGTGACTTCAGCCAAAGCAATCTTTCAGAATCCAACTGCCTCCTACTACTGGTGCAGGCACAACCAAGTCATTTACAGCTACCTTCTCCTTTAAGACAATGTCATGAGCCATGAAACTATTCCTCGTCTCATTCCACTTCCCTCATCATTGAATATCGCTCACCGTTTGTGGAAACCGTTACACAGAATGAACAAAATATCGTTGACTGTCCAGTTAATACTCTGCCTTCTCTTGGAAATGTGATTCCCACACCAAAGCATCATTCTATTCTCTTTAAAAGCTCAGAGGGGAGGCTTTTAATACAAGTTTAAAAAAAATTCTAACTTATATAGGACGGCGTGGTTTCCTTAGAATCATCTGGTTTAATGCTGTACACCATTCTTAAATCAATCAAACCACTCCCACCAATGACAGACATTAACTACCACAGCATTATACAAAATGCTCTCTCCAGACACAAGAGTTTGGATAGACAACATCTAGAATCATAAGTTTTCTCATTTTGTTTTGGTTATTTGGGTGGCCGACACCCATCACCATGCCAAACTGCTGAGAATCACACTAAGCAGTCTTAGTTTGCCAGATATGGAATGCACACTCCCTGTAGGGACCATTACACCAACTTCCAAGAATTCAGCCACAGCCTGGCAACCATCAAGGCCTAGGGACCTCCAAATATTAATGGCGTGCAACTGCCTAAAACCGTGCAGCTTACCAGCATACAGCACTGGTAACCTTCCTGTTGCTTATCCAGCTAGAACCAACCAACTCTTAAAAGCAATGGCTTGCAGGGTCATCTGGAGCTGAATGGGAAGAATCCCAGGCCCCTAGTGAACACGGCTCATCAATAACCCCGTCTGGCTGGTCAATCATTAACAGCGCACTGGAATAAGAATGCCAAGTCTGCCGCATTGCCAGGTGTAGTGCTCGAGCCACCTTGATCCAGAAAGACCCCTAAGAGGACAGTCACTGACTACACATCAGACAACTGACAATCCCTCGGACAGTAAGTACAAGGAATTTTTTACAGCCCTGCAGCCATAGAGAAGGTCACAGCTGCTGTTCATTTTACTAGACAAACTTGTCCCGATATATGTTGCAGAACTAGTTCTGATCTAGACCCGCACCACTGAAAATGAAAACACTTGTGGCATTTACATGAAAGACTTCTATTTAACCTCAACAACTGCCATATCTCTCAAACACACTGAACCGTACTCCTCTACCAGAACAGAGGATTTCAGTTTCATTTCAATGCATTACGCCACTTCGCCCTCCTCAACCTCTCTGTAGCATGACATGGTTGATCATACTGACCGCACATGGTTCCATTCCTACCCATCTAGACTCGACCAGTACATCTCCAACAATGGCTTCTCTTCCATTCCCTGCACGGTCACCCCAAAGCCTCAGTTCCAATCATCTATTCTTGGCCTCCGTCTTTTCCTCATCTATACGATGCTCTGAGGTGACGTCTTCACACGTGTGCGGTCAACTTCCATATGGATGCCAACGACACCCAGCTCTCTCTCTCTTTGTCTGTCCACTACTTTTCACAACCACATGACACCTCTATGCTGCTTGTTCGACATCAAGTCATGGATGAGACACAACTTCCTTCAGCCAAACATGAAAGACTGAAGCCTTTGTTCTTGGTGCCTGCCACAAACTCCAGTCCCTTGCCACTCGTTCAGGCTGAACAAGACCAAACAAAACCTTGCCGTTAAGTTCGTCTGTGAGCGGAGCTTCAAACTTCACATCCTCTTGATGACTAAGACAGCTTATTTGTAATCTTTGCAATATTGCCCAGCTGATTCCCTCTGCCGCTGAAACCCTTATCTACGCTCTCCAGGCTTGTTTATTCTAAAGCTTTCCTAGATGGTGTTCCTTCATCCACCAGCTGTAAACTCCAACTTGGCATTTCTATCCCACACTAAGCCTCACTTATCTGTCACCTCGATCCTAGTGGATTTACACAGGATTGTGCCAGTCTCTCTCCCCCACCCACCACACTCAATTTTAAATCCTCATCAAATCACATCATGGCCTCACTCCACCCTATCTCTGCAACCGTCTCCAGACTTGCTCCCTCCCACATCGTTTGATCTACCAATTCGGCCATCCTATGCATTGCTCCCTCCCCTCGACCCACCACTGCTATGGCCCTGCCCTCTGGAGATTTGTAGACCATAAATCCCTCCAAATCCCTCTCCTCTGGCTGGGCGTTCTGTTCCTCTTACTATTACTCTGCAAAGTATCTTAGGAGGTTTTGTTCGTTAAAGGTACAAATTGCAGTTGCTAACAGAAGAAACCAGTGATGTAATACACCCGAGACAAAAATGCTCCATTTACATACATGCTATTATTTTGTAGCAACTGAGACAAGTAACTAATCCGTTTAAGTAGAATGACTTTCTTTGTTGTACTGTCACTTTAAAGTTCCTATACCAGCACAGTCATAAAACGATCACAAGACTCAAAAGTGGAGCTCTGCTCCAAATCTCCAGTGACCTGTTTATCAGGAAGTTTAAAGCAAAGATCATACCCAGCTATTATGTAGCACCTACTGCTGTGTGAGTACAGTTGGGATTTCTGTGTGACTGTGATGTAATATAGCTGCAAGGGGAGAGGTTCACTCATGGAAGGTAAATGGAATTTGTAATGAAATCTGTTTGTTCTTGCCTGTATTCGTTTTGCACTCATGTATATTACCCTCCCCCACACGGTGTATAGTTTCACTTCCTCTTTCCTGACTAACCTGTATGACTCATTCCTGCGAGCCAGTCAGTGTGTTGAGATGTTAGCTCTGATCTTAGTGATTAAAAGCCAACTTGTTTAAGCCTATAACTTCTAGTTTTGTGGTTATTGAAGGCGCATCAGAATTCTAAGTAGATGTTTGACTTAGATGGGCTACTGCAATATAGAAACATAGAAGATAGGAACAGGAGTAGGCCATTTGGCCCCTCGAGCCTGCTCCGCCATTCAATGCGCTCATGGTTGATCATCCAAATTCAGTACCCTGTCCCTGCTTTCTCCCCATATCCCTTGATCCCCTTAGCCTTAAGAAATATATCCAACTCCTTCTTGAATATATTTAATTAATTGGCCTCAACTGTCTTCTGTGGTAGAGAATTCCACAGGTTCACCACTCTCGGTGAAGAAATTCCTCCTCATCATGGTCCTAAATGGCTTACCCCTTATCCTTAGACTGTGACCCCTGGTTCTGGGGTCTTAGTACTTAATTTTCTTCTCTCATTCATATCCTGCAGCACGTGTTATGCGGGTGCCGTTTCCAGTGACCCTTTTGAATTCCAGTAATTGTGGGAGGAGGAAAGTAATACTACAGGTAGACTATCCTTTATCCGAAAACCTCGGGACCAGCTGTGTTTCGGTTTTCGGAAAATTTCGGATTTCAGAAGGTATTTTATAAGACTGGGAAATTTGTCGGGGGTGGGGGTTGGCGGGGGGGGTCGGGGGTCGGCCGGCCGGGGTGGGGGTCGGCGGGGGGTCGGGGTTGTGCGCACGACTTACGCTGAACGAAAAAACCTTCGGTTTTTAGAGGGTTTCGGTTTTCGGAAGTTCGGATAAAGGGTAGTCTACCTGTATTATATCAGAGGTAAAGCTATTTTATCATGTAACAACTGAGATAAGTAATCCATTTAAGCAGAATGACTTTCTTTGTTGTACTGTCACTTTAAAGTTCCTATTGCAGCACAGTCATAAAACGATCACAAGACCTCTGCTCCAAGTCGCCAGTGACCAGCTCATCAGGAAGTTTAAAGATCATACCCAGCACCTGCCACTATATCGGTACAGTTGCATTTTTACAAACATCCTGTAAAACCAAATAATGGAAAAATATCAGCATCAGTCCGGTCAGAAACTGGAGGTTCAATTTTATTTATAATGGCACAATGTGTATGTAGGAGGATTAATGATCACAACATCTGTACTGCCTTTCTTCTCTCCTCCCTACCCTCCTGGTTTTAAGGTGTTGGCCTGTGCTGGGTATGGCTCCACAGATGTTCTTGGATACTCTACTTAATTAGCTATTCTAGATGTGTGAGCCTGGGCAGGGAGTGCTGGCAGAATTCAACCTTGAGGGGACATATAGTATACATAACACAGAGCAGCAGCATATGGGCACATTTTCACCTACCCCCTTAGACCATTTGGCGTTCTCAGGCCTCCTATTACTGAGGTTTGTGAGACTGGATTCACAATTTTTTTTCATCTTTTTGTGACGTATGGGATAATAATGCACTCTGGTCAGTCACAGAGGATGTCATTTGTGACTTTGATTAGAGCCGTTTCACTGCTGTGGCAGGGAAAGAAACCCGATTGGAAAGATTCAAACATGGATTTGCGGAAAAGATGGGGCACAGATTTGGTGATAATGCATTCAAGGACTTTGGAGAGGAAAGGGATTGGAGTGTGGTTTTTTTTTTTTTTTTTTTTTTTTTTTGAGGAGGGTGATTGATGACTGTGGTTTTCAAAAGGGAGGGGGACAGTACCTGAGGAGAGGGAACCATTTACAATATTAGCTAGCACGGGGATCAAGAAGGGAAGGTGGCTGGTTGGCAGTTTAGTGGGACTGGGGTCAAGGGAGCAGGCGGTGGGCTCATTGTCAAGATAAGCTCAGAGAGGTCATGAGGGGATAGAGAAAGACAAATGATCAGGGCAAGGACAGGGGGAAGCTGGAGGGAGGTTTACTGCGTGGTGGTCGGTGGTCAAGGGGTAGGGGGTGGGTTCAGCAGCAGAGCTAAATAGATGGTCTCAATCTTAGTGACAAAGAAGTCCATGAGCTCCTCGCATTTGGAGGGTGGAGGGGCAGGAGAGAGGAGGGTTAAGGAAACAGCTGATAGTGGAGAAAATAACCCAGGGATAATCTTTGCTCCCCAGGCTGATCTTGGAGTAGAGGGCAGTTTTGGAAGAGGACAGTGAGGCCAGGAACGCTGGATGTGATCTAGCCATATCTGGGGATGGATGGCTAAACCAGTTGTGAGCCAAGTGTGCTCAAGTCTGCACCCCTTGGACTTCAGGGAGGGAAGATGACGGCCATTCTATGGGGAACGACCAGGTTGAGGGGGACCAGGGCATCAAAGGTGGAGCAGAGTTGGCGGTTGAGTAGATTGACAGTTGCAGAAGTATTGTGGTGAATGGAGGGCCAAAGGCTAGGCCAGTTGGCAACATGAAAGTGCCTCTGTAAGTGACTTGGGGGGAAAGTTTTTTTTTTCCTGGGATGGACACAGGTTGGAAGGAGGTAAGAGGATGATGTGGGTACAAGAAAGTGGTCGGAGATGGTCTTGACTGGGAGTAGAAAAGCCTTGTGCGGTGGCAAGGTCAAGGGGGGTGGTGTGAATATGGGTAGGTAACTTCTTAAAGACAACGGATTTTGTGCATCAGCATCCACAGCAGTCAATTCCTGTCATTTCAATGATGTTCTTTACCAACAAATTCTACAGCAATTTCTCAATCTGAAATTCAATAACATTACACAGATTATTAAATAAGAAAAAAATATTCAACAGCCAAAATGCTGCTTTTAATGGCAAATCAAAAAGGAAACAAAAACAATTACAGAAAAAGTAGAAGCAAAATACTGCGGATGCTGGAAACATAGATAGGTCAACTTTCCCATGAGAAACTACCTCTGCGCCTGGCATTACTACTTCTCCTCCCATCACGTCCCAAAACAGTGACTGAATGGAAACTACCAATGTTTGAGGGGAAACGTTTAACACGAAGGGCTCCTTTTATTAGCTGATTCACATTTTCTAACTCTTATCTGTTAAGAGAAATATTCATTTTAATTCCTTATACTCTCTTGGAGATCCAACACTTTGGGTTGGAAGGTTGGCAGAGAGTTGCTGAGCTGACGGCAGCCAAGGAGTTGCCACCCTCGCTGGCGAATAGCTCTGTTGGATCAGTGGGCCTGGCAGCCTTTTCAGTCCTGAATGTTGATCCGGAGCAGCAATACCATCAAAAATCAGTACCAAGTACTGTACACAGCAATACTCAGCTAGAACTGAGTTTTTTAAAAACACAACTGATTCTCCGCATCAGCATCCACAACAGAAAAGGACTCCAATTCCTGCCATTTCAATGTCACCCTTCATCCACAGACTCTGCAGCAATTTCATTATCTGGCTCTTCACAAGGTTATGGTGAAGTAATTAAAATTTGGTTCCATGTTTGTCCCATCATCACCTCCTTTTGCCTTGCACCATCATCTTTGAATCTTTGGAATTCTCGACCCCAAAGGGCTGTGGATACTGAATCATTGAGTATATTCAAGGCAGAGATTGATAGATTTTTGGACTCTAGGGGAAATCGAGGGATATGGGGATTGCACGGGAAAGTAAATTGAGATTGAAGATCAGCCATGATCTTACTGAATGGCGGAGCAGGCTCGAGGGGCCGTCTGGCCTACTCCTGCTCCTAATTCTTATCCCTTTATTCATTTAATCACTCCAGCCCTCCACTTTTCCCTGGCTCTGTATTTACTTAAAAGCTGTTCACCGCCAGCATCTGCCAGTTCTGACGATGGGTCATCGACCTGAAACGTTAACTCTGTTTCTCTTTCCACAGATGCTGCCTGACCGGCTGAGCGTTTCCAGCATCTTCTGTTTCTATTTCATATTTCCAGCATCCGCAGTATTTTGGTTTTGTTACTAAAATGAAGATTGTTTGAATCAACTAGGAAGACTTTGGGGGGGGGGGGGGGGGGGGGGGAGAAAAGAAAAAAAAATGTATTTTCCCTTTCAGTAATGCTGACTTTCAGGTTACAGATCCCAAGGGATGCACACAGCTTCAGTCTCAGAAGCTAATTTGGAGGAAACTTTTCACTTTGAACAGATGGGTTTTACTCCACTGCAGCAGTCAATTTTTAAATATACCAGAGATATGAAATACAGTATGAGGGAAAGTTCTCAAATATTTCATAAAGGGAACTGCTGCCAACAAGAAAACCATTTGTACTATGTATTGTTCACCAGCATTCGTTGCAAAGCAATCATACACGTGGTATATGGAATTTATTTAGGAAGGAAGTAACTTGACCACCACCACTTTCCCATGAACCACTAAAAGACAACTCTCTCAGCACCAAATGTAACCATAGTAACTTGTGCCGAATAAGTGTAACTATATAGTAAGTGACGTGTTTCACGTTACTTCATGTAACGAAACACAAGGCTTCCAACAGTAAAATAAATATGGTATTCAACAATTTCCTATGCAGAACCTTATTTAGTGAAAGTAGATATTCTAATTTCATGTTACAGTACTTTGTTAAAATACACTTATCTTTCAGTACTGTAGTGGAATCTTTTGCAATACACTTTATGCGGTCAAGCAAACACATCATACCCAAAGAGGTGGTGCTCTAGCTGAAGTTTTTTCAGGATACCGAGATAACCAACCCGGTTGAACAATGTCCAGCATAGGCCTACTCCACAGATTGCTAGTCGGCTCCTCGGCCAGATTCTTCCACTACTACAGCCTCACCAACACAAGATTTAAAACCCCCAGGGTATATTCCCTCTTTGTTAGTTACACTGCAGAAAGACATTCACATGTAACAGACTAAGAAATCATTCAACCTAGGCTGCTGGAGTTATTAAGCTGCCAAAACTTTGTTACACTTCTATAATTGTTTTCTCCTTATTTTCTGTCCTCACGCCCTAAAGGTACTGACTCCTTGCTGTGGGCATATTTCCATAGGTGTCATGTAACTTCAAGTATCCGTTTTACGTGAACCTAAAGAGTCAGTGCCAGTGAGCTATTTGGCTGCAGGGGGCATCACGGCCAAGCCCATTCCTGTTCTCATCCAATCTTCATTGCTCACATTTCCCAGCAGGGGTTGCTGAACAACCATCAGGGGTGGGAACTCTGGTTGATTTTTGTCCCCTCCCTAACCCAGGGGTGTGAACTTCAACTACTCTCACTGGACAGAGGTCAGCTAACTAGGCACACATCATGGGTCAACCCATGACGTTCTTGATACACATACCTCATTTCCACCCTAGCCAGTGGAAGCTTCTCTCCCCTCCCCCACTCATTCATTTTTTTTTAAATGAAGGAAACAACACTTTCATCTTCTTCACAGCCCATACAGCATTGTCCATTTGTCTGCCCGCACACCTCAGCCGTTGGTGCTGTTCTCAAGAGGCACGAGTGTGACTCAGGGACAACTCTCAACGATTTGCGAGGAGATGGCATGCAGCACAGGAAAACCAAAGATCATGAAAAAAAACCCAGAAAATAAATAATTCCCAACAGGAAACTCCTGGCTCTACTCTGGATTATTCTGTACCTCAGAGGTTGAATGACTATCCAGTGTCAGCTCTTCGAGTTTCAATGCAGTGAGTGCCGACTCTAATTCTTTAAGATGGTTAACCACTTCAGACAGGAAATTCTGTAATCCAGCCACATAGTCCTGGAAGCTGCTGAAAACAATCGGCTGTGGAAATATGTGAACAAATTGTTAGATAATAAATCCTGCAACTTTATAGGGATTAGAGCTACTACAATTGAAAATTTAAAATAAAATCTATTTTTGATGACAGGATTTCCTTTCTCCACCCAAAAATAATCGGAAACAAAATGGCCCCCCGTTCTTCCCAAACACATTCATTTTCTATCCCGTGTAAAAGACCACCTGAGACGCTATGATGCCCGTGTCTGCAGACATCATCACAATTGGATCCCATGCTGCTCAATGGAATTTCCAGTCAGGTTCTGTGGTGCTATATGCAGTGTGACTAGGCAACTTTTTAATAATTTTTCTCCCCACCCTCCGATGTGGACTAGCTTGGGTATTATTCTACAAGTGCCAGCTGACCTTGCATGTTAGACACCCTCTGGCTAACTGTGGGGATGAGCACCTTTGGAGTTGTGAGCACAATATGGTGCAGGTTTAAGATCCAACTGGAAAAGAGTCAGTACAAAAACTAGGGCAGATTTTAAGCTAGCTGACTGGTGGAAGGAGAAATTGCCACAGAGGACTATAGAGCAATGGGATATTTTTTTTAAAAGTGAGATGGTAAAAGTATGGAATAAATATATCGCATTAAAAAATAAACTACTAGTAGTTTCAGGATGCGGTAAATAAATAAAAAGATTAGAAACCAATTAAAATTAAAGACAAGGAGCTGTAAGGACTGTAAGAATATAAAAAGCTAAAGGAGAATATGAAAAAATAAGTGGCTCAAAAGTCCATCACTAAAAAGAGAATTGCTAAATGTGACCATTGAAAAGATGACTTGCATTTATCTAGCGCCATTCACAACCTCAGGATGTCCCAAAGTGCTTTACAGCCAATTAAGTACTTTTGAATTGTAGTTATAATGTAGGAAACGTGACAGCCAATTTGCACACAGCAAACTCCCACAAACAGCAATGTGATAATGACCAAATCATCTGTTTTAGTGATGCTGTTTGAGGGGTAAATATTGGCCAAGACACGAGGGTGGACTTTCCTGCTCTTCTGGTATCTTTTACGTCCACCTGAGGGGGCAGACGGGGCCTCGGTTTAACGGTCTCATCCACAAGACGGCACCTCCGACAGTGCAACACTCCCTGAGTACTGCACTGAAGTGTCAGCCTAGATTATGTGCTCAAGTCTCGAGTGGGACTTGAAACCACAACCTTCTGAATCAGAGGCAAGAGTGCTACCACTGAGCCACAGCTAACACTAGAGAAGCGGATTGTCAATTTGTAGAAGATGGTGGAGTTATTTAATGAGTACTTTTGCATCCATCTTTACTAAAGAGGATATTAGAGCGGAGATGAATCCTGAAGATCATCAGGCGAGTTCAAGATTCAGTCTGAGTGATAAAAATCAAAATAAAACTAGATGCTGGAAATTACAGAATATTTACAGCCTAGAAACAGGCCATTCGGCCCAACAGGTCTATGCCAGTGACAAAGGTCACAAAAAACTCCAGATGCTAGAAATCTGAAAGAAATACATAAAAAGCTGAAAACACTCAGCAGGTCAGTCTGCACCTGTGGTGGTCAGGTATGGACCATTGTTCCCATTTAGCTGCGTGGCTGTCTGAAGCTCCCGCGCAGGTCACTTGTTGGTTCCTCAATGGAAAACCGCGCATGCGCGGAAGTTTGGATGGGCCGCGCACCCAAAAAAAATTACAGGAACATTGGTGTGGACCCTCCATCGGAACACCTGAAGCGTTAACTTGTCTCTTCTCTCCACAGATGCAGACTGACCAGCTGAGTGTTCCCAGCATTTTCTGTTTTTCTTTTAGCATCTGGAGGTTTTTTTTTGTCACACAGACCAATCTGGGAACTGAATCTTGGACTTTCCTGATCTGCACGTCTCAGTTCCACACCAGACAGTTCATTTATCAACAGAGGCATCAGGGGAGCCGATGATATTCTATTTATACAATGATTTATTTCTGAGGTGTAATTTTGACTTGTGGCAACATCATTATTATAAACGTAAAAGTATTGAAGTCATTTCACAGTAACAGAAGAATAGATCACTGAGGAAGGTGATGTAGCAGACAGGCATTGTACAGTAAGAGAGACAGAGAGCAGGATAGCAATCAGGAGGTGTCAAATAGTGTTGGAAAGATGGGAGCAAACATAGGAAGTATGAGAAGCAAGTATCATCAGAGAGGGACATACGTAGAAATTATATAGAGAAAAGGGCATGCACAGACAGAAATAAAAATGGTACGGTTAGTTTCATAGGGTTTTGCATTGTGTCAGTTTGGAAGTGCTGATTTTTTCCAAAGGTAATGCACTAGAAGAAATGGATTTTAATGGACTTATTGGCCTTTTGTCATCCTGATTTTTCTTATGTGCTTGATGTCCTTGGTTCTTACTGTTCTGGTCCAGGGGAGCAATGTGGGGTGCAAGAACCTACTGGTGATCTGACCCTCCATCAAAAGCACTCCCATATGGTTCACATTGGTGTGATCAACACTGCTCCAGAGAATAGAACTACTGAACAAATTATAGCAACATACTCCTGAATTTTGCACAAGACATTTACCAAAATGTGATTATTACATGTCACAGTGAACAAATTTGGCAGCAGACTGCAGCATTACTGCCCTCTAGTGGACACAGTGGCATCATTTTTATGATTCTGCAGTAACGAGTGAACAAGGATTTATTTATTTATTAATTTTTTTTTTTTTTTTAAACAGTACAGGAAACTTTCTGGTATCCGGCACGGACGGGACCGACGTGGTGCTGGTTCAACAATTCCGAATAACCGAACGCTATAGTAAAAGATACAGAGCTCCGTATAAAGCAACAAATCCTGTTGCTTAGCAACAGCTTCAAAACAATCAGCACAAGTTGCAAGCGTCTCTGTAGCTTAGCAACAGCTTCAGCTACACCTTTGCACAGCAACAAATGGAGTAAAAAAAAGTAATAAAAGTAAAAAAAAAAGTTACCTGAACCGACTCCTGAATTTTGCCGGTGGAGAGCGTTCCGGTTATTTAGGGGCCGGTTAATTGAAAGTTTCCTGTAATAGTAAAATACTGCGGATGCTGGAAATCTGAAACAACAGAAAATGCTGGAACTGTTTCCAGCATTTTCTGTTGTTATTTTATTTAAACAGTGCTGGAGCAATCTCAAAACATCCCCTTTCCGTCTTCATCTGAATTACTTAAGTGGATTAGTGCCTTAAGTTCAGTTATTAGTTAGAATTTAGGATTCTTTGACACCTCCCCCACCTATTAAAACTCACCCCCCTTTTTGGGTCCCTTGGAGGGCATAATTTTTTGCCACACAAGGATGGGCACATGACCTGCTTGCAGGGCTCTGCCAATGCTTCCCACTGAACATGTTGCTCATGTGTTCAGTCCATCATCCTAATTGCTACCTCCCTGTGGGGATAATGCCAAGTTTTGTCACCTGTTTATTTCACTCTCTAAATTAAACCACACCAGTCAGCAGGGTTAACCTATTTTGTCTTCTATCTTTGCAACTCAATGGCAGTACAGATTAGGCCCTGGAAACATTATGTAAAAACGCAAGAATACAACAGGAAAAGTCCATTAGCTCAAACAAGCAGCCTCTTTTTCACAGATCAAACCATCTACCTGCTTTCTCACCATATCCCTCAATCTGTTGTCTCTACAGAACTGCATCCAATTGTCTCTTTTAATCCATTTATATTATTTCAATGGCCATACTGTTCGATTCAATAATCTAGTCTGGAAAGCATGACTTGCAAGTACTCTTCTACCCATTTTGATTTGCCATCAGACACCAATCTTTGTAGGTCAGCTGGGCTCTGCTGCGTAATATGGAGACCGGTTTGCAGATATAAGGGACCATCTCCTTGCATGACGAGAGGTGCTTAATCTAGCAACAGATTTAGGTCTGCAGCACCAATGTATGTTGAGTTGTTTATATTTAGGAGTGCAGAGAATCACACATCTGCCATAAGCTGCACTCCTCTGATGTAAAATATATCAAGTCTCTTCCAAGTCAAAATTTAGACCAATAAAACTCCATGTCATCCTATGCACATTGTCTGCTAATATTTTGCACAATCCCTATAACAGTGTTCTTTAGGTTACCGGCTTCTGGGAGTCATAACCCTATTACTTGCCCATATATGCTCATCTATGACAAAGTGCCTGTGGTAAACCACTGTTGTTAGTATTGTTGTTCACCACTGTTGTTAGTACTGTTGTTCACTCTTGCATATTGTTGTACTTGTCTGTGCATGCCTCAGCTGACTCCGCCCCTGGCTCCACCCTCATGGCTGGGTATAAAGGTCGCTGCTCGGCAGCCCCCGGCCCTTTTGGATACCAGGCAACCACAAGAGGCATGCTCTGTTCTTTGGTAATAAAAGCCTGTTTATTGCTTTCTCAATCTCCAGTCTTTTGTAGCAATTGATAGTGCATCAATTTTATTACCAAAGTTAAATGTTGGCTGCGGATGCTGATCAACCGATGGCGCAAAACGCTGAGCAGCAGGCGCTGCTGCGAGCCCTCAGACCAACATGCCTGGACCTAGACCCCCAAGAAGCGGGTTCGTCGACTAAATTCGCACAATGGCTGCGTTGCTTTGAGGCGTATCTGGAAGCCTCGACCGTGACTCTTGATGAAAATAAACTGAAAATCCTGGCCTCGAAGGTGAGCCACCAAGTCTATACTTTAATCCAAGATGCGACGACCTACGCGGCGGCTATCGACCTACTGAAAGGGCAGTATGCACGCCCGGTTAACACGGTCTATGCCAGGCACCTTTTAAGATCTCGCAGACAGCAGCCCGGGGAATCGGTGGAGGCCTTCCTACGGGCACTGCGGGTACTCGGACGCGGCTGCGACTGCAAGGAAGTATCGGCCGCAGCACATGCGGAGGGACTGATACGAGACGCTTTTGTTGCGGGTCTAAGGTCCAACTACTCCCGGCAGAGGCTGCTGGAGAAGGGTGAAATAGACCTGACAAAGGCAGTGTCCCTCGCGCTCTCGCTCGATGCGGCCCACAGAAATATGGACGCTTTCTCCCCTAATCGCCCCACGCCGTGGACGCCGCAATCTTGGGCCATGGGACCGCCACCTCCGACTGCTGCAGCGATGTCCAAGGCACAAAAATGCTATTTTTGTGGCCAAGCTAAACACCCTAGAGCACGCTGCCCCGCGAAGAATGCTACCTGCTCCGGGAAGGTCACTACGTTAGCGCCTGCAAAGGGAAGACCGCTAACGCCAGCAGCGCCGCGTGCGAACCGTGGGCGCAGCCATCTTGCCCGCCATCTTGGGCTCCCCCAGCCGCGTGGGGATCGGGACCGTGGGCGCCGCCATTTTGTCCGCCATCTTGGACGCCTCCGACTTTGCCCTAGCTGCAACCCTTAACCAGGCGGGGAGACCCGTGGCTTTTTTCTCAAGGACCCTCCAGGGCCCCGAGATTCGACACTCCTCTGTCGAAAAGGAGGCCCAGGCCATTGTGGAAGCCGTGCGACATTGGCGGCATTACCTGGCCGGAAAACGATTTACCCTGCTCACTGACCAGCGTTCAGTAGCTTTTATGTTTCATAATAAGCAGCGGGGCAAAATCAAGAATGACAAGATATTAAGGTGGAGAATCGAACTCTCCACCTACAATTACGATATCTTGTACCGGCCCGGGAAACTCAATGAGCCCCCAGATGCCCTATCACGTGGTACGTGCGCCAACGCGCAGGTTGATAGATTACAGACCCTCCACAATGACCTCTGCCACCCAGGGGTCACCAGGTTCTTCCATTTTATCAAATCCCGTAACCTGCCCATCTCCATCGAGGAGGTCAGGACCATGACCAGGAACTGCCAGATCTGTGCCGAGTGCAAGCCGCATTTTTATAGGCCAGACAGAGCGAGCCTGATCAAAGCCACGCGCCCCTTCGAGCGGCTGAGCATCGATTTTAAAGGGCCCCTCCCCTCCTCTGACCGCAATGTGTACTTCCTCAATATAATTGATGAGTACTCCCGTTTCCCGTTTGCCATCCCTTGCTCGGACATGACCAGTACCACGGTCATTAAATGTCTGAATGACCTCTTCGCATTGTTCGGTTTCCCTAGCTATATCCATAGCGACAGGGGCTCATCTTTTATGAGCGACGAACTTCGGCAGTACCTGCTCGCGAGAGGCATTGCTACAAGCAGGACCACCAGCTATAACCCCCGGGATAACGGCCAGGTGGAAAGGGAGAATGCGACAGTCTGGAAGGCAGTCCTTTTAAACTTAAAATCTAAGGGCCTTCCGACCTCCCGCTGGCAGGAGGTCCTCTCTGCGGCGCTCCATTCCATTCGGTCGCTGCTCTGTACACCCACCAATGCCACTCCTCACGAGAGAATGTTCTCCTTCCCCAGGAAGTCCACGTCGGGGATTTCGCTACCAACATGGCTGACTTCTCCAGGCCCCGTCCTACTGCGGAAGCACGTGAGGACCCATAAGGCGGACCCCCTGGTCGAGAGGGTGAGCCTCCTCCACGCCAACCCGCAGTATGCTTACGTGGTGTACCCGGACGGGCGGAAGGACACAGTCTCCATTCGAGACCTCGCACCTGCGGGTGCTTCTGAAACACCCTCTTCGCCACCCACCGCTACTCCTGCCTACCCCCAGGACACAGTCCCCGCACGAGACCTCGCACCTTCGGGTGCCTCTGAGAGACCACCATCGCTACCTCCCATTACCCATGCTCTGACCCCTGTAGACGGCATGCAGCAGCCCCAGGGTCCGCCACCTGCTACTCCTCCTCTGAACGAGGCACCGGGTTCAACGTTGGATGCTGCACCATCACCGCCGCTGCTGCGACGCTCAGGACGGCTTACAAGGCCTCCTGATAGACTTCAGTACACGAATTTTTAGTGCACTTCACCCCGCCGGACTCAATTCTAAACAAGGGGTGAATGTGGTAAACCACTGTTGTTAGTATTGTTGTTCATCACTGTTGTTAGTACTGTTGTACTTGTCTGTGCATGCCTCAGCTGACTCCGCCCCTGGCTCCACCCTCATGGCTGGGTATAAAGGTCGCTGCTCGGCAGCCCCCGGCCCTTTTGGATACCAGGCAACCACAAGAGGCATGCTCTGTTCTTTGGTAATAAAAGCCTGTTTATTGCTTTCTCAATCTCCAGTCTTTTGTAGCAATTGATAGTGCATCAGTGCCCAGTTTCAAAATTGTTCTATAAGCAAAATAGGGCAGCATTTGCTAAAAACCCTTTAACTTGGTTAATATTGCTCACAACTGAAACCTTTATCAGTACACAGGTGGAACAAACCAATGAGAGAAGCTTCATCCCTGCACATCACAGTTAGAGAAATAGAAAGTTGAGTATATTCAAGGCTGAGATAGGTTTTGGACTCTCGGGGAATCAAGGGATATGGGGATCGGGCGGGAAAGTGGAGTCGATGTCGATGATCAGCCATGATCTTATTGAATGGTAGAGCAGGCTCGAGGGGCCGTGTGGCCGACTCCTGCTCCTAATTCTTATGTTCTTAAAGCATCAACAACTCAGATGGAAGCATTAAGCGACCCGAAATTAGGCCAATGCTGGTATCTGAACGAAGCATTTTTACTGAACACAAGAGGCAGTTTCATTGATTACATAATTGGAAAAAAAAAAACAAATGCTCCTGTTCCATTTTCTACTTTCCCCTCTCCACGATTCTATGGGCACCAGATGCTCACCCCCATGCCTTGCCCAAGTGACCATTCTCCATGTACGGGTGTTGGTACGCTAGTTTACCAAGGGGGCATCACAATGTTGACAACGTACATGCACTTGCAGAGTAGGTCCCTGGATAGTGATTAGGAACAAGGAACGAAGCCAAATTTCCCTTCCTGGAAGCGGGGCGCTGAGACCCGTTGCTGCATATCTACCACCACCACAACCAACATCAGCTAATGCAACACAGCCCGGGGAATAAGCCTGGCATCTTCTTGTATGCTTCAGCTCATTGAATAAAGTTGCTGCGCTATCAGGGAAGCACTCAGATCATTCATTTTTTCTTCTCTTAAGAACTCTTTCCACTCCCCATGTTCTTACCGTTACAATATTGATCTCCTTTTTCTTCTTCTTTTTCTTCTGTAAACTGGATTTTAGTGGCCGGAGGACATTACCACAGTAATAAGATACCCACAGGATGATACAGACCGTCTGAGATAGCAAGAACAGGCCCAACATTAGTTAACTTCTCACACCAGCATTTCTTCTTCGCTAGGCACACAGTGAGCTGTTCAGTGCTGAACATCTGGGAGACACGTTTTTCTCAATAGAAACTAGTTAAAAGGTACATACACAGTCAAATCCTAAAAACAAAGCACAGCTGCTCTGCCAATGAAATGTGAATGCAGCAGGAGCTCTACAAACTGCACAGAACAAAGAAACAGAAACTGAACACAGCTGTGTGTTTAAAAAAAAAAGTTCTAGGTGGGCCAGCTTGTTAGAATGGTGAGGCTCAGTTCAATTAGCCTCCTCTGCTGAGCGCCTTACCTCGAGGCCTGTTGCCTAAGTGGAGAGGGATGTTTCTTCAACAGTTTGTACCAGTAGTATTGGCAATTGTCTGGGAGCAAGGTGTCCATCCACCCCGCCAAGGGAGTGACAAGTAAGGGGAGTAATTTGTACAGTAAAACAGAGGATGGAATACACTGCCGGACAAAAAAAAAAATCCTGTTCTTAGCTGGGCGATGATGGAGTTACCTGATGTAGGAAAGGTACGGACATGAATCAACTGAGCGGCCTGCGGGTGGCGCTGTCCAGGGAGAGTATAAATACTTGGGCACGGGCCCAGCTTGCGCAGGACATTAACAGGAACTAGTGAAGGACACAACTAGACCTCCATGTTGTAAAACAGTTGATTAAAGCTTTGTTTAACGCTTAGACCAAGTGCCTAGTAGTTTTCTTACGTCAGGTACTTTCTCACAGGAAGAGGAGGGAGGCACTCTCTTCCAATTCTCTCACAAACACTTTCAGCAAATTTATTACATAGAATATGCTATTATAAATAGTATTTTTATTCAGGATAGTCTTGTGGACTGGGTGGTAGTGGGACAGCACATCATCCAGCTACCTTTGGGGTCTGTCTGAAACTCAACCTCGACTGATGGGATGACAATCTCCCTTCTCTGACGGCTACAAGAGTCCTAATTCACCAAAACAAAATAGTGGTAGAACCAGAGTAGTAAATGGTAAACCTTAGCAGTTTTCATTTAAATTTTAACCACTTTTCTTCGGTGCTCAAAGATGTACTACAAGCCAAGGATTCTGTACCAAGTTTCATTATTTCTAGAAAAATAATGATTGGGGCCAAATTAAGGGAACCACGAGAGATCTTTTTTTATAACACAATAAAAGGCTGATGTAGTTTTGTGACCGCTTACCTCAACTAAAAAGACAAGGTTTTCTAAAAGTTCTGGTCTTGTTGTACACTCTGTTTCTTTCGCTTCCAATAAACTCCCTTTACATTTATTGAATAACTCTGAGGGGGGAAAAAGACAGACATTACAAGAAGTGTCCTTCACACACAGCAGACTCTTCGTCCCATTGTTTTCATGCAAGTTCAGAAGATGACGGTGGACATTTTCAGATACTGCAAACACTTCTAGTTTTGGCTTGTCTCATTTAGATTTAGGTTTTTCCAGAGAATCTGTACTTAATTAACCATTTTCCTCGTCCCCTCCAAATAGTCTTCCCTTGGTTTCTGAAAGTGCTGGCTCAGTTAGGTCCATAGGTATATTGTACGGGTGCTGGTGGTTATTCTTCATACGCAAGCCGAGAAGACAGTGTTGGCACGCTTTCTGACTCGGGGAGAGCAAGAGAATCACAAGAGAGTCTGATCCTGTCCTCATCTGATGTCTACATCCAGGTTATTTTCTAGCAGTGATCCATGGATAGCGATCAGGAGCAGCAACCTAGGCTGATCTTTCTCTTCCCTAGCCGAGGGACACCGTGGCCAATTATAGTGCATCTCCTGCTACCCTGGCTGTGACCCTGTTCAGACAATCTCAATGATACCTAGAATGTTTTTGGAGGGGTATTGTGGTACAACAGTTAGGATTTCAACAAAAGATTTCTAGTTCAAAGTCCTTCACTGCCAAATAATTCCAAGTGATCAAGGGATCAGCTTCCAGTGTACCCAGCTGATAAGACCAATGCTGGCCCCTGCCTAGAAGAATTAAAAAAAAAAATCATTCTTCATGATGTGGGTGTCGCTGGCAAAGCTGGCATTTATTGACTATCCCTAGATGCCCTGAGAAGGTGATGGTGGGCCTTTTTGACAGCTGCAGTCCGTGTGGTGAAGGCACTCCCACAATTCTGTTAGGAAGGGAGTTCCAGGATTTTGACCCAGTGACAATGAAGGAATGGAGATATATGTCCAAATGAAGTGTATGACTTGGGAGGGGATCTTGGAGACGATGGTGTTTCCATGCACCTGGTGGAGATCGCAGGTTTGGGAGGTGCTGCTGAAGAAGCCTTGGCAACTTCCTGCAGTGAAGCCTCTAGATAGTACACAATGCAACCAACTAGTGGATAGAGCATTGATTAAGCAGACTGCTTTTTCCTGGATGGTGTCAAGTTTCTTGTGTGTCTTTACATCTGCACCCATCCAGGCAAGTGGAAAGTATTCGATCACATTTCTGACTTGTGCCTTGTAGGTGGTAGAGGCGCTTTGGGGAGTTAGGTGGTGAGCCACTCGCCACAAAATACTCAGCCTCTGACCTGCTCTAGTAGCCACGGCATTTATGTGGCAGTTCCAGTGAGTTTCTGGTCAATGGTGGTCCCCAGGATGTTAATGGTGGGGGACTCGGCGATGGTAATGCCATGGGGAGGTAGTTATAGACTCTCTTGTTGGAGATGGTCATTGCTTGGTACTTGTATCGTGCAAATGTTACTTGCCACTCATCAGCCCAAGCCTGGATGTTGGTCAAGTCTTACTGCATGCAGGCATGGTGTGCTTCATTATCTGAGAATTGCCAATGAAGCTTAACACTGTGCAATCATCAGTGAACAGCCCCACTTCTGACCTTATGATGGAGGGAAGGTCATTGAGGAAGTAGCCGACGATTGTTGTGCTTCGGACACTGCCCTGAGGAACTCCTGCAGCGTTGTCCTGGGGCTGAGATGATTGGCCTCCAACAACCACAACCATGTATCTTTGCGCCAGGTATGACTCCAGCCACAGGAGAGTTTATCCCTTATCCTCACTGACTTCAGTTTTACTTGGGCTCCTTGGTGTCACACTTCGTCGAATGTTGCCTTGATGTCAAGTCATTCTCGCATCAGCTCTGTAATTCAGCTCGTGTCCAAGTTTGGACCAAAGCTGTAATGAGGTCTGGAGTCGAGTGGCCCTGGCAGAACCCAAACTGAGAAGAGGTGAGCATGTTATTGATGAGTAAGTGCTGCTCGATAGCACTGTTGACGACTCCTTCCATCGCTTTGCTGATTATTGGGAGTAGGTTGACGGGGCAGTATTGGCTGGGTTGGATTTGTCCTGCTTTTTGTGGACGGGACATACCTGGGTAATCTTCCACATTGTCGGGTAGATGCCAGTGTTGTAGCTGTACTCAAACATCTTAGCTGGGGGCACGGAGCACTGGTCTTCAGCACTACAGCTGGGATGCTGTTGGGGCCCATAGCTTTTGCTGTGTCCAGTGCACTCAGCCGTTTCTTGATGTCACATGGATTGAATCGAATTGGCTAAAGACTTGCATCTATGATGGTGGAGGCCGAGAAGGATCATCCACTTGGCACTTTTGGCTGAAGGTGGTTGCAAACGCCTCAGCCTTGTCTTTTGCACTCATGCGCTGGGTTCTGTCATCATTGAGGATGGGGTTGTTCATGGAGTCTCCTCCTCCTGTTAATTCCTCAACTGTCCACCACCATTCACGACTGGAAGTGGCAGGATTGCAGAGCTTTGACCTGATCTGTTCATTGTGGGCATTGCTTAGCTTTGTCTAGATCATGTTGCTTTTGCCAGTTAGCATGCATGTAGTCCTGTGTTGTAGCTTCACCGGGTTGGCACTTCATTTTTAGTTATGCCTGGTGCTCTCAGAATGCTGTTCGTTGAACCATGGTTGGTCATCTGGTTTGATGGTGATGGAGTCGTCGGGGATGTGCTGGGCTATGAGGTTACAGATTGTGTTCGTATACAATTCTGCTGCTGCTGATTGCCTTAATGCCTCATGGATGCCCAGTTCTGAGCTTTTAGATCTATTCTTAATCTGTCCTATTTAGCACGCTGGTAGTGCCACCTGACACAATGGAGCATGTCCTCAGTGTGAACATGGGGCTTGGTCACAAGAACAGGGCAATGGTCACTCCTGCCAATGCTGTCATGGACAGACGCATCTGCGACAGGCAGACTGGTGAGGATGTGGTCAAGTAGGTTATTCCTTTGTGATAGCTCTTTCACCAGCTGCTGCAAGCGAAGTCTGACAGCTATGTTCCTCAGGACCTGTCCAGCTCTGTCACTGAAACTCCCCACCCATAGTATGTTCTGTGCCTTAGCTACCCTTAGTGCTTCCTCCAACAGATTGAAGCTGGGATCTTCCTGGTCTATAAGGCTCAATGCTGCACTATGGACAATGTTATCGGGAGGAGGTCAAGGCATTTATCTCTTACAGTCAGTTGTTTGATGGAATTGAGCTAATTTTGATTACCTCAAAATACAAAATCAGTACTTACTTGGCAAGAGCAGAGTAAACAAATGCAGTCAGAATAGAATACAAAACAAGAACAGAGAGATGCAACAGCAAAGAGGAAACAAGATTTGTGGAATGTTGGCATTACCTTGTAATTGTTCTAACAACGATTTAAAATCATTCGCTATCCGCTCCTGGACATCCAGCGTTTCATCTGTGCGGGGGTTAAAAAATGTAGAAAAGTCTAAATCCATAAGTAAAGATAAATCCTCAATGACAAAAACTATAACCTCATCTGAGCAGTCTGCCTTTCACAGCATAAACTGGGAATTACCTCTGTCAGGGTTCAATAAATAAAATGTGAGTAACAGAAAAATGTATTTTAATTTAGAAATTAAAACATGCACGAGGATCTCCCCCAGTGGCTCAGCTGGTGAGTAGCTGAGCTGTACATATCAGGCAGGTCCCAGCTCATGTTGAACTAGCTGATCTCAACCAAACCAACAGCAGGGGCACATCGCCTCAGGAAAATCGGCAAGGGGTCACCAACTACTATTGGGAGGTTTGTGCGTTTGGACATCGGGCAAGGACAGGACTGATCTCAGCTGTGATTGCTCTCGAGTGAATCGTCTTGTCAGCTGCCTAGGCTTACAAGTGAAGACCACCTTGGTGAGGTACTCGAGGGCACCTGTATCCCAGCAGGAAATCAATCACTTCAAGGAGAGGGGAGCAAACTGCTAGAAAAGGGGTTGGGGAGGAGGACATATACAAGACAGGGGGTTAGCATAGCATGGAATCCGTGACAGAAAGGCTGTTCCGAGTTGCTGGAAGGCATTTTAACAGTTTCTCTTATTTCCTCCATCTCAATTTTCTCCCACCCTCTCCTGAAGTTTCTGAATTATGCTGGACACAACCATCTGCTACCTTGCCCAGTCATTTTCATGTGTGAGCTTAGACAGTGGTCACTATCAGGGTATTTGGCCATGAGAGGCATCCAAACATTGCAGCATAGCAATCAAAAGTGAGAACCCAGGGCTGCTGTCAATTGAAGCACCTCCCTCCTGCCCAAGATCAGCACGAATTGCACATCAAATCTGTCACCCAGGGATGTAGGCAGCAAAATTAAAATTTTACACACACCTTTCATATACCACCACCCCATGCTGTGGGCTGGTGCACAGATTCCTAAAATGTCTGTGGGCAATTCCCCCTGCATAGCAGGAATTAATATTGTTATATTAAAAATGTTGCATCCTTATAGAACACCTGTCGCAGCTGAAAAATTATTTTTTTAATTTAAAAAAAATACATCTTTTGAGTGAATTCGTAAGGTTGGACACCAATGTTCTGCCTTATTATTGTGCGGCCCATTCAAATTTTCACGCATGCGCAGTTTCTTCCATATAAAAACCAGTGAGCGGCCTGCGCGGGACCTTCAGAGCTTAGCGGAAGCAATGCCTTGAATCAGACATTCAAAGTTTTAAGGAGCAACGGCAATTTTGTCCCTAGGATAAAATTACCGTCCTAAATTTAGTTCCCGCACTCTGTTCAACAGAGGAATACTGTCTGATGCAATTATTTGTGTGTGTTTAGGCTATGAGCACTACTCGGTTTACTAACCAGTAACTGGGAAATCTCGCTATTTTTGATTAATAGACTATTTTTCAATTGGCACAATCCATAATCTACACGCACACATTTGTGTTAAATTTCATTATGTTTTTCCAAATGGTACAAATGATTTCACTCGTATACAAGAAATAAAGAAGAATTTTAAAAGAAATTTCAATTCCACATACATTTTATATATTAAAATCTTTATGGAAAGCCCATTTAATTATGCAAGTTTAATTCCTGTGACTTAGCTTTACTTGATCATAATCAAACTCCCAGCATTTGTTCACGTCGAAGCGAATGTGACGTGCTCATTTGCTGGCTCCAACTTCACTCAGTCTTCCCGCGCTCCTCACGCTTTCCAAGACCTGCTCAAATGGTGGCTCTGTTCCCACTCAGGCTGCAACTGATGCCCAAAGGGGAAGGAACGTATCCATTAGTGCACAGTATTTAAACCTGCCCACACCGCTGCTGGAGCCTTCCCCGACGTGTGCGGCTTAGTGCCACAGTGGTCAGTGCATTTACCAACTGAGCAGTTTGAGAAGCCAAATATCGTCAATTTTCCATAGAGTTTCTTGGGTTAATATTATTAAATAAAACTGTGATTTGTAGGAACTCGGGCTCACACGCCACTTTACTGGCTAATTGTGTGCAAGCATGTTTATTGATATCAAACTTCACAAGCTACAGCTTCTAACTGTTGAATGATTTAATTTATAAAAGTAACAATAATTTTCTCCATTTGACTGTAGCTCACTCCTTACCTAATCCACTGACGTCCAGCTCGTAGATATCAGTAACCAGGTGGAAAGCATTAATCTGACACCGGCAGCTACTGCTTTCCAGGTAGGTTGTCATACGTGTTGGAGGTGGTCCCTGGACCAGAAACTGTGAATAGGACAGAGTAAAGTTTAACTTTCATGCTGATTTCTCTGATTAAATTTAAATTTTCTGGAGCTAGACATCATAACAGCATACTGAGAGAAACTGACAGAATACTGCCTCGTAGGCTGCCATTTAACCAGCTGTTTTAAAGTATAATTCACAAGAAATGGTGCAACCAAAACATCTCGGTATGTATAGAGACTGCTCTTGCCCTCCCCCACCACCCCAATTCTCTTCCCACTTCGGAGGGGCTGGAATACAGTTCAATAGGTGCTAGCCACCATCTGGTATCTTGTTACACATGGCGGCTCTTTGCGTAATCCTGTGATTTTTTTATATTCATTCAAAGCCAGCATTTATTGTCCATCCCTAATTGCCCTCGAGAAGGTAGTGGTGAACCGCTGCAGTCCATGTGGTGAAGGTACTCCCGCAGTGCTGTTAGGGAGGGAGTTCCAGGATTTTGACCCAGCGACGATGAAGGAATGGCTGATATATTTCCAAGTCAGGCTGGTGTGTGACTTGGAGGGGAACCTGGAGGTGGTGGTGTTCCCATACGCCTGCTGCCCTCATCCTTCTAGGTGGTAGAGGTCGCGGGTTTGGGAGGTGCTGCCGAAGAAGCCTTGGCAAGTTGTTGCAGTGCATCTTGTAGATGGTACACACTGCAGCCACGGTACGCCAGTGGTGGAGGGAGTGAATGTTTAAGGTGGTGAATGGGATGCCAACCAAGTGGGCTGCTTTGTCCTCGATGGTGTTGAGTGTTGTTGGAGCTGCACTCATCCAGGCAAGTGGAGAGTATTCCATCACACTCCTGACTTGTGCCTTGGGGATGGTGGAAAGGCTTTGGGGAAGTCAGGTGAGTCACTTGTTGCAGAATACCCACCCGACCTGCTCTTGTAGCCACAGTATTTATGTGGCTGGTCCAGTTAAGTTTCTGGGCAATGATGACCCCCAGGATGTTAATGCCATTGAATGTCAAGGGGAGGATAAACAGAGAGTACTGGCAGACTATATCTTTCCCCAGTTAATTTTTATAAAAATGCTGTACACGTTTACACACTTTCCCAGGACATAAGTTTCATACACAGTATATGCTCTACAACAAATTTCATAATACTCATCTAGCTGGTAAACTATTCAACTGCTGCAGCATTACGCGTACACCAATCCTGTCCACAAAAGCATTTTTCAGCAGGAGTCAAAGGACAGAGAAAAAAAAATTGCATTTATATAGCGCCTTTCACGACCATCGGCCGTCTCAAAGCGCTTTACAGTCAATGAAGTACTTTGAGAGTCAATGAAATCAGGATTAAGAACACAGTCAACCTTTCTCTCCTTAGCCCAGGGTGGCCGAAGCCAATTGTTGTAGCCTTACTGCCTTCTCTGGCTGAGATCAGATAACACAGCATAGACAGGGGGCTGAATATATGACCTTCCTGCTCTGTAAGTACTGGACGGTGCTTTTTATCAACTGAGCCTAGGGGGGTGGTGGGGTGGAGGAAAGGAGAGGCTGGAATTGGGGTGTGGGATAAATTTGTGTGCTAAGTATTAACTTAACACCATACCCTTCTTTTCAAGCCAAATTACATTCTCTCCTACTGAGGACTCTACCTGAACAATTTGTTTGTCTTTCTTCTTCTCGGACTGCACCACACATTCAAGCTGTTGAATTAAAGAACGTAGCATGTCAATTTTAGAAGTGACGCCATTCTCTGTCGTCTTTTTGGAATTCTTCGGCTCTACCGCGTGGCTAACAGCAGCGAGCGCACAGACCAGCCGCAGCGTCAATGAGCGAACCTGAAGCCATATTCTCTCCTCTTTCATAGAAATTTTTCTTTGCCCCTCTGACAACTCCCTGTCGCAATTGGGGAAAAAAAAGTGACATGAAAATTTATTCTGGGTGAATATACAAAGAGGTTTTCTCTCATTAACTTACACAAATATGTACACCCCATACTGCACTGTGTGATATTTTCCCATTTCCCACCCCAGCTAGTTGTGATCTTATTAAATGAGGAGGCGAATTTAGTTACATTTTATGATAGTTAAGGAGTAGTTTTGTGCTGTGGACTGTAGCCAATAGGAACTGCAGAGACTGTCCAAGTCCTGCACCAAGTCCCAACCCCCTAACAGCCCTATCCTCAGCAACCTTCACTGTCTCCCCATCCTCCAACAAATCTATTTCAAAATCTTTGCCTTCATCTGCAAGTCCCTCTATGGCCTTGCCTCTCCCTATCTCTGCAAGCTTTCAGCCCCAGGTTCCTTCAAATGCCACTGCTCTTTATACTATATTCCTATATCAATATTCCTTTATAACAGTGACTACACATCAAAAAAGTACTTAATTGGCTGGAAAACGCTTTGGGGTGTACTGAGGTCGTGAAAGGTGCTATATAAATTCTTTTACTTTTCTTAGCTCCATTGCATCTCCTCCCTTCACTCTCTACTTTCCCCTCTGCAGAGCATTCAGCCATCTTTGTCGGCCCCAAACTCTGAAATGCTTTCTCTAAATCCCTTTGCCTTGTTACCTCGCTCTAAAACATCCCCTGAAAACCTACCTCTTTGATCTTGCCTTCGGTCACCACCCAACCCTTTTTGACTGCTGCTTGGTGTCTAGTTATTTTTTTTCCCCCTTTGTGCAGTGAGTTCAGACATTTTACTATGTTAAAGGAACTATAAAATTGCAAGTTATCGTCAAAAGTGGGACTCAGAGACAACAGCCAAGGCACTGCAATTGGGGTGGGGCAGATGAATGTCAGTCAGGCAGGGTGGCCTCGGTGAGGAGGGAAACAATTACCAGTGAGCCATGTTTTGGTCAGGACCATGATGCTGAAAGGCTGCTCCTGATTGAGGTTGTGGAAAGGCCTCACTTACAAAAGAGTGGACATTGTGCAGGGTGGTGCAGAAGGAGATAAGACTACTGCTGGATAGATACATTTAGTTACAGATGCACAATAATTTAAAACAATAGAAAGGCAGTCATTTAATGCTAGGGACTTGGCCCTGGAATCAAATCTACAAGCAGCTACAACTGCCCGTATTAGTTCACTATTAGCTAGATTTGCCATTTAATGCCACTTTCTCACTGTCAGGTAGCTGAAATTAAACTTTACAATATCGTTTACCTGTCCTTTGGATCCCAGCTAAAGAGAACAGTCAGATCCCGGTTATCCCGAAGATTGTCCCATGGAATATCATCTTCATCCGGACATAAACCCATTGATTTTATACTTTCTTCCAGGCTGTTTGTTCTAGAAAGGGGATATGGGGAGAGAGCTGATACACGGGATTAAGACTTTTCCTCATTTGGAGGATAAACACCAACATAGACTGGTTGGACAAACAGCGTGTTTCCATACTATAACTTCTATGTAATTTCTATGCACGGCTCAAGATATTAAGCTGCAGGAACTATTGCACTATTACCAACCTCTCCGCTGCTCCACTTTGACAGAGAACAACAGGCGAGGAGAAAGTTAAAACTGAAAATTAAGCAAAGGTGCCAACTTTATATAACAGTGGGCACACAAAAGAAATTCAAGCAAGATCTCATTCCCATCATCACCCTCCGTTGTTACATATGCTCTGTGCACTGTGATGAGGGATTACAGATGGGACATATTCAGTTTTACATTCACAAACAACACACGTTTGAGGTGGTACCATGGCACTGCATCCAAGAGCACAAGAGGACACTGCAGTGGAATGGAAGGGCTTATTTCCTTCTTCCCTACAACTCCATTCGCTTCCTATAATCTGTTTCAATTGGTGGGAAAGTGGAATGAAGGCTGCAGCACCCTCTGTTGGGGAGGGGAGAGTTTGGAGAAAAAAATGGTACAGACGAGAGTGTTGCCGGATCAACGAGGGCACTGGTCCCAGAAGCGGACCACTGAGCCTCGGCAGCAGAAATAGAAGAAAGAAAAATCAGGGTCCCTGTGCTTCACTGGCAAATACACTCAACAGAATGGAAAAGAGGAGATTTTACATTTGACATGAATCAGTCATTCATGAAAGAAAGACTTATGAAATAATACTGAGCGGCCTGTGGGTGGCGCTGTCCAGGGAGAGTATAAATACTCGGGCACGGGCCCAGCTTGCGCAGGACATTCTTAACAGGAACTAGTGAAGGACACAACTAGACTGCCATGTTGTAAAACAGTTGATTAAAGCTTTGTTTAACGCTTAGACCAAGTGCCTAGTAGTTTTCTTACGTCAACATTCTTTTCCCAAAATTATCAATCGTGGATGAGCTGTTTTTCGCTCAAAGCTACAGCCACAGAAACCGAGACCAAACAAACTGCGTCAACCCCTGACCACACTGCCCCCAGGGCAAGCAGCCATGTCAAGAGATCTGATACATCAATGCATTCCTTCCACATGCAGAGTGCAATCAAAATATACAATGGCTGCATAAAATGTGCCAATATATATATATATATTGTATGTACTTTCATACAATATATGCAAATATACACACAAATGTAAAATGGCCTCATTAAACATACATGTAAATATACTTTTACAAAACCAAAAAAAAGAAATAAAAAAAGCTACAGCCAACTGTCACACATTGAAACGCTGGCTAATTGACTTATGCTATCAATTACCATCAAACTAGCAAACCAATTAAGCAGTAAACCTGAGCACTGTTTCACAGGTACAATACTGTACGATACAGCCACACATACATGTTTGCTTCGAGGAAGAGGTCTAACAGCATACGTTCAATGCGAACTTGTGCAAAATGCAGAGAGTTGTTCAGCCTGTTCCGGAAGGCAATGAATTCTGGAATTTTCTCAAATGCACCATATTTGTATGCCTGGATTATGTATTCAGAGGTCTGAAAAATAAAGTAAAACAGCAGAGTAAAAAAACGGGCTCTTATTACAAGCACTACGTCAGGAAGCAAAACATCCCCCGAAAACTGACGTAAAATCTGTCTAAAGAGGGTAAATCCAGTTTTCTCACCACCTCTCCTGAAAGCAGTGAATCTTGCTAGGGCATAGTTCCACGAGACTTGGACACCCCATTAGTAACACATCCAAGGAGCCATTCTTCACGTGGGAGTGCAGCAGGCTACTTAATTGTGGGGGTGGGGGTCACAACCAAGCCCAATCCTGCCCTCATCTGATGTTCACACGTTCATACTTACCAGCAGGTATCACTGGATAGGCATCAGGATCAGGAACCCCAAGAGATTTGATATCTCTAGCCCAGAGACGCTGAGGCCAATTGCAACATTCCCACTGCCAATCAATGTTCCCTCTAAATTTTTTTTGGGTCGTGCGGCCCCTTTAACAGGCCATTCAAAATTCTGTGCAGATGCAGTTTTCCTATTTAAATGCCGGTGAGCCGGCTGCGCGAGACCTCCAGAGCGCTGCGCAGTCGCGCAGCTTAAAGGGAACATTGCTGCCAATCTGTCAGAGACCAGCCAACTCAGCACAAACTGGGAGCAGTGCAATTCGCCACTAAACTATGAGTGGAGCTCCAAGTATTTTGTTTGTAAAATTGCAAAAAGGGATGTAAAAAATAATTGAGGTGAGGGAGCAATGCAGGCCAGGATGGTTCATCTATGCTGAATTACTTGATCCCAACTGGGACAGAGGTGGGGATTCTACAATTGGAGTCCAGGACCCTGACATTTTTGTTGAAGGGGTGGGGGAGGAAAAATTACAACCAGGCTGTCTGCTTCTGGTTGGTATCCAGTAGCCTCTTCTGGAACGTGTGTATAAATGGGTCAGGATAGGAGGAAGATCAAGTACGATGCCCTGCATGGTTGAGTTGCCTGCTGACTGGCCACCTAGGGAAGGTTTTGAAAGGCATCAGTGGAACTGTACCTCAGCACAATTCACCACCTACAGGAGAGGGGGGGGGGGATTAGTAGTAACATTTAACAACTACATTCAAAAATCATATGATGCACTAAATCATCGTAGCTTTCTAATGGGTTTGGCTGATAATGCACTGCTTAAATAATGCAACACACACAATAGGGAAAGACTGGAGTGTAGCATAAACCAATAACACCAGGGGTTGAGATGAGCTCATAAATCAGACAAACTAAACTCAATTTATCAAGGCCAAAAAGGAGGAATACATTAATTATGTAATGTTTTCAAACAGATTTGTGCGCTTTAAAAGGGACCAGGGTCAGCCAACCAAGAGTACCTGTATGAGGGACTGTAACTCATCTTTTCTGTGGGTAGTCCTCAATCAGAGGTTAGGGAAGTGGACCGTCAGTGAGGTAATAGGAAATTTAAACTATACTTAAATTCAATGAAGTGCATTTTTAAAATCATTTTCACATACAAATAGCATCCGCTTTGTATTGCGACTGTCATTTTTTTTTTTGCACGGGTTTGGGTGGGGAGAATTCAAAAACAAGACGACTAAGAACTGCGATGAAGCACACAGACCGCTTTCAACGCAACGCGTTCACAGTCCAAGTCTACGCCACACTTACATCTTTCTGGTTGGAGTGGAAAAACCTGAGTGTAAAGTTACACGCTTGGGAAGCAGCAGCAAGGTGGCCCAGTGGCTCCGCATATCGCGTCAGCAGATACCTGCCAGTCAAACACAGCAGCGTCAGTCACCAACACTGAAGAGACATCGTCACTAAAAAGCCTTATGTTACCTTTAATACCCTCGGATTGATCTTCCCATAGTTACTTATATTTTTGAAAAGAATATATTTTTATAGAGTTGAATCTGCTTGATCCAAGTTCCAATCAATTGCCAGAAGTTTTGCCAAAGTTTTGTTCAAAATGTAATCAAAAAACACCAATCTCCTCTTTTCTGGTTTAAATTAACCTCACAGCCCAAGAACAATTACATTCCATTTGTTATTTGTATTGTACCTGCATGCTGAGAGTAGTGAGGCACTTACTATACGAGCAAGACCAAAACTTGGAGACTGCCTACCAATTTCCTTTGCTAATCTAGGGAATTCTCCATTATGGTTGGTAACAGAAGTTTTACTGTATTTTGTTTTATACAGAGTGTGGGATGTTAGTGTGGGGGAATGGAACTCAGTCAGCACCTGATATACCCAGGTCACAGGCTGGATACAGAGTAAAGCCCACTCTACACACCCCATGATGTGATTTAACTCCTAACCCCAGAAAAGCATCAAAGTAACATTCCCCATTTCCCACATCGCACATCTATTTGGACTGTTAAGATTACCAAATATACATCATAATTTGCGCCATGGGCTTGCACGTGAGACTGGGATGACATTAAAACAAACATATTTCTCTTCGGAGAAGCACAGCCACTATGTGGTAGGAGTTATGCCAAAAATAGAAGATTTGAGCCCATCCTTGAATGCCTTTATTCGTTAGTCTTCTTTTGAAACCACAACTCCCCATAACCAGAGGCACATATAGGTGGCCTCGTCCTTCACGGTTAAGGGGAATGAGAGAAGAGCTTGTTACATAGAAAAGACAGGAGCAGGAGTAGGCCATTCGGCCCCTCGAGCCTGCTCCGCCATTCAATGAGATCATGGCTGATCATCCAAATTCAGTACCCTGTCCCTGCTTTCTCCCCATACCCCTTGATCCCTTTAGCCTTAAGAAATATATCTAACTTGTTGAGGGGGGGGCACGTCATCCACTGATACATCACTAATCTATCGGCTGCAAATCAGTACCCACCCAATCGTATCATGCTGCACGTGCTTGGCATCAAGGCTGGTGTACAAGTCTACGACTGGCTCAAAAGCTCCCAGCAGACAGTAGATTCGAATGAGTAGCAGCTTGAACTGAGCACTGGAGGGGCTGTTAGAGAGGGTCTCCTCCAGCAGTGCCAGGGACCGCCACAGCGGCCATTCCTCACCTGCAGGAACATCAGGACACAAAGGAGTGAAGGAGAACCAGTTCACAGATCCAACTGTGAATAACAGACACATAACCGTGCATAACAACAGACACTTAACAGCAGATGGCTTCCTTTCTTCAACACCTTTACACTTTCTCCCACCCCCCAGAACAAAGAAAATCACCCCATTCGAAAATATATATATATATTTATTTATTTTGTGCTGTTTGAATTTTGCCTGGAAGTTTAGAGAAGGCCTTATTGGTGCATAAATCTTAAAATCGGATCTCTTAGCATTCATAGCGCAAGAGTCTTGAAAATTAATGGGAACATGAATTTAAACCCCGAGGCTCCCTGGTATACTGCTGTGCAGCCCACAAAGACCAAAAGCTTGGATACCCATTTTACAGTACAGCATTTGCACAACACACTGCTATCTGATGGCAGGAATCAAGACACAGCCAATGTACAACACCACCATCCAAAACAAACCTTTAAAATTCAAATTAGTTTCACATTTTATAATTTTGGAAGTTGAGCATCAGAAATCACCTCAATTAATGGCAACACTGCTGTGTGCTTGTATACGGGAGTTTAAGCGAGAGCATGAGACACAGTGTGTGTGTGTGGGGGGGGGGGGCGGGGGTGTGGGGAGGGAGAGAAGGGAAGAAATATCCATTTTATTTCAGCACCTGGAGATTTATTGTTAATTGGAAAAGTAACTGAAGTATTCTTTGATTGGTAGATTTTTTGACACGCTGTCAGTGAATGTGTTCCAAGAGATGAAGTGAGTTTAATCTGCATGTGTAATGTGTAACAATTATGTCTGAAAACGGTGTCAACTTCAGGATCTGTTCAAATGCACAAGCAACAACCTGCAGCAAAGGGTTTGACATCACAGACATTAGTTGGTATGATACTCCATGAAACTGAAAGATCTTGCCTCCCAACACAATCTGTCACCGGCACTGCCACTGCCCTCCTAAATCAGGCATCAATACCCCACCCCACCCCCTCCGGAAGTCACAAAGATCAGAGGCTGGGTTGGTTTTAAAAAAAAGATAATTGTATACATAAGAACTCTACCACGGGTGCAACCTGTTGGATCAATAGAAAAAAATTTACATTGCAAACAAGCACGTCTTCATGGAAATGTCAGAATAAAATCTTTGAGATTTTTTTTTTTTTTTAAATAAAGAGTACAAAAACCCTATTTTTTAAAACTCTGTACAGGTCTTGCCAGATCATACACATCCTGCAGCTGAAGCGACAACGGCGTCTCAGTCCTCTGCTAATACCACGAAAAAGGTGTGCAACAGTGACCTGACACAACTCTGAACTTTCCTGTCTTGTTCCTTTAAAGATTAAAATACGCCATACTACACTGGTTTCCTTTATTTGAAGTGAAGACTCACTGCACCATCTCCCACTCTAATTCTTTCCCAAGAACTCAGAACTGTGGAATGCTTCACCTCATCTCCTTCTTTCATTCCTCTTACAATGTTCAAGCTGTTGAGCTTAAGCTTGGCGTTACCCGATTACTACTACTACTACAAGACTTATCTGGTCTACTTGCCTATGCTTCACAACCTTCATGATGCCCTGCAGTACATGCCCTGGCCTTTCAAATCTGTTTCTCAATGCAAATGAATGTGTTCTCCAATTTCATTTGCTCCTGCAGTGAGAAGGCTACTGACCGCAACTTGCCTTCTCCCCACACTGGAGTAATGGAGCTCACCAACTCAGCAGAGTTAGGTGGATGATGAACTGAACCCATGTCTCTCTGCTCTGTGGCACTATACACTAATGCATTGCACCATTGAGGAAATCTGCAGCAGCATTCACTGCCCCAAGTTAAAGGTTTACAACTAACTCAAAAGGGGAGCTATTTCAACATTACCACAGCAACAGGAAATGTTAGATATTTTAACTGTGGTTTATTTATACTGATGATGAAAAGAGTACTTGTTAGCTTATTGTGGCCTTGTTAAACAAGTCTCAAATACAGTAGTTTTTTCTAGGAATATATAAGCATTTTCAGTTGGCCAGGTTACAGGTTAAAAGACAAGAGGAAATCACTGACCTGATTGTCTCCAGATGTCGAGAAGAAGATGCACAGCAAGGAGACAGTAATTATCAGAGAATTGCAGCTCTGTTTTCAAGCACGACGTTCCTGTTAAACATAATCAGAATGAGCCTTAAAATCTGCAACAAAAGAACTGTACAACACAGTAAAGGGTAGCTATTCGCAGTGGCAGTAGATGGTAGTGGTGTTCCACAAGGATCAGTGATGGTGCCATTGTTGTTCACAATTTATATTAACGATTTAGACTTTGGAATCAAAAACACAATTTCTAAATTTGCGGATGACACCAAATTGGGGGGGGGGGGGGGGATAGTCAATACTGAGGAGGACAGCAACAAATTACAGGGGGACATTGATAAACTTGCAGAATGAGCATATAATAGAGGGTTATGCCGATAGATTTTCATATAGGATATACAGCACAGAAACAGGCCATTTGGCCCAACCAGTCCATGCTGGTGACATGCAAGCCATGATCTTGACCAACGGATCCTCCACAGACCCAATTCACGTACGGACCAGGGTCAAGCAAGGCTGCGTCATCGCACCAACGCTCTTCTCGATCTTCCTGGCTGCGATGCTCCATCTCACCCTCCGTAAGCTCCCCACTGGAGTGGAGCTAATCTACAGAACAAACGGGAAACTGTTCAACCTCCGTCACCTCCAGTCCAGATCCAAGGTCGTCCCATCCTCTGTCATCGAATTACACAGTATGCAGAGGACGCTTGCGTCTGCGCACACTCTGAGGTCGAACTCCAAACCATCGTCAACACCTTCACTGAAGCATACGAGAGCATGGGCCTTACACTAAACATCCACAAGACAAAGGTCCTCTACCAATCTGCCCCCGCCACACAGTACTGCTCCCAGATTATCAAAATCCATGATGAGGCCTTGGACAACGTGGACCACTTTCCATGCCTCGGGAGCCTACTGTCAACAAGGGCAGGCGTTGATGACGAAGTCCAACACCGTCTTCAGTGTGCCAGTGCAGCCTTCGGTCGCCTGAGGAAGAGAGTGTTTGAAGACCAGGACCTCAAACCCGGCACTAAGCTCATGGTCTACAGAGTAGCAGTGATACCCGCCCTGCTGTATCCCTCAGAGACATGGACCATGTACAGCAGGCACCTCAAAGCACTGGAGAGGTACCACCAATGCTGCCTCCGCAAGATCCTGCAAATCCATTGGCAGGATAAGCGCACCAACGTCAGTGTTCTCGCTCAGGCCAACATCCCCAGCATCGAAGCGTTGACCACGCTCGATCAGCTCCGATGGACGGGCCACATCATCCGCATGCCCGAGACGAGACTCCCAAAGCAAGCGCTCTACTCGGAGCTCAGACACGGCAAGAGAGCCCCAGGTGGGCAGAGGAAACGCTTCAAGGACACCCTCAAAGCCTCCTTGAAAGAATGCAACATCCCCAACGACACCTGGAAATCCCTGGCCCAAGACCACACAAAGTGGAGGAGAAGCATCCGGGAAGGTGCCAATCGCCTCGAGTCTCTTCGCCAGGAGCAAGCGGAAGCCAAGTGCAAACGGCGGAAGGAGCGCATGTCAACCCAAGCACCTCACCCAACCGCCCCTTCAACCACCGTCTGCCCCACCTGTGACAGAGACTGTAGGTCCCGCATTGGACTCATCAGCCACCCGAGAACTCATTTTTAGTGCGGAAGCAAGTCATCCTCGGTTCCGAGGGACTGCCTAAGAGAAGAAGTAATTACAGCCAAACAACTTCTCTGGCGCTGAAAATTTGCTATTACAAGTGAAGAGTCTCATTCCTTCAGGCTTTAATTGTTGTTGGAGATTATTAAAATGCAAAAAAAATTTTTTTAAACCTTTCCTATCTGTGTCTTTTTTCGCTCTCTTAATACAAGATTTTTCTTTCCCCCTCTATTTCTCTTTCGTTACCTGATTTGACATTAAATTCACCCATTCTAATTTACAATTCCTTCTTAATCCTTGCGCTCTTAAATACACAATCCTTCAATCTGATTGGTTAAGGAGATCCACAGTTGCTTGCCCTGTTCACTCAGGTCCCAGATGCCTGGTTTCCCTCGCTGTGACATTATCCACTCGCACTTTCAGCAACTTGCCACACAAAAAATGTAAAACCCAGACCGTGCAAGGGCAAGTCTAACAGCAGCAGATGCCCTGCTACAGCAAAATGTGGCCCACTATTAGTGTTCAAGAAAAGCGTGCACTGTAAAGCTGTCCTCACAATCTGCACAAAGCAATAATCACCAGTTCCTGCAATGGCTCAGTTGGCAATGTGCAATTGAGCCATACTGACCAGGAAGGTCCCAGTTTTGATTCCCAATCTATGCCGCGTTAACTAATGCCAACTGGGACGGTGGTAGGGACGTTACAATTGGCAGTAGTGCTCCAGGTTAGGGAGGGGAAAAAATGCCAGGGTTCCCACTTCCGATTGCTAGTCATTGACCCCTGCTGGAAAGTGCATCTGTGGACATGAGATGATGGCAAGATTGGGCTTGGCTGTGACACCCCTATGGTCAAATATACCCTGTATCTAAATTCAACATTGAAGAATGGCCATTTTGGCAAGCATTCAGCAGGACAACTGGCACTCATAGAACCATACCCAGCATAATGCAGAACCTTTAGGTGTGGAGGAAGGAAACCAGAGTAACAAAAAAATGCAGATTCTTACTTAGACAGCTAATAAAAGTTAGATGCTATAGGTCAATAAACAGAAAAAGGTCAAATTGATGCAGTAAAGGATTATTTTGGGAGTGAGATATGTTGTCAGAGTACTCTCACTTGAGATCTGAAGTGGCTCCATGGTTAAAGTGCTCACTGATTAGGAAAATGCTTCCTCTATCCTCAATGTCTTCACTTATATTATTAAGTACACATACTTTACAACAAAAGATCAGTTTCTCATTTGTTAAACATTTAATTTCTACCTACAGTATTGAACAATAAGAAAGAATCCAAGGTCAAAACTTGTGGATTTGAAAAGTTTAGTTTGCATTTTCAAAATGAACAGCATTATGTCTCTTAATATAATAATGAGATCAAAAAGGAGCAACTAATAACTATCCTCCTTTGGGCGGGTAAGGGTGGGGCGGGGGGTGGTAACTGAGGTCAAGTTGGTTCTAAGATGATATGCTTGATGACAGGAGATTGAAACAAAGACAACCCACTGAGGCAAATTTGGCAATCCAATACCAGAGCAGGGGAAGTCTACAGTACTCCAGGGCTCTCGATGAATGACTCAGCTAGCCTGGCTCATTGGTGATAGTTGGATGGTTAGACCTAGATGGTGTGACCCGTTACTAAAGACTGGGACTCTTCCCATTTGGCTCCAGATAATCCTACAAGCTAATGCCCTAACGGATAGGTGGTCCTTGCAAGACAAGAAGGGCACAGCTCAGCAATGCCGCACGCTGGTAAGCTGCACAGTTTTAGTCAGTTAAACGTCAGCAGTACCACTAATGAGACTCCAAATCTGGGCTTCAGACTTACCCATCAGGAGGAACCCACTGACGTTTATTTTTTAAAAATCAGTTTCTGTAAATCTCTAAAATGCACACCAAACACCCCACTCAAACCCACACAGGAGACAACATCATGGGGAGGCACGTCCCGACAGCACAAAAAGGATTTATTGAAACCAAACTCACCAAACTCTAGGGCATGCTTGTATCTCTGCATCAGCTCTTGGACAAGGTTGAGTTTCCGTGCCTGGTCCAAGGTCTCATGAAGGCCCAGCAATCTGGCAAACTGGATGACAAACATGTGCCTCTGCATGGCTTTGACGTCACCTGGCAGTGCAAGGTCACACTCTGTTGATACTGACAGAGGTACTACTTCCATCAGCTTGTTGATGAACTGTAGAGAAAACAAGAACGGTAAACATCACACTTAGCATGCAGACATATACAATCAGTAAACACACTAAACCTATAAATCACATTGTTACAAACCAAAGTAGAAGCTCAAATCACACCAAGGTGCTCATATTCAAATTTGCCATTGGCCCATGGCGAGATTGGTCACTTTTCAGCAGGGGTGGTAAAAGCAAGGACTGGTATCAATACATCAAGGACCATGTGGAAAGGGATCTCTCAGATCATGGGTCTTCCTTCCTGACCCATCACCAAATGAGAGCACGCACCAGTGCTGATCCCCAATTTATTTTCCCAATAGGCAGAAACAGTAACATTCAAATGCCCACACCTCTTGCAAAAAGGCACATAGCTAAAGAAAGACAGAAGAAGAGGAAGCTGAAATAATTGCAGGGAATTGGAAAGAGGAAAGAGAGAAATTCATGAAAATATGCACTCTTAAGATGACAAGAGGTTAAACAACTTCAATTTGTATAGTCAAAGGAATCAGCTAAAAAGAGAAGGATGGAGCAATTGGGGCTACCGCTTTTAAAGAAGCAGTAACAGGTGCCACAATGAGCCCATGGGTGAATGACAAAAGAACAGAAGACAGCCGAGGGCTTGCTCAGGGTGGGGATTCAAGCCTGGGAGAGGGGAGCACAAGAGATGGAAGGCTGTGGAATAATGGTGCATTGGGGCAGGGATTGGAGGATGGAGAAGAAAGAGATTAAAGGTGGCATTGCCTGGCGAAGGGAAGGAGTAGAGAGGACGGAAAGTAAAGGAGGGGGCCAAAAGTAGAAAAAGGGGATAGAAATCATGAGCTCAGGTCCAGAGTGGCAGCCAAAGTGCACATTCGAAAGAACACTAAGGAAATTCTAGGTTACAAAAGCATGGCAGAGATAAGATAAAACTAAACAGAGGACAGAGCGGAGTCAATATGAAACAGTACAAAGTTAAAACTCATATCTGGCCAAGAATGCTTTTTGCTGAGCATGAGTGTCTGAAATAGGAAAATGTCCCATTCCACAACACTGACAGACCTTGCTTTGATGGACAAAAAACTTTAAAATAAATCTATAAAGAAAAACAGCGACCCGAGTATGTAATAGTCAAAGACTCGACTTCTAAGGTGCCATAAACTTGTCTGGGTTTGAGTAACATTTGAAGTGACCTTTTGATCTGGTTTACTGGCTCTCTGCCAACACAGGCTGCAGTTTGGAACTACAGGAAACTTTGTGATATCCGGCACCGACGCGTTGCCGATCTATCAAAACTACCGGACATACAAAGTTAATGTTGAAGCATAGAGGTTTTCATCTCCGTATCCGACAACAAACACTGTTGCTTAGCAACAGCTTCTAAAGAGTCGGCTGCAGCTGCAAGCGTCTCTAGCTGAAGCTGTTGCTATAGCTACAGACCTTGCAGTGCCTGACTGGGGGAAAAAAAAGAACGAGAACTAAAAAAACTTATAGAAAACGGCTCCTGATTTTTGCCGTTAGATCGAGTATTCCGGACATACAACCTCCGGATAAACCAAAGTTTCCTGTAGTGGTGTTTTCTTGTGCAGGGAACAATTGACATTCTCCAAATAAAGGAACAAATGAAGCTCTGAAAAGAACGCCGATTAGTGGGCAATCTCACGACACCAGACAACCTGCTGCAGTATCAATGGGTTCAATCAACACCAATACCCTATAGGCAAATCCAACTTCCATATGCTATAATCTTGTGCTAACCCATGTCTTGTGTGATACTCTTAACTTATCAACTCAGTACTTCACTTCAGCATTCTATAGCTCAAAATACTCTCCAGGCACAACCTACAAATTAACCCTACTGCTGGGTGTTTTCCACAGTTCAAATGAACACAATACAGAAGAAATACTCTTCATTCAATTCCTCGTGGCAACACTGCATTGGTACAATGTCTCAATTTACCACTATTACACCATAGTGCAATGGAACTCTTGCTCATTTAATTCTAGTGTAAACTTTCAATTAGACATAGGAACAGGCCATTGCTCCACTCCTCCATTGTGATAGTCAACGTAGCTCTTGATCTTTTTCAATCCCAATTCTCCGCCCTTTCCATGTTTCTTGCTTCCCAATAGGCGTTTATCTCAATGTTAAACATCTCAATTGATCCTGCATCCATGGCCTTCTGGGGCAGTGCCACATTTTTGTAATTTTTGGGTTAAGAAATTTTCCTGAATTTGCTTTTAACCAGCTTAGTTCTGATTTTAAGGCTACGTAACTTTCTTCTGAATTCTCCGACTGGAGGGAAGAATCAGTTGTGTGCGTCAATTAAAAATGATTGTCTCTAATTTTACAAAATGTACAAGGCGGCAAACAACTCATATACTGACTGAATGCTGAGGCCACTGGGTGCACTTACCCACTCACCTCACTGTCGCACAGTCTGAGCGAATGGAGACTCTGCCAGTCTCCCGGTCTCACCTGTGTATGCCGCTCCGGTGACAGAAGGTCGGCAAAGATTCTCAGGTCAGAATAACAGCATGGCTTATCCCCAAACCTCTCAAAGTACTGGAACATCAGCTCCTCTGGGATCCCTAGCAGTAAGAAGGAGAAGCACAGAATAAGGGAACTCATATTGACATTCAATGGCATTACCATCGCTGAATCCCCCACTATCAACATCCTGGGGGTTACCATTGATCAGAAACTGAACTGGACCAGCCACATAAATACTGTGGCTACAAGAGCAGGCCAGAGGCTGGGAATTCTGCGGCGAGTGTCTCACCTCCTGACTCCCCAAAGCCTTTCCACCATCTACAAGGCACAAGTCAGGAGTGTGATGGAATACTCTCCACTTGCCTGGATGAGTGCAGCTCCAACAACACTCAAGAAGCTCAACACCATTCAGGATAAAGCAGCCCGCTTGATTGGCACTCCATCCACCACCTTCAACATTCACTCCCTCCACCACCGGCGCACTGTGGCTGCAGTGTGTACCATCTACAAGATGCACTGCAGCAACTCGCCAAAGCTCCTTCAACAGCACCTTCCAAACACGCGACCTCTACCACTTAGAAGGACAAGGGCAGCAGACGCATGGGAACATCACCACCTACAAGTTCCCCTCCAAGCCACACACCATCCTGACTTGGACCTGTATCGCCGTTCCTTCACTGTCGCTGGGCCAAAATCCTGGAACTCCCTTCCTAACAGCATTGTGGGTGTACCTACACCATATAGAAACATAGAAGATAGGAGCAGGAGTAGGCCATTCGGCCCTTCGAGCCTGCTCCGCCATTCAATGAGATCATGGCTGATCATCCAAATTCATTACCCTGTCCCTGCCTTCTCCCCATATCCCTTGATCCCTTTAGCCTTAAGAAATATATCCAACTCTTTCTTGAATATATTTAATGAACTGGCCTCCAGCGCCCTCTGTGGCAGAGAATTCCACAGGTTCACCACTCTCTGGGTGAAGAAATTCCTCCTCATTTCAGTCCTAAAATGCTTACCCCTTATCCTTAAGACTATGACCCCTGGTTCTGGACTCCCCAGCCATCATAAACATCCTTCCTGCATCTAGTCTGTCCAGGCCTGACAGAATTTTATAGGTTTCGATGAGATCCCCTCTCAATCTTCTAAACTCCAGTGAGTATAAGCCCAATCGACACAATCTCTCCTCATACGTCATTCCTGCCATCCCAGGTATCAGCCTGGTGAATCTTCGCTGCACTCCTTCCATGGCAAGAACGTCCTTCCTCAGGTAAGGCGACCAAAACTGCACACAATACTCAAGGTGCGGTCTCACCAAGGCCCTGTACAACTGTAGCAAGACATCCTTGTTCCTGTACTCGAACCCTCTTGCTACGAAGGCCGACATACCATTTGCCTTCTTAACCGCCTGCTGCACCTGCATGCTTACCTTCAGCGACTGGTGCACAAGAACACCCAGGTCTCTTTGCACTTCCCCTTCTCCCAATCTATTGCCATTCAAATAATAATCTGCCTTCCTGTTTTTGCCACCAAAGTGGATAACCTCACATTTATCCACATTATAGTGCATTTGCCATGTTTCTGCCCAATCACCCAATTTGTCCAAATCGTACTGGAGTTTCACGACATCTTCCTCACAGCTTACCCTCCCACCCAGCTTTGTGTCGTCTGCAAATTTGGAGATATTACATCCAATTCCCTCGTCCAGATCATTAATATATATTGTGAGCAGCTGGGGTCCTAGGACCGATCCTTGCGGTACCCCACTAGTCACTGCCTGCCACTCGGTAAACGACCCGTTTATTCCAACTCTTTGCTTTCTGTCTGCCAACCAGTTCTCTATCCAAGTCAATACCTTGCCCCCAATCCCATGGTGCCTTAATTTTGCACGCTAATCTCTTATGTGGGACCTTATCGAAAGCCTTCTGAAAGTCCAAATATACCACATCCACTGGTTCTCCCTTATCTATTTTACCAGTTACATCCTCAAAAAATTCCAGTAGATTAGTCAAGCATGATTTACCTTTTGTAAATCCATGTTGACTTTGTCCGATCCTGTCACTGCTTACCAAGTGCTCTGCTATTACATCTTTTATAATAGATTCTAGCATTTTCCCCACTACCGATGACAGGCTTACCGGTCTATAATTCCCCGCTTTTTCTCTACCACCTTTTTTGAATAGTGGGGTAACATTAGCTACCCTCCAATCCATGGGTACTGTTCCAGAGTCTATCGAGTTCTGGAAGATGACCAGCAATGCATCTACTATTTCTAGGGCCACTTCCTTAAGTACCCTGGGATGTAGATTATCAGGCCCTGGGGATTTATCGGCCTTCAGTCACATCAATTTTCCTAACACCATTTCCCTACAAATACTGATTTATTTCAGTTCCACCCTTTCATCAGGCCCTATGTTCCCCGGCATCTCTGGGAGGTTATTTGTGTCCTCCTTTGTGAAGACAGAACCAAAGTATGAATTTAGTTGGTCTGCCATTTCTTTGTTTCCCATTATAAATTCCCCTGATTCTGACTGCAAGGGACCTACGCTTGACTTCACCAATCTTTTTCTCTTCACATATCTATAAAAGCTTTTACAGTCAGTTTTTATGTTCCCTGCTAGCTTACTCTCATATTCTATTTTCCCTTTCTTAATTAATCTCTTTGTCCTCCTTTGTTGAATCCTAAACTGCTCCCAATCCTCAGGATTATTGCTTTTTCTGGCCAATTTATATGTCGTCTCCTTGGATCTTATGCTATCCCTAATTTCCCTTGTTAGCCACAGTTGAGTCACCTTTTTTGTTTTATTTTTATGCCAAACTGGGATGAACAAATTCTGTAGCTCATCCATTCGGTCTTTGAATGTTTGCCATTGCCTATCCACCGTCAACCCTTTTGAGTGCCATTCCCCAATCAATCCTACCCAACTCGCTCCTCAGACCATCGTAGTTTCCTTTATTTAAATTGAGGACCCTAGTCTCTGAGTCAACTACTTCATTCTCCATCTTAATGAAGAATTCTATCATATTATGATCACTCCGACCCAAGGGGCCTCGTACAACAAGATTGCTAATTAATCCTTTCTCGTTACATAATACCCAGTCTAAGATGGCCTGATCTCTGGTTGGTTCCTCAACATATTGGTCCAGGAAACCATCCCGTATGGACTGCAGCGGTTCAAGAAGGCGGCTCACCACCATCTTCTCAAGGGCAATGAGGGATGGGCACTAAATGCAGGCCTAGCCAGCGACGCCCACATCCCATCAATGAATAAAAAAATACACAGGTAAATGTGGGTAATGACTACCAAATCGCTGATGCCTAATATTCTGAATTGGTGAAATCTTTCAGTGCGCGCAATCTGAGGGTTGAAGCAAGAGCACCGTGGCTCACTTGCCTGAATCTGAAGGCTGTAGGTTCAAGCCCTACTGCAGAACTTGAGCATATAATCAAGAGTGAAACTTCACTGCAGTACTGAGGGAGTGTGGCATTGCTGGAGGTGCCAATGATGCAATAAACCAAGACCCTACCTGCTTGTTCAGATGGGACTTTTTCCCCCAAAGAGGAGCAGGAAACATGCTGAAAACTGATAACCTCAACTTGATGAGTGCAAAATTCACATAATGTATTGAAATGGTGCTTCTGGTTTAGAAAGTGCTGTTCAGATGTTAGGTGTGGAGAAACCAAAAGGAGAGACCCACACTATGCACCCAACATAATGTCACTTGCTGCTTCTGGTGAAAATGGAAGAACGTTTATTTATTTATCTTGTTCAAAGAAGGGCAATTGAGTGTACTCTACTGCCACTACACGGTGATCAGCTAACTCAAGACAGATTAGGCGTTAAGCCTCTGATCTGAATAGGTCAATGGCTCACTGGATAAATCTGATGACCCTACATTACTCCAACAATGAGGTTCAGTCCCAACCTTAAGAGCGCACCACGGTTACACAATCAATAAGCTGCTTGTGCTATGAGGGTATCTCTCCAATCTTTCACTTGCTTTCCTTAGGCATCAGCCTTGGCTTAGTGGCAGCACACTTGCCTCCGAGTCAGAAGGCTGTGGGTTCAAGCCCTACTCCAGAGACTTGAGTACAGTACTGAGAGAGTGTTGCATTGCCCGGGGTGCCATCTTTTGGAAGAGATGTTAAACCAAGCAAGGGGTTCTCCTGGTGTCCTGGCCAACATTATGTGGTAATTTATTTCACTGCTGTTTGTGGGACTTTGCTGTATGAAAATTGCCTGCCATGTTTACCTACATTGCAACAGTGATTACAATTCAAAATAATGTGAAGCACTTTGGGATGTCCTGAGGTATTGAAAGGCACTATATTATTGCGATTTCTTTCTTTTCCTTTCTGAAGACCGTGGCCCATACTCTAGTAGAATATTCCACAGCCACTAGAAAGCTTCTTGTACTTGGCCTAAACTACCTTTAGACCCATAAAACATGGATGTCGAGTGTTGGCAGGCTATTTGATCTCGGAGGGCATCACAGCTAAACTCAAACCTGTCCTCAGTGGATGTCAACAAGTGCACTTTCGAACAAGGGTCAATGGATAGCAACCAGCAGCAGGAATTCCTGGTTGAATTTTTTCCGCAATCACTCCCTGGAGCAGGGTATTCCATGCTCCAACAACCCTGTGTGTAAAGAAATTTGTCCTAACCTCTCTCCTCACTCTCCATGATAAATTTAAAGTGATATGTTGATAATGGGAAGAATTTACATCCAGTAAACTACTAACCACTCACCAAGTTTGTGTTCATCATTGGTACCCCTTTCTCTCAGCCGTCTTATCAATTCAAGTTTAGCCAGGTATGGTCCCCTCAGGCGGCGGGAGCCCTTCGGTTCCTCATTCAAAATTCGCTCCTCCACAAAGTTTACGGCTTCCTGTACAAGGCAGGTGACTGGCCCCTCCAGACAGCTAGGAAGAGTGAAGAACACTTTTATGCGGCCGGTGCTGCACACTGCACAAAAAAAACTAACTTGGGCTTGCAATTTATGTATCTGACCATCATTTTGGGGGTGGCTTTGCTAATAGTCAAAAGAAAATAGGATAGAAGACTTGATATCGAACCATCAACAGCATACACAAAGGGATTTTTTTAAATGTATGCAGCACAAAACACCCGATGCAAAATTCTCTGATATTTCTAATGGACCATGTATTTTTGTCATTATTACAAGGATGGAAAGAGCACAATATGTAGTGAAGTGGGTTCTGATTCAGCGGAAGCTTTCAAAAGATGGATCAGATTGACTGCTGAATGCCGAGCGTGTCAACATATATCTGGGTTAAGAAAAAGATGAAAATGGTCAGATCTGGATGGTCCAGTTCCCACACACTCCCCGAACAGCATTTCTGCTCGTGCAGTAGCACTGACTGAAGTCATGGTAGTGGTGACCAACACTAGCCTTCAGCTAGAAGGCAATGGCATCAAGAAGGGATCAAAAAACTGAAAGGAAAGTGGAAACAGAAGTAAATGCAACTTTAAGGAGATAATAATTAAATATATTTTAAAATAAAAAGTAATAGCAGGGCAACTTGTTGCAGCCCCAACACAATGCAACATGAAGCGCAGGGGCTTGCTTACAATTATTTATATGTTCAGTTACTAATCTCAAGTGTGCTGTGAGGAGGAACTTCCCCACAGGCAGGGGTAGAAAACGAGACACAATCACTAGGACCCATTCTCCTTATGGTCAGCTGTGGTGTGTCATTGGTGGATGCAGCTGATAGTGTATGGAAATCCAAGAAAGGTAGAAACCATATTTTTTTTAAAAAGAGTACGATAGCAAAATACTGCGGATGCTGGAAATCCGAAATAACAACAGAAAATGCTGGAAAAACTCAGCAGGCCAGGGCAACATCCATGGAGAGAGAAATAGAGTCAACGTTTCAGGTCTTGACGAAGGGTTTTGACCTGCAACGTTGACTCTATTTCTCTCTCCACGGATGTCGCCTGGCCTGCGGAGTTTTTCCAGCATTTTCTGTTGTTATTTAAAAAGAGTATGTTTCACTATGACACATTAAGAAAATGTACCCACCTTTATATTTTGGGATTGTTGACTATGCTGCCACCAGAGTCCTTACTAACATGTATGTTAAAAATGCTGCTATTTTGTTAAATATTAGCTCTCAAGGAGTTAAATTCACAGGACAGCAAGGCTGGAAGATGGTGACTTATGATCAAACGAGGTACCTGAACCAGCGTGCTTTAGACAATGAAAATTAGTTTGTACATTTCAATGATCATTCACACCTATTCTAGTTGTGATGACTCAATTTATTGGAGCTCAGCAGGGGTAGTTACAGTACCAGGGGTAGTTACAGTACCAGGGTAATATGGCAAGATCCCACAAGAAGGAGAGGAAAAACCCATGTTTAGGTCCAGCAAAGGCTGCAAGACCGCAGTTCTTGGCCCAAGGTGAAAATTAAGATTTTGCAAATTGGTTTCCCCCCCCACCCCAGCCAGAAATTGACCCAAAAGAAAAAAAAAATACAAAAAAGTGAACTTTGTGTCTGTTTTTCAGCAAAGTGCTGCATGCTTTTTTGTTGTTGTGTGTTACGGAAGCATTGTAGGAGAAATTGTAAAAGGTCTGGATTTGCTACTTTTGTTCAGTCATGTGTATTCTGAAAAATAAACCAGTCTCTTGATTTGTCACTGACTTTGTTTTATCAGAGTGTTCATCACTGGAAGATTGGCGAAGCGCATGTAGGTGCAAGTTTAGGTTATCCAGTTCGTACAAGGGCGTATTGTCACATCTCCCAGGTTACGCTATCATATTGGTAATTATTGGGCAATTAATTCCAGAGTGCAAAAGGCACGACGTCTGATTACAGGAGTAATCTGTGCCACTGAACTAATGATCTAAATTTGTAACATCCTGATAATAGACTGCTTGCCATTGCACCTACCCAGGTGACAGCCAGGATAGCAGATGTCTGCCTTGTCCCCACCTTAAGAATGAATATCCAGGCATTCAATCCTACTTTTATTAGCCTGAGAGAGCAGGGGCTTGTACTGATGGTCACTGCCCTACTACTTCTGTAAATGTGTCATGCTCCCAGGGGTAAATACTTTATATAACATCACTATTAGGGTCTCTTTTTGGGCAATATTATATGCTCATCTTTTTTTGTATGCTTAAAAACCCATTACATTTTAAATATTTATACAACCTTAGAACACAATGGGAATTTGCCCTGTTCCAAAATATATACCCACACATCTCAATACAATAAAAGATTATTCAAGTATATTGCAGTGCTTAAATACTTATTTTCCTTCCTGCTTCAGAAAATACGTGCTCTGATTCCATTCTATGGAGGTTATGTAAATGGAAAGCACAGCAATGATTTTAATTCATTTTACAGAAATACTATTTTTTTTTAAGAATCAACTACTTACTGCTCTGCCTCTGCGGGTGGAGTCCAAGCCTCATCAATCAGGTGGAAGAGGGAATCAAAGTAGGATAAGTAAAATTGCCAGTCGTCTGGGCTAGAAGAGAACGGCAACAGTCAGGCACAAGTCAGGAGTGTGATGGAATACTCTCCACTTGCCTGGATGAGTGCAGCTCCAACAACACTCAAGACGCTCAACACCATCCAGGACAAAGCAGCCTGCTTGAGCGGCACCCCGTCTACCACCTTAATCATTCACTCCCTCCACCACTGGCGCACCATGGCTGCAGTGTGTACCATCGACAAGATGCACTGCAGCAACTCGCCAAGGATTCTTCAACAGCACCTCCCAAACTCATGGCTTCTACCACCGAGAAGGACAAGGGCAGCAGGCGCATGGGAACACCATCACCTCCAAGCTCCCCTCCAAGTAACACTCTGACTTGGAAATATATTGCCATTCCTTCATCGTCGCTGGGTCAAAATCCTGGAACTCCCTGCCTAACAGCACTGTGGGAGTACCTTCACCACACGGACTGCAGCGGTTGAAGGTGGTGGCTCACCACCAATTAGGAATGGGCAATAAATGCTGGCCTTGCCAGTATGCCCACATCCCAGGAATGAAAAAACAAACATGTACCACACATCCAACAAGCCCTTATATTCATACACAAAAAACAAAGTTCAATTGCTTGTGGATGGGCACATCCTGAGGTCAATTAGAGACTCATTTATTTTGTGGAGGGCAGCTCGCTTCTAGGTTGGCAGCTGCTTGTAAATCCCCAGCTCCGAAAAAGCCAGCAGGAAATGGCAATTACTGGAAGATGTTACAGTACTTGGTCAGTAATAGGTTCCCTTTCTGTTCAGTTGTAATTTGTTATTTAATTAATACATTTGAGCCAATCAGGTGCAAGAACAAATCATCATACTTTGTATATGCGACACTTTGAGATATGAGACACACACTGGATCTAAGACAATTAGTATATTAAAATAAATACTTCTACATCTATTGTGTTAAATACAAAACAATCTTAAAATGCTCTATGCCTCAGAGCTGGAACCTTAAATACACAAGCACATACCAATTTTCAAGTTCCTTGACCAAACAACAATTAAAATCTAAATGACTCAAGGCTGTTACTTAACAATCAGACTTTGTAGCCTTGAGGGACACATTTCCATGGATCATTCGAAGAATACATTGCTCATTACATGCTATAACACTCCTTTTCCTTATAAAACAGAGCATCAGACAACTTACTGTATCTATTTAAAAAGACCACGAATGTTGGAAACCTGAAATGAAAACAGAAAATGTTAAAATGCACAGCTGCTCAGGCAGCATCTGGAAGAGGAAAAGCACCTATCTTTTTCTTTCCGATCTTGACCAACATGCTGTACATTTCCAACATTTTCTGTTTTTATTACACTTAAAAATTTTTCCTAGTCAAATGTCCTCCCATACTCAAGAGTATTCCAAACGTGGACATGACTTAAATTGAAGCCACATTCCTTCACATTTCACGATGAGTTAGAAGACGCCAGCAGGAAATGACACTATTTTATTATGTTACTTGGGCATTGGTAGATTCCCTTTCTGCTCAGCTGTGATCAATGTTCCCTGTAATTTTCTTTTGGGTGCGCCGGCCCTTTAACTGGCTGCGTGACCCATTCAATTTTTTGAGCGTGCGCGGTTATTTCCTTTGTAAAGCCGGTGAGCGGGCTGCGCGGGACCTCCAGAGCGCAGCACGACCACGCAGCTCAACGGGAACATTGGTTGCGATTTGCTGTTATTTTATGAATACATTTGAGTTCAAGGACGACACGTGCCGCTTGTGTGACTCTACAGTGTAAGGGACATGCTAAATACAAGTTAATCAATACATTAAAACTGGATTCTGAATTCTGAAATATTGGGTCGCAACAAGGAAGTTGTCAAAAATGTTTATTAACTTGGGAATTCATTGGAAGGAAAAAAAGTTTGATTTTACTAAGTATTTGATTGCAACACTGATATATGGTATCCTGGTGGAACAGAGTTGTGAAGAGAAAGCAGTCAGTCAGAGGTCAGTACTCTCCCAAACAAAGGGAGGGAAAATATCAACAGGAACCACCATCCTCATTCCTCCCACCAGGTGACTTCACAGTGTAACCAGAGACTTGGGAATAGGCCAGATGCCTGCTCTCTAAAACACAAGGATCACATGGCTTAGACAGAATAAATCACCCATGACTGCAGCATTCATGAGATGTACAGCCAGCGCCACAAATAGTACTCCTTTATATTCTGATGAACAGATCTTGGTTTTGGTTGCTTTAACCTTCTTGGAAGCATATTAAAGCATTGGCCTTTTCACAGATATGATTCTGTGAGTACAACTATGTCAGCTTGTTGACTGACTTGTTTGTGGGACAACTCTCCCAACTTGGGCACCACCAGCTCCCAAATGTTAGTGATGAGGGCTTTGCAGGGTCGACTGGGCTGAAATCACCTTACTATTGTCCAGATACGCAGCTCCATCAGCTAACCTTATTACTGAACATTACATCAATTGCTTACAACTGGGTTGCTTGCTGGGGGCACTTCAGAGGGAATTAATAGTCAACCATGTAATGTGGGACTGGAGTCACATGTAGGCCAGACCGGATAGGGATGGAAAGGACATAAATGAATCGGTTGGGTTTTACCCCAGTCTGGAAGCTTTTTATTGTTATTTTTCTGGTGCTAGATTTATTGAATTCAATTTCCCACTTGCCACAGCGGGATTTGAACTCACGAACTCTGGGATGCTAGTCCAGTATCATAAAGACTAAGCTACCCTATCCCAGAATCTGATCCTATAATAATACAACTTAAAATTGTCATTGTAAAACTAAGATTGAAAATCTCCATTTGTGAACTCCCTGACACCCAAGTCATCATTGCCAATCTCAGCTGCAGCAGCAGTGGGCCAACTACAACTGGCCATAGCCCTAGAACAAGGAGCAAAAAAAATATCGGCCAGGGATTCAACACTGATCGCTAAACAGCAAGCCCTGCTAGAAGTAGGCGGGTGGATGCTAGCTGAGGACACAATCAGCCTCGGCTGCAATGTCCTCCACAATTAGATAGCCTGCCATGGGTAACAAGTGAACACCATCACTTGGGTGAGGTGCCAGTGGGCGTCTGCTGACAATGGAACGGTTCCCTCTAAAGGCACGAGGTCGAGGGAAATGAGAGAGAAACTCGAAGGGAAAACTCTGCATTCACAGAGGCTGGTCCTGTGGCAGTAAGAACTGCTAACACTTCAGCTTTGAATCCAATTAGCCTTCAGGGTACACCTCTCCTATGTAGAAACAGTAGGATGAACCTGTCTTCTGAATACACAACAGCAAGGCAATGCATTGCTCATAGAATGGAAGAGCAGATAAGTTTGCCCTGAGAATACTGTTAAATAAATGAAAACCTGCTCACTTGTTCAATAAAAGTTTCCTTGACAGTGCGTTGCATTCAGGCCACTTTATCAGCTTCTTGTACAGCACCATACATTTCATTTCTCGACTCTGCAACTCACTGGTCAGTTTTTCTGAGGGAAAAAACAGAATTTCAATGTAAACAAACATTATTTCCCTGACTCAAACACAGCCCAGAGAGTCTCTGCTGGTTATAAGGGTCCAATGAGAATGAGTTTGGACATTCTCAATCTAATTCCTAATGAGCATGGGCCCACAGTACAAAGTTGACCCTATTACAGCACTGAGGGGCATTAACTTGGTAATTTCACTCAGAGATGTTGCAAGATCGTTCATGTGAAAACTGGAAACTGTCACACTGGCGTATTGGCACTCTTCGGAATACATTACTGCAATGTGCCCAAGAGCTAACATTGCTCTCTGCCGGAAACAGGAGTGAGGAACAATGGGACACAAACTTCAGGCGCTTCCCAACAGGAAGTCAGGGAAAAATCAAACATCTGAGGGAAAAACACTGTCCTCTTCCCCACTGAGCATCTTCTGGCATGGTTATGCAGCATTATTGGCAGAGGACAAGGAGGAAATCCCCTGCCCACTCTCACAGCTGGGCTGGTTTCTGACTGGAGAGACATAGAAAAGTGGAAAAAGTTCCCCCAACAAGTTGAGTAGATAAATGCACCACCTGGGACGTTACTGTACCGTATAGATCAGGACATTCTCAGGTGCAATCCTTAGCATGTGCTGAGCTTGCAGATCTAAGCCAGGACAAAGCTGGGTGTCACCACAATTGACTTAGTGTTCCTGGTATAACATGAGAAAAAATGTCAGCCAGGACTACCACTGCTAATGGCAATCCAGTGACCCCTGAAAGAAGTTGTGTGTATTTAGAAAAAAATCTGGATTGGCTTGTGATGGCATCTATGGTTGAATAGCATGCCTGTACTCACTTTCCAGACCCATGTTAAGTATAGTCATTTGGGCAGGATACTGGAGGGCTGCCCATTCTTGTGGAACTGCATCATCAGAAGAGGATGGGAGAGGGAAAGGGAAAAATATCATTCTGTGCAATTCTTTTTCACAAAAATCTTAAAATAAGCTAGTTTCCATGTTACCTCCCAGCTTTCCTCGGATAACTCCCAGAGCCTCCTGGTCTTTTCCAAGTCGTTCCAAAATCATCAAGTAGAGCTGCACCTATTACCAAAAACAAAAACCATGAAACAGATGGAAATCACATCCAAACTCTATTCATCGGAGGGTTGAGGTCACATTGACATAGCAAATTTAAACTCAAAATTTTAATAATTACTACAGTCTCACAGGGCACCTAAAACCAGTTTTAATAGCTGCAATCTTAAGATCGAGCTCCTCTCCGAACTTTAATATAACTTTAGTCAAGAGTCAAAGAATGGGCAATGAACCTAGATTTGATTCTCATCTGCTTGGCCTTAATCTGAGCCACAGTGAACCGAGTAACGACTGCAGCATCTCCCCACAGGGAGGAGAGTCAAGCATGGTATCTAGTGTCTCCTGGCAGCTGGCTACAAGGGAAGTTGCCTCCAGTCTGGGAGCAAGCCAACCACATGTCCTCTCAGCAATAGGGGTGTGAAGACCGAACATGTGGGAACGGATTTACCAAAGTACAATGAATTACGAATTTTTTTTTAGTAAACTTAGTAACAGGTTCCTTTTTTGTTTAGCTGGTAGTCATCTGCCACAGAAATACAACAGGGCTAAAGAGAGAAGCATGAAGTTCATTAGCCAGCATACTCACTCCCAATCACTATGCAGGTATCTGAAGAAAAAGGAGCAAAACAACACAGCATAGACTAAAATACTTTGTTTTTGTCACAATGCTGTGACTAATATGGTATAAGTCACAACTTGGAACATTCCCACTTTCTTACCTCGGCTTCTGCCTCAATCTTGTCTTCTTTCACCATCTTTTCCACCATGCGCTGCGCTAAGGGGAGGAACATTGTCTTTGACAATTTCTCATCTTGTGCTGAAATGGACTACATAAAACACAAATACAATTTAAAAAAATCCAAGGGATAGGTATAGATTTTCAGTCCTCTTAAAAGCACAATATAAAGCACCATTCCCACAATTAAAATAACCACCCGGTCATCTGACTCTATACAGCTAATCTCAGTCTTTATGATTACTAGTCCTGCACGTCAGGTGTGTGACTCAATACAAAGAGCCGTGAGTTCAGCGAAATAACTTTCACAATGCCCTTTATACAACTGCCCTGGACATATTTTGGGTTCAATTATTGTGAACAAGCATCTTGTCTGGAGCTACACTTCCATCTCAAGGCAGAAAAAACATTGCACCCAGCTGGAGATTACTGCTGTCACTTGCCCCTCCAGCGTGGCACAATGCCCCATCTGCCTCATGCCACAGCGCAGCAACTGACATTTCTAAAGCACCTTTAATGCAGAAAAATGGCTCATGGTGCTTCGAGGCAGAAGAAACAAACGCTGATCCGTTTGGGGAGGGCGCTCAAGAAAGGCTTGGTCCAAGAGATGGGCTCGAAGAGGTTTTAAAGGCAGAGGGGTTTATAAAAGCTCCAGAGAGTAGGGCTTAGATGACAGATGGCGGTGCTGAGGCAGGGAGTAAAGTACAGATGTCAGTCAGAAGGCGGAGCAAGTTGCAGGGTGGGATGAGGCCATGGAGAAATGGGGGGGGGGGGGCGGGATGGTGCGCGGGAAGGAGGGATAAATGGATGAATGATACTTGGTATGGTATAGGATACTTGCAGTGGACTTTTGGACAAGTTGAAGTTGTGGAGGGTGCAGCTCAGGATGCCAGCAAGTAGGGTGCTGGCTAAATCGAGCCCAGAGCTAACGTGAATAGGGTTTGAGGTGGGCAATGTTGTGAAGTTTTGGTGATGGATTAAATATGCCGTTTGAAACTCAGCTCAGAATCAAACACGACACCGAGGTTTCAGATAGTCTGACTGAAATGGAAGGGAGGGGGAAACGATGCGAACTGCAAGGAAGTGCAGGAAACTTTCTAGTATCCGGCACGGACGGGACCGACGTGGTGCCGGTTCATCAAAAATTCCGGCGAACCGAACGCTATAGTAAAAGATACGGAGCCGAGAGCTCCGTATAAAGCAACAACCCCTGCTTCAGAACAATCGGCACAAGTTGCAAGCGTCTCTGTAGCTTAGCAACAGCTGCAGCTACACCCTTGCACAGCAACAAATGGAGAAAAAAAAGTTAAAAAAAGTTACTTGAACCTACTCCTGAATTTTGCCGGTTAACCGACATTTCCGGTTATTTAGGGGCCGGTTAACTGAAAGTTTCCTGTAGAGCTTTTAGTGGTGGTCAAAAACAATTGCTTTGGCCCTCCCTATTTTCAATTGGAGGAAATTCGGGCTCATCCATAACTTAATGTCAGACAGACAGCAGAGGTGCTCAAGGGAATGCTGGTGAAGTAGAGATGGGTGCTGACAATGTACATACGGAAGCTGACCCTGTGCCTATGCACAATGACACTGAAGGACAGCATGTAGATCAGCACTTAAATTAATCTCATATCACGGTGGCATAGTGGTTAGCACTGTTGCCTCACAGCGCCAGGGACCCGGGTTCAAATCCGGCCTCGCGTGACTGCCTGTGTGGAGGTTGCACATTCTCCCCGTGTTTGCGTGGGTTTCCTCCGGGTGCTCCGGTTTCCTCCCACAGTCCAAAGATGTGCGGGTTAGGTTGATTGGCCATGATAAAAATTGGCCCTTAGTGTTAGGGGGGATTAAATACGTGGGGTTACGGGGATAGGGTCTTGGGTGGGATGGCTGTCGGTGTAGGGACCGGGTGCTAGGGTTTGGATGATCAGCCATGATCTCGTTGAATGGCGGGGCAGGCTCGAAGGGCCGAATGGCCTACTCCTGCTCCTATCTTCTATGTTTCTATGTTACTCTTAATCCAGAAAAGAATATAATGAAGAAAGAAAAATAAATGGTACCATCAGCAATTCAGGTGAAATTATGCTGCAAACGCGCCTGGCCATACATTAAACCACCATGTGGACATCAGGCACAAATTACCAAAGTAGTCCCAACATAAGAATAAAGACAAAATTTGAGAGAATGGAGGAGGGAGCGAGAAACAAACAAAATGCTTAACTAGAATGAGAGCAACGTGCTGTGCAGACCTACAGAACTTCTCTGTGCTTTGACTCACATAATCGTCTCCACCTCTCATATTTTCAGCAGCAAGATAAAATGTGGACAGCGACAGTTCTACCAGATGGCAGCATGCTTGCTCTGGATGCCACCACAGAATACCGACGAGAAAAGACGACCAGCTGCTTTTAATCAGCCAAAGACATTTTAAACAAGCAGGGGAATCGTGGCTAATTAAAAACTGCCGTTCAATAGTTGAGAATGACTACATTGCAACTTTACAAAAATAAACAAAATCTGGCGTGGGTTGCACACCAAAAATTATTACATGACGATCTGGGGCAGACCGAATTTACTGAGTGAAGCGATAGATCTTGGAACCAAAGCATGATTTCCACCCCCATATTTATGCCACTGCAATTATACCAGTGCTAAATAACAACACTGATAAGAGAAAACTCAGGAAGAAAGTGCAGGTAGTTATAAAAATGGACAATTTTCCAGGAAAGCAGAATTTAAACTCCTACCTCTGTTAATATTTGCACTTCTCCCAAGGTTCTCTTTCCAAAATGATATTTGTTTTCAAAAGCAATTGTTTGATAGTACTGTATTGATCCCTAATGTTTTTAAAGGCTGTAGTTATACTGCAGCTACTGATCAGAGACTGAGTTACCAATCTGGTAGTCGTGTTGTTCAACTGGCAGACCCTTGTTAGGCTGCAGTTCAATCTGTAGTGCAAGTTTAAAGTACACCCAACAAACGGGCAAATGTAGCCACAATGTGGGCACAATGTTTTCCAGCTGCCAGTTTAAATATCAACCTTGATGTAGGGGTAAATACTTATAGAACATGGTATTGCTCAAATAATCAGTCTCTATTTAGATGTTTCAGTACAGCAGACAGGCTAAGAGCTTTTAGCCAAGTGAATCCCTCTTTAATACGATTGTATCCTTTTTTCTGAAGTCAAAGAGCAATCGGTCTGTAAGCTGTCCCATCATACAAGAAAAATTTTAAGCAGACTTGCTCAAACAGGATTCCCTTAGCTTATCCCAATTCAGCTCCACAGTAGGTAATATGTTACTCTGTATAGGAGCTTTGTAACTAGGATTCAATTAGTGTAAATGAACAAAAGTTTCTGTCCGAACCCTCTGAAGGCATCAGCAATGCATTTTCCTTACGCTGCACTGATTTTTTCCATTATTGGTTACCGTACACTTAACATCTCCAACTCAGCAGCTGCACTCACCTGCATGACCAGACTCATCACGGACCAGAAGTAATACGGATTCTTCGGAACAATCTTGTAAAGTGCCATCCCCGCCTAAGAGAAAGCAGAAAATTCCACACCACCTTAAACAGGACAGTTCAAACTTCAATATGTTACAGTAAATCTCAATGAATACACTCCCCAGGATGAGGTACCTCTCAAGTCTAATTCTTGATTTGTGCCGAATTAGCAACAGGGCTGTTACACCCTCAGCACTGATGGACAAGGAGTGCAGTAGAACATTTTTACCAGGGCTCATGTTACCAAGTGATCCTTGCTGGAAAATGCACTTGTGGACATTGGGTGATGTAGGGTACGGTAGCATAATGGTTATGTTACTGGACTAGTAATCCAGAGGCCTGGACTAATGATCTGTCGACTTGAGTTCAAATCCCACCACCAATTTAAATTCAGTTAATTAAATAAATCTGGTTTAAAAAAAAAAGCTAGTATCAGTAATGGTGACCATTATCATAAAAACCCATCTGGCCAATATGTGACTCCAGGCCCACAGCAAAGTGGCTGATTCTTAACTGCCCTCTGAAATGGCCTTGTAAGTCACTCAGTTATACCAAACCACTACAAACAGCACTGTGGGAGTTTCTTCACCACACAGACTGCAGCGGTTCAAAAAGGCAGTTCACCACCTCATTCTCAAGGGCAATTAGGGATGGGCAATAAATACTGGCCTTGCCAACAATGCCCACATCCCATGAACCAAATAAAAAAAAATTCAAACATACAAAACTGTAGCACAAAATTTAAGATGGAAAAGGGGTTGATATCCTCAAACAAATAAAGATGCCTAAAGCAAATAAATAGTTCCCCAATAATTTAAGTTATGAGCTTTCAGTGCACCAAATGCAGAGAACATGATAATCATGCTATGGGAGGCAAAGTGCTCAAAATTTATTAGCAAACAATGTGTTTATCTGGAATCAGTTGTGCTGGATGGCATAATGGCACAGAGGTGGGATTCGGGTTTCACAGGAGTTACCGAGTGGCAAAAAAATAAATAGAATGGGCAATTGTCACATACGTGGTCACGTACATCTCCCAGGAAATGGCTTAAAAACAGAATTGGCAAAGGCATCAGAGAAGGATACCCACCCTCTTAGCTGAAGTCACTGCATGGCCTGGGAGACAGGAGGAGTGAAGGAAAAGTAAATGGGGGAGGGCATCAGGAAGGGTAAAAGAAAAAAGGGCTTGATATCCTCAACAAATAAAATAGAAAATAAATCAACTGTATTGATCAGGAAATTATTATTTCTTGCTTTCTCATCTAATCTGTCAGCTAGTGGCTCAGTTGGTAGCACTCTCGCCTTTGAGTCAGAAGGTTCTGGATTCAAGTCCCACTTCAGAGATCTGAGCACAAAAAACAAGGCTGACACTTCAGTGCAGTACTGAGGGAGTGCTGCATTGTTGGAGGTGCCGTCTTTCGGATGAGACGTTAAACTGAGGCTCTGTCTGCTCTCTCTGGTGGATGTAAAAGATCCCATGGCACTATTTCAAAGATATACCCAGCAACTATTGGCCGGTCAGTTTAACCTCAGTAGTGGGGAAGCTTTTAGAAACAATAATCAGGGACAAAATTAACAGTCACTTGGACAAGAGTGGATTAATTAAGGAAAGCCAGCATGGATTTGTTAAAGGCAAATCATGTTTAACCAACTTGATCCGAGTTTTTTGATGGAGGTAAGAGGGTTGATGAGGGCAATGCGGTTGACGTGGTGTACATGGATTTCCAAAGGGCGTTTGACAAAGTGTCACATAATAGGCTTGCCAGCAAAGTTGATGCCCATGGAATAAAAGGGACAGTGGCAGCATGGATGCAAAATTGGCTAAGTGACAGGAAACCGAGAGCAGTGGTGAACGGTTGTTGTTCGGACTGGAGGAAGGTGTACCCCAGGGGTCGGTACTCGGACCACTGCTTTTCTTGATATAAATGAATAACTTGGGTGCAGATGACAAAACTTGGAAGTATAGTGAACAGTGAGGAGGATAGTGATAGACTTCAAGGAGGACATAGACAGGCAAGTGGAATGGGCTGACACGTGGCAGATGAAATTTAATGCAGAAAAGTGTGAAGTGATACATTTTGATAGAAAGAATGTGGAGAGGAAATATAAACTAAAGGGTACAATTCTAAAGGGGTGCATGAACTGAGAGACTATGTATTAAGTGCACAAATCGTTGAAGGTGGCAGGGCAGGTTGAGAAAGCAGTTAAAAAAGCTTACGGTATCCTGGGCTTCATGAATAGAGGTATAGAGTACAAAAGCGTGGAAATTATGAACCACCTTTATAAAACATTGGTTCGGCTTCAACGGGAGTACTGTGTCCAATTCTGGGCACCGCACTTTGGGAAGGATGTGAAGTCCTTAGAGAGGGTGCAGAAAAAATTTACGAGAATGATTCCAGGGTTGAGGGACTTCAGTTACGTGGATAGACTGGAGAAGCTGGGGTTGTTCTTCTGAGAGCAAAGAAGATTGAGAGGAGATTTGATAGAGGTGTTCAAAATCATGAGGGGTCTGGACAGAGTAGATAGAAAGAAACTGTTCCCATTGGCAGAAGGGTCGAGAACCAGAGGAGACAGATTCAAGGTGATTGGCAAAAGAACCAAAGGCGGCATGAGGAAACACTTTTTTACTCAGCGAGTGGTTAGGATCTGAAATGCAATGCCTGAAAGGGTGGTGGAGGCAGACTCAATCACGGCTTTCAAAAAGGAGTTGAAAGAAAAACATTTGCAGGGCTATGGGGAAAGGGCGGGGGAGTGGGACTAGCCGAGAGTCGGCACAGGCTCGACGGGCCGAATGACCATTCTATGATTCTGGTGTCTTGGCCACTATTTATTACTCAACCAACATCAGTGAAACAGATTAGCTGGTCATTATCACATTGCTGTTTGTGGGAGCTTGCTGTGCGCACATTGGCTGCCTCTGAACTGACATCAACCTATCCTTCTATTTCAGACTTACTTAACTTGGTTTAATTTGGGAAAAAACTTCAGAGGGGAAGGAAAATAAATGTCAATGGACGCCACAACTTCTGCTATACTTTAGAAACATAGTACAGCATGCTGTCTCTAACAATCACCAGTCAAAGCTATTACTAAGCTGCATTTTCATCATGACAGGAAAGACTCATTCTATGCTGTAAAGACAGTACCTGTTGCATTTTCTTGTATTCCCCAACCCTGGCGTACGCCATGAAGAGGTGCGAGTGGTACTCCTCACTGCTCGGGACTTTTCGCACAGCAGCCTCGTACAGCTTAGTGACCAACTCAGCTGAAAAAGAGAACATAAGAAATAGGAGGAGTAGTCCATTCGGCCCTTCGAGCCTGTTCTGCAATTCAATAAGATCATGGCCGATCTTATACCTCAACTCCACCTTCCCGTACTATCCCCGTATCCCTTGATTCCCTTAGTATCCAAAAATCTAGCGATCTCTGTCTTGAAGCATGAGTAACTCTGACAGAAAGGGAGATAAAAGGCAGTGTATTCAACAAACACAACTTCACACAAAAAAATATAAAACAAACATTTTAAAAAAAAATGGTCTGGGTTCCCCAGATAACGCAATAGTTTTAGGCAGAAATAGCTGAGGCTTACAGGCCAGGGGCCCCAGGTTCAATCCTTAGTCTGTGTCGAGTTACTTGATCTCAGCTAAGGTTGCTCCAAGGGCCCACAGCTGGCTGTAACACCTCTGGGCCAGTGAGGGGAAAGTTGTCCAGGATTCCTACTGCTGATCTCTATTCAGCGGCCAAAATTGGAAAGTACACAAGTTAGGAGAGAAAATGATCAGATTTGGCTGTGATGCCTGCAATGGTACTGCCTGGCCTTACACATGAAGAATGCACTTGCACAAGGTACTGGAGAGCAGTCTGCACTCATTTGATTCTTAACCCTGTGCGGGCCAGTGCCTCGGGAGAGGAAATGGGGCGGGTGGGAAGAAAAGCATTTAGAAAAGTTAGTTCCAGCAAAAGCCAGGTACTTCCACACAGAGAAAAATCAAGAGACATAGAGGCATTGCTGCATATTCATGCAGCAGGTGCTCATATAATGGCACTGACCCCAGTCTGCAAGTACATCACTTGCCCCCATCATTGTCTACACACCATTTGCTGCTAATAATATAAAGGTATGGGCAGATAATCAATTTTTTTGAAGTATTAAATATATACCCGCATTAGGAAAAATATTGTAGAAAAATCACAGGGTATGTAACGGTGCAGATTCTTTTTGTGTGAAAGGTGGGGAAGGAACAACAGCAGGTTTTTCTCTGTCTTACAGAATTCCTTCAGCTGAGGTTTAAAGTGGACAGGGGGAAAGAGAGTGACTGCTCAGAAATGTTTTAAAAATAGACATACTTGCTCTCGAGTCAGTACAAAGAAGGTTCACTCGGTTAATCCCGGGGATGAGGGGGTGGTCATATGAGGAGAGGTTGAGTAGATTGGGACTCTACTCATTGGAGTTCAGAAGAATGAGAGGCGATCTTATTGAAACATATAAGATTGTGAAGGGGCTTGATCGGGTGGATGCGGTGAGGATGTTCCCAATGATGGGTGAAACTAGAACTAGGGGGCATAATCTTAAAATAAGGGGCTGCTCATTCAAAACTGAGATGAGGAGAAACTTCTTCACTCAGAGGGTGGTAGGTTTGTGGAATTTGCTGCCCCAGAAAGCTGTGGAAGCTACATCATTAAATAAATTTAAAACAGAAATAGATAGTTTCCTAGAAGTAAAGGGAATTAAGGGTTACGGGGAGCGGGCAGGAAATTGGACATGAGTCTGGGTTCGGAACGGTCATGGCCCTGTGGGTAGTGGAGCGGGCCCAGGGGCCATGTAGCCTTGTTCTGCTCCTACTGTGTTCTAATTCTGTTAGATTTCAGGAGATGGTTTTATTCCTGTTCCTGGCTGGGGTGGAGATCGCCTTTACAGAAGGTAAGTACTGTAGAAAATATAGGGACAGAGTGATCTCCTGGAAGAATTTCGATCGCCTAGATGGGTCGGAGAGGAATTTCCCAGATTTTTTTCTCCCAAATTGGCCATTGGGTCTTTATCTGGTTTTTCGCCTCTCCCGGGAGATCACATGGGTTCGGGTGGATGCAGAGTGATAGAAGATTTGAGGTTAGGATCAGATCAGCCATGATCTTATTGAATGGTGGAGCAGGCTCGAGGGGCCGATTGGCCCACTCCTGCTCCTATTTCTTATGTTCTTATGTAGACTAAACATGCAGACTTCATTAAGGGAAGTGGACAGACATCCTTCCCCACCAGGTGGAATCCATTCCTAAAGCACCTCTACAGCACAAAAAGGTGTAAAGTCCATACTTTAGCAAACTGCAGCTAGTGCAGTCCTCAAGACCGTCAGCGTGGTTGGAAATCACCAAAGATCAGAAAACACAAGAACTGATGTTTGATAGTATCTCATTCCTAAAAATCTTATGTCTACACATGGTTCCAGTCAGCGTTTTCCAAATTTATAATGGAAACTGCTCACACTATTACACACATACACGTACCTTTTTTGGACCTTTTCTATCTAGGTTAGATGGTTCAGTTTCTCAATTTTTAAAAAATAGAAATGTTGAAGATATTCTGCCACATTTAATATATTTTTTTTAATGGTTACAACAGCGGATAGATAAGGATCCAAATGAAATATTGACATTGAGTTAAAATGTTGGCAACAGCAGCACCTAGTAGAGAGAATGCCAAAACAACCACTGTGAGGGACAGTAGCTTTAAAAGGAGAATGCAACTTCAGAATGAGTATTGCGAGTGTTTGGTACTTGCCCCTAAAACATATCGCGTATATTTTTCAGCTTTCCAAATATCTTTGTAAAAAGAATGACATAATTAAAGGTCTCAGTACAGGCTTATTGGCCCGCTACTTGCTGAGCAATGTTCCCTGTCATTTTCTTGGGGTGGGGCAGCGTGGCCCCTTTAAAGGGCGGCGTGGCCCATTCAGATGCGGTTTCTCCATTTAAAAGCTGGTAAGCCGGCTGTGTGGGACCTTCAGAGCGCTGCTTAGAGGGAACATTGTTGCTGGGTAAATCAGACATCAGTCAATGGGATGTGCTCCAAGCATAGCTGCTTCCTCAGTATTTCCTTACTCCTTGGTCTAAGCCAAAAGGCTCAGCACATACCGCACTAATGCTAGGAATCAGATGACTGCAGAGAATTCCTTAGTGGGCGGCACTGGAGCAGGTCGGCTTCTTTGCACAAATGAGAGCAATTTCAGTCGTGATTTTCAAAAACAAATATCTACCAGGACAGATTCTCAGGCAGGTACTTAAAATTCACAATGATTTCTCTAATGTTAGCTAAACTGCTGTAACAAGAAGCCCCCTTTTGCTCCTCTCTTCTCCCATTACTCTCCAAGAGAACTTACGTCTGTGCATCTCACGATAAAGGATGGTGAGGGCCTGTAAGGAGTTGTCGTCCGTGGGTTCAAGTGCAGCTACTTCCTGTGCCAGAGCAAATGCCTCTTCTTGCTTCCCTGTCCGCTGCAGGCCAATTGCCTTCAGAACCTGATAGGTCAGACCACAAAAGGAAATTCTAAAGATTCTATATTAATAAACAAACAAAGTCACCACTGCCATCACTAGGCTTATTTAGCACACTGGTATCAATATGCTACAGGGAGAAAAAAAATACACTTGCGACACGGTTTAATGTTATGCAGATGTGATTCTAACACAATATTCTTAATTCACGACTTCAAATTACTCCCATTGGCTGATCTGTAATGAATTGTACTTCATTCTAGTTATACAGCTCAAAATACTCTTAAGTTTAGGACAGAAAGCAAATTTCTTCCAACATTCTTGACATAAAAGAGGGAGAAAGACAGTCATTTGGAAGGTATGTAAAGTTCCACACTAATACAAAATAAACACAGGAGTCACATTGTCTGTACTCCAAAACTTCAAAAGTAATCATGTCAATTACAATTTTTAAAAATGACAAAGAAAGCCAGACATTTCATCCTGGATTCTGAGAACCTCAAAAGCAAACAAACAATCTCAAAATGTTAGCTGCAGTCTGAAACTGACGAGCACAGTCCAATTTCCGGATCAAACAATTGAACTCTAAATGACCATTGAATCTGTCTTTGCCGAATATCAGACTGTGTGCCCCTTAATAGGACACAATTCCACCTTAGTGGTACAACACTTCTGTCATTATAAAACACCACATCACCTGACTTACCATGATCAATGTCACAAAGACCCTCTAGCATTAGCTTTGAGGGTGCTACACTTTGTACAAAACACCAACAAATCAGAACTGAACAATCATATTATTTACTGCTTTTCTTTTGATCTTGAAATAACCAGGAGACGTTATTGAAATAACAGAGAAAAACCAAGGCGCTGCATATCTAGAGAAACTCTGACAATACTTAGCCTCTCAACTAACATCAGGATCTACTTAGACCACTTTCCCACAGGGACAGGCCAACTTAGCATTACAATCATGCTCCAGACCCCAGTCCATCTGTGTGCAATCCTGTGGTAGATCCATTTGTTACTCAAAATAAACATCTTCCGAAAAAGTTTGCTTCTCTATCTCAAACTGCTCAACAGACTCCTACTAAACTATATACCCCAAACTATACAACTGTAGGATGGGTTACATATTATACTGCACTTTAGAAATCGATTGCTATGCTCACTTACCTTTGCACAGTGAAGGTCCTTGTGTTTCTTGAGCAGTTTGTCAGCTTGCTGTATAGCCATCTTGTTATTGCCATTGTCCAAATAATCTGTGCAACAGATACAACATGTCAATTTTGTGCCCCACATTATGAGGGAAAGGGGATAGAGGGTATAAAATTTCTATTGGAAAATAATGGCATGGAAAACTCATGCAGGACAGAAAGCACCAAGATTTCCGGAGTGTAACTGAAGTGCTGTTGGAAAAAGTGCAACAGAGGGGAGTTTGTTGGCACCCCTAGGCATCGTCCACACAGAGCACTTGAGAGGACATAGTGTTTCAATTAAATGCCGAGTCCAACACTCGGCGGATCTGGCACCAAGTATATAAGTTGACAGACTTCACCAGATCATGAGGCAGGACCACTTACCATGGCCTTCTATCAAGCATATACAAAGCATGCATAGCACGTGTTTCCTTACCCTCACACTATCTTATAGTACTTTGAAGGGTTACTATGTATGGTCATTATACCGCAGGGTACATTCTGTACCAGCAATGTTTACATGTAGCCATTCCATCAGTCAGATCCTTAGAAGGAACAAATCTTTCCATCTCAATGAAACTCCATAATACGCCCACTGCAGGCTCTTACTGCTACTTGGGCTTGACTATTTGTCTGCTTGATAATTGTAACATCCACCTCTGTTTCGGTTTGCAAGAGAAGGCAGCACATGACAGGAAGGAGCAAACCCGATTAAGGAGAGAAGCGCCACCTATCTTCACTGCTTTGATTCTTCCAGAGCAAGTAGCATTTCAGTTTACCAAACAAGAGGATGAGAGTATCGCCCTTGATCAAGTTAGAGGCTTCCTCCAGCTCAGGAATGCCAAAGGCAGCTCACCTTTAAATGGTGATTACCTACCAGCAGGCAGCATGACAGCAAACTGGAACAAATAAAGAGAAACTGTTCCCAATGGCTGAAGAACCAGAGGCGACGTGAGGAAAAACTTTTTTACGCAACGAGTGGTTAGGATATGGAATGCACTGCCTGACAGGGTAGAACAATATTCAATAGAAGCCTTCAAAGGGGAATTTGATAAATACTTGAAGAAAAAATTGCAGGGATATGGGGAAAGAGCGGTGGGCGTGGGACTAACTGGATTGCTCTTCGAAAGAGCAGGCGCAGACTCGATGGGCCAAATGGCCTCCTTCTGTACTGTTTGATTCTATGATATGGGGAAGCGGAATAAATGCCAGAAATTGCGCACTCATTTACACCATGTTATAATGTTTAAAAGTAGCCGTTACCCGTTGTCCGTGGGAGCTTGCTAACCGATCATGTTGTGCTACACAAAATGGATACAAGCACAATCTCCACCCATAATTCTGACCTCCTTCTCCCTCCCCCACCATTACCGATGTGGTTAGGTGGCGTAAACAATCAGTAAATTTGTGCCACGCAGAGGTCCACTTGGTTTTCTACCACCAGAAGCCCCAAATAAGCAGAGGAAATGAGTGCTCTCACGAGACAGAAAACAGCATACCACTACAATCCACTGGTCAGACCCATCCAACTTTACACCACTAAGGAAGTCCAGAAAAATGGTGGTTTGGTGCGTCTAAGAACACAGAACAAAGTAAGGAGGGAGAATAGGCCATTCAGCTCATCAAGCCTGCTCCATCCAGAAAACATGCATGGCCCTCCTTCTTCCCCCTGCACCACCACCTTGAACACCCCTTTAAAGGACAATCAAGTTCCTTCCCCTACCTCCCCTAAAATATATCAAGTAGTGCTATTAATATTTCTATAACCCTCCATTCCCTTTCGCAACAGATTTCAATCCAGCTCTCTCTTAGAAAGTAAAATCTGAGTTAACACCAATGATTCTTTACAACACGAGTTCCTGACTGCGGCAGAGTCAGAGAAAGACGCCATAAAAGATTTTATAAAAAGGGGCAAGGGGAGAAACACAAAATATCCTAAAACGGTCTCCAAAGTTTCAGTAGAGGCAGAGAATGGGTCCTGACCTAAATGGCTCATGTTATTTTTAAATTAAAAAGCTACCCAAAATTCATAGTTATCTGAATGATTCACTATCCAGACAGGTATCCAAACTGTTCAGGTAAATGGCATCCCAATGTAAACTGGATTTTCTGCAAAACCAGTCACCTCCCTCCACCCCCACACAAACCTTTACAATGCATTTTTAAATAAAAAATAGATGGAAAACTTCACAAATTCACACTGTGTCGTGGAGTGGCTTCTATGGCCTTCCAAAAGTCGAGTCACTCTTAATATGGATCAAATTTTTTATGCTGGACCCTGATGTCACTGCGAATGCCATGTAACGTCACAGTGCATGTATGTGTGTGTCTGTCATCACCTCTCAGGGACAACACCAAGTAGGGTTACAGTGCTTGCTACTTTCAGTGCAACGTTGGCACTGAAAACAAAAACAATATTAACCCGTCAAATTTTATTCTTTAAAAAAAACCTCATTTATGACAAATGAACCACCGGGTGTGGAACAAAGCCACACAAAGCAAGGCAGTCCGAGGCTTGATCCGAAGTCTGTGCTGTTAACTATGGTCCCTGCCAAGAACACAAAAACTAGGCTTAACACCCTAGATCAAAGGTTCTCAGACTGGGAGGCATGCCGAGGCAATGGGGCTCAGAGAGGCGTCCTGTCACTCCAAGCGGGGTGTCAGAGGCTTGGAAGGGATGGAAGAAAAAGATAAGAATTTGTTTTAAATGTCTCCCTAGATCGATTTCTGTTTGACTCTCTCGCTCTTGGGGCAAGTAGGTAGTAGGCCCATATAATTAGATCTATACTGCCCTCGTTAGATTTTGAACCCATCAGAGTTGCTTCTGGTGGAATTCAAAAGATAGCCTGGAAACACCCCAAGAACGCCCCCCCCCCCCCCCCCAAAACTACTGGGTTGAGGTGGGGTAGGTAGCATAAGGGCCCAACCCCTGGATCAGGATTTCTTGCGTCACATGGGTTTTGTCCCTTAAACCCCCAAATTACCAAGCATAGTACCAAAGCATCATTGACCAATATTCTTGCACCAGGTCAGCATCCCCAGCTCCCGTGCACTTTAGAACTGACGTGAGCACGACGTTTGGTGTTCAATAACTATGAATCAATGGAGTGTGTTTTGAAGCATAAAGTTGGGGATGCTGATCCTGGGGAAGGAACAAGTGGACCCAGGCAAAATAATAAGAAATACAATCCTTTCTACTTGGACTTGGGACTCACTTCTGCTGGTTCTGATGAAAATCCTCGATGGCAATGTGTTGTTTGTGCTGAAGTTCTTGCTCAGGATAGCATGCAACTAAGAAAACTAAAACGGCACTTGAAGACTAAACATCCTGCCCTCAAAGATAAATCACAAGGTTTTTTTCCAGTGATACCCCTGCCAAACCACTTAGGAACGTAGGAACAGGAGTAGGCTATTCAGCCCCTCAAACCTGTAAATTCAATTTGATCATGGCTAATATAATTTGCCCGCCTTTGATCCATGTCACTTGATACCCTTACCTAACAAAGATCTGTCCACCTCAATCTTGATCAATTCAATTGACCCAGCATCCACAGCCTTTTGGGAGAGAGAATTCTACATTTTCACTAGCGTGTGTGGAAAAAGTGCTTCCTGATTTGACTCCTGAGTGGCCTAGTTTTAATTTTAAGATTGTGCCAGTGTTTTGGACTCTGCCACTAGAGTAGAGGAAATAGTTTCTCTGTATTGAATCCTTTTATCATTTTAACCACCTCAATTAAATACCCCTCAACCAGCTAAACTCAAAGAATACAAGCCAGATTTATGCATCTTGTCCTCAAAACTTAACCCTTTAAGCCCTGGTATAATTTTGGTGAATTTGCACTGTACCCCATCCATGGCCAATATATCCTTTCTGAGGTGTGGTGCCCAAAACAAAACGCAACACCCAAGACTTTGTACAACTGAAGCATCACTTTCTCCTCTTTAAGTTCCAGCCCCTTGAGATAAAGCCCAGCAATCCATTTGCCGGTTAGATTACTTTTTGTATCTGTGCGATAGCTTTTAGTGATGTGTGCACCGGGACACCCAAATCCCTTTGCTCTCCTCCACAGTTCCCAGTCTCTCGCCATTAAGAAAATATTACTTAAAGCATCCTATCCTGTCTCACACCAAATAACAAAAAGTGGAAAATCCTATACAACTGTCAAAATCTTGTACTGCCAGCAGTGATTAAAATGCCATCGATAGTATGTGGAAGGAAAGTTGCGAACCAGTCTCATCCTACTATCTGACAGCACAAGTTAGCCAAAGCATTGCTGATATGGTAAGGGGCGTCGAGGAGAAGCTAGTAAAAGCAATGAGGCAAAGCCCTTTTTGCACACTACATATCGACAAGAGTACTGACTGCATCAATGCAGCACCAATGATGATTTTCGTTTGTTCGGAGATGAAAGAAGGCATTTTATTTTGCCATTCTGTCCCAACAAAACTACTGCTGAGGAATTCTTCAAAATTTTAGACCTGTACATGACATAAAAACATTGAGTGGAATCGTTGTGGCAAGATTTGCATGGATGGGGCAAAAAATGTGCATGGCCGCAAAAGTGGACTTGTTGCACCATGCTGTGTACAGCGTACTGTCATAAGAACATAAGAAATAGGAGCAGGAATAGACCACTTGGCCCCTCGAGCCTGCTCCACCATTCAATAAGATCATGGCTGATCTTGGGCTCAAAGCCACTTCCCTGCCCACTCCCCATAACCCTTCACTCCCTTATCTTGCAAAAATCTGTCTATCTCCACCTTAAATGTATTTAATGACCCAGCCTCCACGGCTCTCTGGGGCCGAGAATTCCACAGATTTACGACCCTCAGAGAAGAAATTCCTCCTCATCTCAGTTCTAAAAGGGCGACCCTTTATTCTGAAACTATGCCGAGTTCTAGATTTCCCCACGAGGGGAAACATCCTCTCTGCATCGACCTTGTCGAGCCCCTTCAGTATCTTATATGTTTCAATAAGATCACTTCTCATTCTACTAAATTCCAATGAGTATAGGCCCAATCTGCTCAACCTCTCTTCATAAGTCAACCCCTTCATCCCAGGAATCAACCGTGTGAATCGTCTCTGAACTGCCTCCAATGCAAGTATATCCTTCCTTAAATAAGGAGACCAAAACTGTACGCAGTACTCGAGGTTTTATACTCCAACCCCCTTGCAATTATACACATAGGGAGGTGCTAGCTGCAAAGATGATGCCAAAAGAGCTGTCAAATGTACTGATTGCTGCTGTCAAAGTTGTGAAACTCAAACGATCGATCATTGAACTCAAGCCTCTTCTCTTCTCAGTGTGATGTGAAGAGTTGCACCACCAGCAACTTCTGCTTCAAACAGAAGTTCGATGGCGATCTCATGGTAAAGGATCTGCGAAATCCGGGAAGATTTTGATCGACTGAATCAGCACTTCCTCGACTAGCGCTTCTAGGTTTTACTGGGCTATTTGGCAGACATATCTGACAGGCTCCAATTAATTTAACCTTTTTTTGTAAGATAAAAACATTTTCATTATGCACGTGGCACTGCCAAAGACCTGTGCTGCTATGTTCCGACATTGCTTGCTGCCATTATGGATTGTGAAATTGCTGATGCTCGAAGCTGAAGATGCAATTCTGCGGCATTTGTCTTAGCTTTTCAGAAAATTCGGCAAATATTTTTCCCCAAGGGAGGCAACTGAATTGCAGGATTATGCCTAGCTTCAAAATCCATTTTCAGAGGACTTTATAGAAAAGACCAAGATTGCCGAGTCAAAAAGAGAATTCGATCCACATTCAAAGAGTTCCCTGAAATGTCACAAAAAGCCGTCAAAATACTTGTTCAGTTTGCCTCAATGTACCTGCCTGAAGTGGGGTTTTCTTCGCTTACTTGCATCCAAACACGTATAGAAGCCCCTTGAATGTAAAAGCCGATTTGTGGCTGAAACTCTCTGAAATCAAACCGAGATTCCACAAATCGTGCGCTCGCAGCAAACAGGCTCATCCTACTCACTTGAGACAAAGGTGAATCAACAAGTGTTCTCTTACGTTCAAAATTTATTTGGTGGTACAGAGGAGACGTTATACCGAGGCCCCGTCTGCTCTCTCAGGAGGCCGTAAAAGATCCCATGGCAATATTTCGAAGAGGAGCAGGGGTGTTATCCCCAGTGTCCTGGCCAATATTTATCCCTCGATAAACATCACTAAAAAATAGATTAATTGGTCATTATCACACTGCTGTTTGTGGGAGCTTGCCGTGTTTCCTACATTACAACACCGACTACACTTCAAAAGTACTTCATTGGCTGTAAAACACTTTGGGACATCTTGAAGACGTGAAAGGCGCTATATAAATGCAAGTCTTTCTTTCCTTATGTTGCTTCCTGTCTTTGTTAGCCAAGAAAATCAAATCCTCTCTTTCAAAGCAAAAATACTGTTTCTTAGAAAAGGGGGGCAAGCATGGGTCATGAATCTCTGAAGGGGGGGGGGGGGGCGGGGGGCTCAGCAAAAATAAGTCTGTCCTCGACGAAGGGAGGTGAACAGAAACAAAACTGCCAGAGTTCCAATCCTGATTGTTATTAAGGGGCCGCGCTAGAAACTGCATGCTTGTGAACGTTAGGTGAGAAAAATGGTCAGGCTTGGCTGCATTGCCTTCCACAGTCAAGCATGCTGGGATTCACTGTCTAGGTTCACACAAGAACGACACCTGGGAGAGGTTTCAGAGTGTGGCCAATTGCTATGGAACCATACCCCAGCATGATTTATTTGCTGAGCAAGAGAGAAAGGAAGAAAACAAGAGATTCTTTTTAAAACTCAAGTTCCAATAAATTATTCGTAATGCAATGAAGCATGCATTATTTTCATCATCTTCAACTTATAAAATTCTAACAGGACTGGACAGATTGGATGCAGGAAGGATGTTCCCGATGGCCGGGGAGTCCAGAACCAGGGGTCACAGTCTAATGATAAGGAGTAAGCCATTTAGGACAGAGATCAGGAGGAATTTCTTCACTCAGAGAGTGGTGAACCTGTGGAATTCTCTACCACAGAAGGCAGTTGAGGCCAATTCATTAAATATGTTCAAGAAGGAGTTGGATATATTTCTTAAGGCTAAAGGGATCAAGGGATATGGGGAGAAGGCAGGGACAGGATAATGAATTTGGATGATCAGCCATGATCTCATTGAATGGCGGAGCAGGCTCGAGGGGCCGAATGGCCTACTCCTTCTCCTATCTGAAATAACAACAGAAAATGCTGGAAATACTCAGCAGGCCAGGCAGCATCCGTGGAGAGAGAAACAGAGTTAACGTTTCAGGTCTGGGACCCTTCATCAGAACTGGAAAAAGCTGGAGATGTAACAGATATTAAGCAGGTGCAGAGACATGGGGGGGAGGGGTTTAGGAGGGGAGGAAGGAATAGAAAGAACATCCTGTACTTTTGTAAGAGGCAGGAAAGATAAAATGCTGCAAATGGGAATGGCAAAAATCATACTGCATGAAAAATGGGGGCAGGGATAATTATCTGAAATTGTTGAACTCAATGTTGAGTCCGGCAGACTGCAAAGTGCCCTGCTCCTATCTTCTATGTTTCTATGTTTCATGTAGAACATCCAGATAGCAGCTTTCCACCTCAGACTCCCGATTGCAGACAACATTTTACACTGCATTCCTGACTTAGACAATGATACTAGGGCCACGCGCAGACCCCAAGTGCACTGTTAAGGTTTAACAATGTCCTGTGGTACACAGCAGAAGGATCCAGCGTTCCATCAGTTGTACTTACATTAACATGACATTTTTTAAATTGAGAGCAGCGATGTAAAACTGTGCACCTCCTACATCTCTTCCATCAACTTGTTAAAGCATTATTGGCTGATGGGCTACAACTAAGTCAACCGCTCAGCCTCTCAATCACATAGCATTGCACAGCACTGAAGCAAGGGCGCAAACAACTGCAAAATATCTCTCAAAAATCACACTGGAACTAGGATATCAATACAGCATTTTTAATGTAAGACGTTACAACTTTAGCACGTTGCATTCATAAATCAAGGGAAACAACCCATGCCTCTACCTAAAAAAGCATTTGGCAATTCTCACATGTTGAAGCGAGACAGCTACCCACCTAAAAAGAACAGCACAATAAGCCTCAGATCAATGGAAACCAGAAAATCTAGTCATAAACCACCTGTGTGTGTGTGTGCACTAAAGCGGACGCTCATATTTTACAGAAAGATTTGTTCTGAACTGGTTCTGAGAATGAGTCAGTCAGTTTTTTTGGCAAAGTATGCAGTTATTCACAATTCACCCTTACAATCTGAAGATGCAAAGAAAGTCTGTGAGGCTCAAAGAGTAGCAACATGGGGCGGGGGGGGGGGGAGGGGGTTAGTGAGGAGGAGGGAGGGGAAATATTTTGAAGAAAATGCTTCCACTGGTCCAGACAGAGTGCCAGCCATTCCTCAAATATTTTGAGTTTCCTTTGAGCATTAGGAGACCAAAGACGCAAGCAACATGACAGGTGTCGACGTGACTGCTTTTTGACAATTTAAACGTAGCAATGATTCTCATCATCCAAAGTCTTTCAGAGATAATATTAGACTTAATTTTTCCCCTTTAAATACCAAACTGTCAACAGACACTTTTTTGTGGCAAAAGAATTCAATCTAAAGAGGTTTCTACTGCTTTGACTGTACATTTTCTTCATTCTGTAAGCACAACCAAATTGTTATTTTAAACAATGACGGCAACTATATTATGTATGGGTGGCTGCTTATCCAGGTGAAGGTTCCTTTTAGCTCATTCTTTAGCCACCTGAAAACATTTAAGTCGTTCCTTGTGAAACAAGTCACTTGGAGCTCTGCAAACTCACTCGACTGGAAATAAGCCACTTTTAAAAGCCTGTTCAGTAAACATAGCCAGATGGTATTTCATATACAAAAAGAAAACGCACATAACTGCACTGTAAAATCCTTATGCTGTTTTTGGATCTTGCTGTGTGCAAATTGGCTGCCACATTTCCCTACATTACAACAGTAACTACACAACTAAAAAAGTACTTTATTGGCTGTAAAGCATGCCGAGGTCATGAAAGGTGTTATCTAAATTCTTTCTTTCTTCTTTATTTCACAACAATGTGAAAATTTAGTTTGATGCCTGTTCTGGTCTTTCTCCTGATCTCAAGCTAGAAAATAACTTAAAATTGTTATTTTGGATACTATAAAGGTTGATTGATAAACTCCGTTCTGCAACCTCCCCAGCAGACAGCATAAAAATACCAAGAGTTCAGTGTATCAGGAACTCTTGGTTTTGAAACTGCACTCTTACCATTCAAAGGTAGCTTGACTGCAACTTTTCATGTTACTTTCTGTAGGTGTCTCTCTCACAATTGTATCATTTAAATAAATATCAGACAGCACTGCAGCAGTTAACTGAAGATACTTGGCCATTGCAAGAAACTACCAGACAGCGACATAAAACTTAAACAGTTTCCCTTATAGCCTAGTGCAGAAACGTGCAAGCTTTCTGTTGTAAGAAGCTGCTTAGGTGCATACCATGGAGCCTACGTTTCCCAGTCATTTGTATATATCTCAAACTGCAGTTACCAACACATTAAGATTTTTGATTTGGGATTTATCCATCAACAATGCAACAGCACTATGAAAACCTCTTTTCAAACCTCCAGGCCCACAAAATTCAAAAAGGGTAAATCAGCAAGTAAGAAACAAATGAATAATAAAATCAGTTGCCCGAGCTTTGTGAGCTACATTGACGGAGCTTTGTGGGCTACATTGACAGAGCTTACAAGCCGCATTCCTTCCCTAAAGGACATTTGTGAACCAGTTAGGTTTTTATGACAATCCGACAGCTTCATGGTGACTTTTTACTGCTATCAGCTTTTCTGATTAAAAACTTAATTCAAATTCTCAATATGGCAAGTTTGTGACCTCAGCCGTTGGGGAAAGAGGAGCCAGGGCACTTCTCCACAGTGAATGAGGCAAGAAAAGAACAAATCACCATCGATCACTCATGCTTGTGGCCTGTTACAAAGAAGAGGTGCGGAAGCCCAGGAATATTGTCTGCCGAATGTCACCCTGCATGCAGCAAGTGGGGTAAACACCAGAAACAACAAAACTTACAAGGAGGAGGGGAAAAGAACATATGTTCCGCAACTCTTACATACCCACATGGAATGCAACACTGATGATTGCAAGCTGCTGCTATGGGGTTATATATATCATCCACATTCACCAACATATAACATTCATGGATAACATAGATCAACTATTCTGTGAAAGCAGAAAATGCTGTGAACACTCAGCCGGTCAGGCAGCATCGTGGAGAGAGAAACAGAGTTAACGTTTCAGGTCGATGACCCTTCGTCAGAACTGCATCCGCTGTATTTTGTTATTGTAATCTGTGAAAGCCCCTGTTTCAGCTCCTGTTATGGTCGATCTACACTTCTTTTCAAAAACTTAAGATGATTCACATCAATTATAGAAAAGAGTGTTCATTTTATAATCAGTTATTTGCTCAAGGGCATTTATGCTTGCCCTAGATCCACTAACCACTACCAGCAACAAGAATATCCTATATTACTCAGCTCTAAATGCAGCATAATTTATAGCATTGCGCTCATCAGTGACAACGTTTCCCACAAAAAAATGACTGATGCTAACAAAGCAGTTTTAGCAGAGGCTCTCCTTCATAAATTATCCAACAACAGATTACAATAGTAGAATTCAAAGAATCAGGAATCAAAACATTTTTTTGTCGCATTTATCTTTCCCCATAACCCTGTACATTTTTTCCTTTTCAAGTATTTATCCAGTTCCCTTTTCAAAGTTATTATTGAATCTGCTTCCGCCGCCCACTCAGGCATTGCATTCCCGACCATAACTCGCTACGTAAAAAAACTTTTCCTCATGTCACCTCTGGTTCTTTTGCCAATTACTGTACCTTAAATCTGTGTCCTCTGATTACTTATCCAACTGCCACTGGAAACAAACCCTTCATGATTCACCTCTATCAAAGCCCCCGCCCCCCTTAACCTCCTCTGCACCAAGGAGAACAACCCTAGTTTCACCACGTAACAAGTCTTTCATCCCTGGTACTATTCTAGTAAATCCCCTCTGCACCCTCCCTTAAGGCCCCAACACCCTTCCTAAAATGTGGTACTCAGAATTGCACCCCCCCCCCCCAACCAAATACTCCAGCTGGGGCCTAACCAGTGTTTTATAAAGGTTTTATAACTTCCTTGCTTTTGTACTCTGTGTTTCTATTTATAAAGCTATGGTTCCGTATGCCTTTTTAACAGCCTTCTCAACTTGTCCTACCACCTTCAAAGACTTGTGTATGTATACCCCCAGGTCCCTGTTCCTGCACCCGCTTTAAAATTCTACCATTTTAATAATAATATAATAATAATCAATTTTATTGTCATTGTTAGTGCACAAGTGCAGTACAACGAAATGTAGGCTTGCGGCTCCCGAGAGTGTACGTTTAGATTAAGACATTTAAACATTCAACATACATTTGGCTTGTAATACATTAACATAAACATAACCATAATAAAGTGCATTGGCAGATGTGCAGGCTTTGGAGTTTATTTGCGGAGTTCAGTAGGATGACAGCCCTGGGAAAGAAGCTGTTCCTAAATCTGGTCGTACGGGTGCGAATGCATCTGTAGCGTCTCCCAGATGGCTCTCCTCATTCTTCCTACCAAAATGGATCACTTCACCACTTCTCTGCGTTAAATTTCATCTGCCATGTGTCTGCCCGTTTTACAAGAAGAAAATGTTCTCAAGTAAAACTTTGCTGTCAATTATCAGAGTGCTCAATTCTTAAAAGGTCTCTATTACTGTCATTCAAAGCAACAGAGGATACCTTAGTCTACATTTTGTCCCAAATTGGTGATTAGCACTATTTTAAGCCTGCATGTTATTGATTTGCATCCGAGCACAAATTGAGAAAGTCAGAACAAATGTAATAACTTGAAGCTCCATCCTTACAACTCAATCATCACAAAACCACTTGTTAGACTGAAAAAAGAAAATAAGCAAACAACACTGGATCAGCGAAAATGATCAGAAAGTCCCTTGTATCACTGGGTTGCCATACCAGCAACATATCTATTTCATTCATGTACAGAAAACAATTTGTATAAAATGTTTTAACAGAAAATGAATACTGTCCATAACAATACTTCTTGTAAACTAGTGACCCATTTACGCTCAGATCAGGTCATGGTACACTAGTTTTTTTTAAGAATTAAAATTTCATTTCAAATCGATTAATGCACGACTTAGACAAAAATAAAGCACATCAAAGCATCAATGCCAAATATGGGCGCGCTGCAACACCCCCCAGTTAAATGAGACATTTCCGGGAAAGCTCTGAGCTCCAGCTACCGGACAACCTGATTCCAAAACCAAGAACATCTTCAGGCGGCAGAGTAGCATCAAGATGTGGCTTCCAATCAAACTCCATTCACTCCAGTTTACATAGGTTTGTAAAAAAATGTCAACCACGCAATCGTGCAGCCAGAATTTTATCTACACCCGACACCCCAGCCATACAGTCACTCTCCTCCAAACACCCAGGTCTCCACCGTGATGGGGAATCAACAGGTTCCAGTGGCAGAGAGGGGGGGGGGGAATCGCTCTGGAAAACTACCGCCGCCCAGAGAGACCCCAATCAACTTCTCCTGAAGACCTTTCTATTAAGAGAAAAATGCAGCGATAACAAAGTGGGAACCTCACGCTGACGCTGGGCTGCGAGCAACGGAGTGGCACTCGGTAGCGGACTGGGCTCCCCCCCGGGTTGCGTAACTCGAACTCGAGCTCGAGGATACATCTGCGGCCTAGCAATGAGGCGAGCCGGGAGGTACAACAGGCAGCGCCGCCCCGTCTTTGAAGCGCTTGGGCTTTTTGCTATTTTAGTGTGCGAATGGATGAGGGTTGCAGATGCAAGACGGCGAATCATTCGGTTACCATATATCGGACGCAGCCTCCTGTCATTGGGATCCTGCACATGGCTACGAGCCGCCATGATGACTCTCTGCTACTGCACATGTGCAGTCCGACCCAACTCCTCCGGCGACTGCGCATGACCATTGCCGGACAAGCCGCCGGCCCTGAAGCATGCGCAGTGCTAACCCGACCAGTCAGCCATCCAACAACAACAACAACAACTTGTATTTACATAGAACATAAGAAATAGGAGTTGGGGTTTTTAAGCTTTTTTACAGTCCACTTGTTCGGTCGGGAGTCTCCGCTTGGCGATGCAGAGAGGCCTGCAGATGGAGAAGAATGTCAACCAGAGTCTGCCGGATCTGCACAAACCCTCCACTGGGAGCGCTGACCCTCATCTGTGTGAATTCCTGGAGACCCACTATCTGGATGAACAAGTGAAGACGACCAAGAAGCTTGGAGATCACATCACCAATTTGCAGAGACTGGGACCCCTGCCTTGTAGGCATGAGGGCTTGTGACTTTGTAGAAAGAGCTGAGAACTGAGCTCTGTAATGTCATTCACTGTAAAAGAGAAAAAAAGAAATAGGAGCAGGAGTAGGCCATTTGGCCCTTCGAGCCTACTCCGCCATTCAACAAGATCATGGCTGATCTTTTACCTCAACTCCGCCATCACGCACTATCCCCATGTCCCTCCATAGAATCATAGAAATTTTACAGCACAGAAGGAGGCCATTCGGCCCATCTTGTCAGTGCCGGCCGACAAAGAGCTATCCACCCTAATCCTACTTTCCAGCACTTGGTCCATATCCCTGTAGGTTACGGCACTTCAAGCGCATATCCAAGTACTTTTTAAATGTGATGATGGTTTCTGCCTCTACCACCCTTTCAAGCAGTGAGTTCCAGACCCCCACCACCCTCTGGGTGAAAAAAACTCTCCTCAAATCCTCTCCAAACCTCCTACCAATTACTTTAAATCTATGCCCCCTGGTTATTGACCCCTCTGCTAAGGGAAAAATGTCCTTCCTATCCACTTTATCTCAGCCCCTCATAATTTTATACACCTCAATTAGGTCTCGCCTCAGCCTCCTCTGTTCCAAAGAAAACAACCCCAGCCTATCCAATCTTTCCTCATAACTAAAATTCCCCAGCCCAGGCAACATTCACATAAGTCTCCTCTGCACCCTCTCTAGTGCAATCACATCCTTCCTGTAATGTGGTGACCAGAACTGCACGCAGTATTCTGGCTGCGGCCTAACTAGTGTTTTATACAGTTCAAGCATAACCTCCCTGCTCTTATATTCTGTGCCTCGGCTAATAAAGGCAAGTATCCCGTATGCCTTCTTAACCACTTTATCTACCTGTCCTGCTACCTTCAGGGATCTGTGGACATGCACTCCAAGGTTCCTCTGATCCTCTGCACTTTTTAGTGTCCTACCATTTATTGTGTATTCCCTTGCCTTGTTAGCCCTCCCCAAATGCATTACCTGACACTTCTCCGGATTGAATTCCATTTGCCACTGTTGTGCCTACCTGACCAGTCCATTGATATCTTTCTGCAATCTACAGCTTTCTTCTTCATTATCAATCACACAGCCAATTTTTGTATCATCTGCAAACTTCTTAATCATACTTCCAACATTCAAGTCCAAATCATTGATATATACCACAAAAAACAAAGGATCCGGTACTGAGCCCTGCAGAACCCCACTGGAAACAGCCTTCCAATCACAAAAACACTATTCCCTTAGTTCCCAAAAATTTATCGACCTCTGTCTTGAATATACTCAACGACTGAGCATCCACAGCTCTCTGGGGTAGAGAATTCCAAAGATTCACCACCCTTTTGAGTGAAGAAATTTCTCCTCATCTCAGTCCTAAATGGCCGACCCCTTATTCTGAGACTGTGACCCCGTGTTCTAGATTCCCCAGCCAGGGGAAACATTTTCTCGGCATTAACCCTGTCAAGTCCCTTAAGAATTTTATATGTTTCAATTAGATCACCTCTCATTCTTCTAAACTCCAGGGAATATAGGCCTAGTCTACTCAATCTCTCCTCATAGGGCAATCCCCCATCCCAGGAACCAGTCTAGTGAACCTTCGTTGCACTCTTTCTAAGGCAAGTATGTCTTTCCTTAGGTAAGGAGACCAGAACTGTACACAGTATTCCAGGTGTGGCCTCACCAATGCCCTGTATAATTGTAGTCCATTAACCAATCCTCAATCCCCACTAAAATATTACCCCCAATCCAATGAGTCCTAATTTTGTGTAATAACCTCTTGTGTGGCACCTTATCAAATGCTTTTTGAAAATCCAAATACACTACATCCACTGGTTCCCCTTATCCATCCTACTAGTTACTTCTTCAATAAACTCTAACAGATTTGTCAAACACAGACAGAAAACAGAGTAGGAATAAATGGGACTTTTTCGGGTTGGCAGGCTGTAACTAGCGGGGTAGCGCAAGGATCAGTGCTTGGGCCTCAGCTATTTACAATCTATATTAATGACTTAGATGAAGGGACTGAGTGTAATGTATCCAACTTTGCTGACGATACAAAGTTAGGTGGGAAAGTAAGTTGTGAGGAGGATGCAAAGAGGCTGCAGAGAGATATAGACAGGTTGACTGAGTGGGCAAGAACATTTCCCTTTCATAAAACCATGTGGACTCTGCCTAATCATATTACGATTTTCTAAATGTCCTGTTACCACGTCCCTAATAATAGATTCTAGCATTTTGCCTACTACTGATGTCAGGCTAACTGGCCTATAGTTCTCCACTTTTTCTCTTCCTCCTTTCTTAAATAGCGGGGTTATGTTTGCTACCTTCCAATCCTTGGGGACTTCTAGAATCTAGGGAAGTCTGGAAGATTAATACCAGTGCATCCACCATCTCTGCAGCTACCTCTTTTAAAACCCTAGGATGCAGGTCATCAGGTCCAGGAGATTTGTCTCCACTTAGTCCCATTAATTTCTCCAGTACTATGTCTTTACTTATACTGATTTCTTTAAGTTCCTCATTCTCTCTGGACCCTTGGTTCCCTATTATTTCCAGAATGTTTTTTGTGTCTTCTACCGTGAAGGCAGAGACAAGGTATTTCTTTAATATGTCTGCCATTTCCTTATTGACCATTATAATTTCTCCTGTCTCTGCCTCTAATGGGCCCATGTTTACTTTCACTAATCTCTTCCTATTTACATACCTATAGAAACATTTACAATCTGTTTTTATGTCTCTTGCTAATTTATGCTCATATCCTTTTTTCTCTTTCCTTATCAATTTCTTAGTCCTCCTTTGCTGAATTCTAAAATCCTCCCAATCCTCAGGCTTAGTACTCTTTTTGGCAACATTATAAGCCTCTTCCTTTGATCTAATACTATCTTTAACTTCTCTTGTTAGTCACGTTTGGACCACTTTCCCTGTGGGATTTTTCTGCCTTAAAGTAATGTATATTTGTTGTAAATTATGTATTAATTCTTTAAATGCTAGCCATTGCTTATCTACTGTCATACCTTTGAATGTAGTTTCCCAATCTACCTTAGCCAACTCGCCCCTCATACCTGCGTAGTTTGCTTTGTTTAGATTAAAGACCCTAGTTTCGGACTTAACTAAATCACTTTCAAACACGATATAAAATTCTATCATATTATGGTCACTCTTCCCTAAAGGCCCCTTTACTACAAGGTTATTAATTAACCCTTTCTCATTGCACAATACTAGATCTAAAATAGCCTGTTCCCTAGTTGGTTCCTCAACATACTGATCTAGAAAAGTATCTTGTATACATATATAGCGCCTTTAACGTAGTAATGCATCCCAAGGCCCTTTCACAGGAGTATTATAAGACAAAAAATTTAACACTGAGCCACATAAGGAGAAATTAGGGTAGATGACCAAAAACTTGGTCAAAGAGGAAGGTTTTAAGGAGCGTTTTAAAGGAGGAAAGAGAGGTAGAGAGGCGGTGAGGTTTAGGGAGGGAATTCCAGAGCTTAGGGCCTAGGCAGCAGAAGGCACGGCCACCAATGGTTGAGCGATTATAATCAGGGATTCTCAAGAGGGCAGAATTAGAGGAGCGCAGATATCTCGGGGGGTTGTGGGGCTGGAGGAGATGACAGAGATAGGGAGGGGTGAGGCCATGGAGGGATTTGAAAACAAGGATGAGAATTTTGAAATTGAGGCGTTGCTTAACCAGGAGCCAATGTAGGTCCACATTATCAACCTTCCAAGTTAGGTCCAGCTCTTACTTTGAGCAAGATGCTGAGAGGTTGTTTCCCCTGGCTGGAGAATCTAGAACTAGGGGGCATAGTCTCACGATAAGGGGTCGGTAATTTAAGTCTGAGATGAGGAATTTCTTCACTCAGAGGGTTGTGAGTCTTTGGAATACTCCACCCCAAAGGGCTGTGGATGCTGAATCATTGAGCATATTCAAGGCTACGGTAGATAGATCTTTGGACTTTAGGGGAATCGAGGGATATGGGTCTCGGGTGGGAAAGTGGAGTTGAGGTTGAAGATCAGCCACGATCTTATTGAATGACAGAGCAGGCTTGAGGGGTCATATGGCCTAATCCTGCTCCTAATTCTTATGTTCTTACAGAGACAAACTATTTCCGCTGGTTGGGGATTCTAGGACTAGGGGGCATAGTCTAAAAAGTAGGATCAGACCCTTCAGGAGTGAAATTAGGAATCACTTCTACACACAAAGGGTGGTAGAAGTTTGGAACTTTCTTTCGCAAACGGCAATTGATGCTAGATCAATTGTTAATTTTAAATCTGAGATTGATAGATTTTTGTTAACCAAAGGTATTAAGTGATATGGGGCAAAGGTGGGTATATGGAGTTAAGTCGTAGATCAGCCATGATCTCATTGAATGGCAGAATAGGCTCAAGGGGCTAAATGGCCTACTCATGTTCCTATGACTGACATATATTGCGAACATAATTAAATATATCTGTGTTCATTTTACATCAATTTTCTTCTTCTAATTTTCAGTTTTGGTCGTGTCTTCAGCTGCCTAGGCCCGAAGCTCTGGAATTCCCTCCCTAAAGCTCTCCATATTGCTACATCTCTCTCCTCCTTTCAGACGCTCCTTAAAACCTACCTCTTTGACGAAGCTTTTGGTCATCTGCCCTAATATCTCCTTATGGCGCTCGGTGTCAAATTTTATGTACATATACAAACATTTCATGTGACTGTGACTATGGTGCATTGTGTCTCCTCATCCTTCCTGACCTCTCAGCAACCTTTGACACGGTCGACCACACCATTCTCCTCAGCTGTCCAGCTCAGTGGTACTGCCCTCGCCTTGTTTCACTCTTAGCTGTCCTAACATCTCCTTATGTGGCTCGGTGTCAAATGTTGTTCGATAACATTCCTGTGAAGCACCTTGGGACGTTTTACAACATTTAAAGGTGCTATATAAATGCAAGTTGTTGTTGTAGATTCAACTAATTAAGATTGTTCTCACTGGAGAAGATTAGGAAGAAACATCATTCAGATCTTTAATATAACACTGTCTCAGTGGATAAATGTGCCGCATGATATAGTACAGCACCACCAATATTGTCCCAGGTTTGTTCCCCAGTGGGTTGAGTTTTCTGATCTTAGAACAGCGATCGTGCCCTAAGATCAGAAAACTCAGCCACCAGGAATCAAACCTGGGACAATATTGGTGGCTCAGCAGCACATCACGAGGCACGCGCATGTGTGCGGGTGAAGGTTGAGGACCTTGGGAACTGGGCTGTGACATCCTCCATGTTGGAACGGCATGCTAATATTCCCTGTTGGCTCAAAAATGAATAATAACCATGTGAGTGTGCCGACTGGAGGACCACTAGAGCTTGTGGAAGTCTACCCCAGCAGGTACCAATGCTTTTAAAACAGGAGGGAGAAATGGGGGGTAAACTTGGAAAAAAAGGGAAAACAATCCCAATCATAGGGTAAACCCGAGTGTGATATCTTGGGGCCAGTTTAGCTGTCTATTATTGTGACATTATAACTGGAGTGATAACATTCCGCAACTTACATGAGGATTATTAATAGTAACAACAGAAAATGCTGGAAACACTCAGCAGGTCAGGCAGCATCATGGAGAGAGAAACAGAGTTAACGTTTCAGGTCGATGACCCTTTGTCAGAACTGGAAAAAGTTAGAGATGTAACAGACTTTTAAGCAAGTGTAGGGGCAGGGAAAGGGAGGAGGGGAAGGAAAGAACAAAGGGAGGGACTGTGATAGGCTGGAAGGCAGGAGAGATTAAAAGACAAAAGGGATGATGGTGCATGACAAAAGGAGATGGTAATGGGATAAGTTAAGAAACAAAAGATGACTCTAGATGAGGTGTAAATGGCAATGGCAGAATCATCAATAGCTTCCATGTGAGAAAAAAAAATAGGGTCGAGGTTATAGTCTGAAATTGTTGAACTCGATATTGAGTCCGGAAGGCTGCAGACTGCCTAATCGGAAGATGAGGTGCTGTTCCTCGAGTTTACGTTGAGCTTCCGTGGAACAATACAAGAGGCCAAGGCCAACAATTTCAGATCATAAGCTCGGCCCCCATTTCATTTTCTCTTGTAATTGTTCCACTCCTTTCCCCCCCCCTTTCCTTTTGTTTCTCTCTCACACCTGGCAGCTATCTTTTGCCCTGCCAGTACACTTTACACCTAATCCCAGCCTATTACCATCTCGTCTAGCTTCTAATCTCTTTTACTTCTTTTGTTTCTTTTATTCTTTTGTCCGATCGCAGCCCTGCCTCCGATCTAGTTTCTTTTCTTTCCAGTTTTGAAGAAGGGTCCAACCCGAAACGTCAACTCAAATTTCTCTCCACGGATGTTGCCTGACCTGCTGAGTTTTTCCAGCATTTTCTGTTGTTATCTCTGAAATGGTCTAGCCACTTAGGGATGGGCAATAAATGCTGGCCTTGCTAGTGATGCCCACAGCCTGTGAATAAGGACATTTCTAGCGTTCTCTGTTTTTATTTCAGATTTCCAACATCAATGTTCAAGAAGGCGGTTCACCACCTTCTCAAGGGCAATTAGGAATGGGCAATATGTATAGAGCTCCCAGACTTGGGTGCTCAGCACCGAATCAAGTCGACAGTATTCGACGCTACTATCATGACCTTGTCGATTCGGGGAAGCGAGGGCTGTCGCGGTGATTGACGTGGAGACCAGCCTATCGCTTTGCCGAGCTGTCAAGCAGTTGGGCCAAACAGCGGCGGGGTGGAGGCGGGACTTGCCTCACGGTGATTGACGTGGAGACGAACCTATCGCTTCGCAGAGCTGTCAAGGGGTTGGGCCAAACAGCAGCAGGGCGGAGGCGGGACTTGCCTCACGGTGATTGACGTGGCAACGAGCCTATCGCTTCGCAGAGCTGTCAAGGGGTTGGGCCAACGAGCGGTGGAGCGGAGGCGGGACTTCTCCCACGGTGATTGACGTGGAGACGAGCCTATCGCTTTGCAGATATGTCAAGGGGTTGGGCCAACGAGCGGCGGTTAGGGGCGGGACCGGGACCGCCACTGTGCCTGTGGTTGCGTTGTTGCTGAGGTGAGTAAACATCAAGAAGCCCTGAAGAGCACTGCTCTGCCCCGCCATTGAGACGAAATTCTGCCGCCGGCGACCGGACGGGCCTTTGGGGGAAATGATGGCGTAGAGGCTTTTTCTGGTACCCTGGGCCTTGTTCGGATATTTAAAAAATTCTTCTCAGCCCCTCTCCTCACACGCATTGGACTCTCTCGGAGGGGGCTTCCTTCTTGGGCCGAGGACGGTGAGTGAGTGAGCGGCCGCTTCCGCCCGGCGGCTCCCTGGGCCACCGAAAAACCAATCGTCTTTTAAAAAAAAATCCATATATAGAAAACGAGAATCCGTTTTATTTTAAGAAGAAACCGAATCGCGAACATCCCGACACAAATAAAAAAAACCTTTTTGAGGGGGAGTTAATGTGAATGTCCTGCCCAGAAAGTTAAAACTCAAATCTGATTCTCTTTCCCTTCTCATTCCCAAAGAAACCGAGAAATTATTATTTGTTTTTAAAGTTTTCTTTTTTTAATTTGCAAGCTAGAGAATGTTAAATGTTTCATTCTTTTTCTTTGAAAGCTTCCTTGTTGTCGAATGAATGGTTCCATCAGTGACGTCAGAAGGGAACCATTATTATTAGGATTGTTCAGGTGACGTAATTGGTGGAGCAAGCTCAGGACAGCAACTTAATAATACCATGGGCCTTCCAAAGTGTCTCATTTCAGTCGTTGGCTTGGTTTTTAAGTCTTATTTCAATCGCCGAATTGTAATCTAATGTTTTTGCAATGAGTAACATCTGTGTACATTTTGTTTTGGTTTTAAAGAAAGACTTGTATTTCTATAGCGCCTTTTACGACCTCGGGGCATCCTAAAGCGCTTGGCAGCCACTGAAGTGCTCTTGAAGTGTGGTCACTGTTGTTAATGTAGGAAAAGCGGTAGCTAGTTTGTGCATAGCAAGCTCCCACAAATAGCAATGTGATAATGACCAGATAATCTTGTTTTTTTTTTTGTGATGTTGATTTTGGTCGGTTAGGGTGCAATGTACAGTGTTAACTAATTTCTGTAAATGAATTCACACTGCTGCTGGTGTCACTGTTTTCTGGCAAGTTAGTTTTTGGTTTGCAACTGCTTATTTCACAGATTTCTACTGTCAGAACTACTTGCGCAAATTTCTGCTTGCAGAATCACATTCAGAAATGTCTACTTGCGGAGCAGCTGTTTTCAGCTTTAAATAACCTAGATTTCATTGCTTAACATTATAGAATCATAGCACAGAAGGGGGCCATTTGGCCGGCTCTTTTGAAGAGCAATCTAGTTAGTCCCACTCCCTGGCGCTCTCCCCATAGCCCTGCAATTTTTTTTCTCCTTTAAAGTATTTATCCAATTCTGTTTTGAAAGTTACTATTTGAATCTAGACTCTAGGTTACAGAGCAAGGGTATCCTCTGACAGTTTATTACCAATCCTAAGTGTCCTTGTGAAAATTCTGTAATGTCTTTTATTATTTGCTGAGTATTTTCTACATTCAGCAAATTGAAAACTTGTGTTCAGCAGATTGATTACACCCGCACAAATATTTGCACAGCCCCTGCTTCAGCAGCTACAGAAAGGAAATAATATATATTTCCAATGCCAATTTAAAGAAATGCATTCAAGACTTATCTACTTGTACATACTTAGCATTTTACAGTAATAGTAAAGTTTCCTGTTTGAAGAACAATGGACTGTGCATCTCAGCTCCGTGGGAACTGTCCACAGTTAGCACACTGATTCTCTTCCGCTTTTTTCTTTTCTACTTTAAAACAATCATTCAGAGAGTAGGTCTCACTAAATCCCAATTTTATGTTTTAAAGTATGCAGTCAGCTTAATCTGTCTTAGCACTTGCATGAATCTTTGAGTTGGTACCACGAAGGCCGCTGGCAAGCTGTTCCCGCTAAGAATCTGTGCGTGCGTGGCGGTACAGGCACTGCACAGCAAATTTAAAGGTGCCATGCACACACACAATTTAGATGGAACATTGTGAGCCTATTTGGTCATGGTATTGGAGTGCCGTTGTTGCTTAACAAACTACCCTAGCATGAGACAGCACCTTAATGAAAAGACGGGTGAAAAATTGGCTGATTTCTTTTATTTTAACTTTTTTTTATCCCAGAGCTACTGAGGCTAATTCTAATGATGTCAAATTCAGCACACACCCAAGATCAAAAACTGGGGCTTACCTGGTCTTTATGGCTCAGTATCATGTGAGCCACCCAGCGAGCCATCAGAGGAGCTGGGCAATGGTAGTGTTACTGTCTCCTTCACCTTGCATGAGTAGAGAACAGCAATGTATCAGTGGGGCTTAATCCATCAAAGGCAGTGCTGGGACTAAGGCGAAGTCCCTTCTATCAGCTACTTCATTTTCCCTCTGCATGTGTGCCACCAACTGACTTCATACGGTTAGTACAGTGAATGGTGTGATAACGTTTCATTTAGAATTACCAAAGACACTGGTGTAAAACCAGCAGAAGCTTTTATTGGTCTCTTGGATTGTTCCTTTGATCTGTTAAATCTTTAAGATGGCAGAAACTTCGCCTTAATTAGATAACTAAATGTAATTGCACACAGGATTATCAAGATCATATAGCACAAACTCGGCTGGTCCTCCCCTTGAAGACATTTATAGAGTAATATGAAACTGTCAACAGTCTTTTTGTGTGCTAAACATGATCCTTAGAGTGAGCCTTTTAAATATTGACAACTCTGAAATACAGGTTTTCGGTAGTCCTTTAGGTATTGTTACAGTGGGTGGCTTGTATTGGTTCTTTTGGATACTTTGGAAATTTGAAGACTGAGGGGTGCTGGATTCCTCCTGCTCTGTGAATCAATGTTCTTGGAATGGAGCCAGGATGTCCTGCTGAGTTCACAAAAGCTGAATTTCCAGTAAAAAGAAACTGAAAGCAGAAGTGCAGATCATGTAAGTTGAGCTCATTTTATTACTTAAGAGGGGATAGCGTTGGTATGTTAGTCATAGGAAAGGGCTAACGCCTGTGACATTCTTGAGTGAAGAATCTCCGCCAGTGTTTGTTTGGGCAAGAAGTGACTAATGGTGGATGGTTTTGTTACTGTAATAAAGGTAGTTGGACAGGTGATTGTCAGTGACCAGCAGACATAGTTGCAGGTAACTAGAATGGTAACTACTGAACCCACATCCAGCTGCTGGTTAGGTAGAATTGTTGTCCTTGGCCATGCAGTTCTGTAGTTGGCTACTATGTAAGGGAAGGCACTACCTATGGAGATTCTTAAGGCTGGATGATGGGGTTTTAAACAAATTTGAAGCACTAAGAATTTGTAGATAGTTTCTTTGGTTGCCTTGGCCAGCATGTTGGCATAGCTTGTTGAAACGACAGTGTGCTTATCCCAGATTGACAAGTATGGATTTGTGCCTCTCGATACCCTCATGTCTCGGCCACTCTGGTGGCATTGAGTGGAGACGAGGCACTACCCATAGGAGGGTAAGCGGAAGCAACACCAAGGCTGCTTTCATTTATTTCTTCAAAGTTGGTTGTAGATTAACATTGGCAGAAAAGAGGTCCAGCCTGGCTTGCTAGGGGAAAGTGCGTAGTCGAGAGACCCCCAAGAGTGAAATAGGGGAGAGGTAAAAAAATAAAATAATTGGTGAGGCTAACTGTTCAAGTCCATGAGCTGTGACCTTTACACTCTGCTGTCAGTGGAAATGATAAACAAGGCTTGGGTATTTTCCCACTCGCCCATAACTTCCTAAACTCTGGCTTAAGATGTGGTTTGAAGGAAGGCCGGGAACATCCCTTTGATTGGGAAATAGTGCTGGATGCGAAGGGAGACACAAGATTTGAATACGTGAAAAATAATAAAAAACTGATCTAAAGAGCAGTTATCTCCCCTGCCCTCTCTCCATTTGATGTTGGCAAGAGTGCTATCCTGTTTCTATCAGTGTGCTATATTTTTGCCAGTTCATACTTGCCAAGATCTTTGCTAGCAGCAAGACTTTTTGAAGTACTTAATGTATTTGTCTATTTTGTTTTGTAGGTTTTGAAAAAGAGCAAAGATGTCTGAAGGTCAGGCTGAGGAAACCCGGCTCTGTGCCAACTGGTAAGAGACTAACTTAGGCATCATTACTTCGACAAATTGCTGAAGTATGTCTTTAAAAGCTGCTTTGTCTGCCTGTGTCTAAAAGCTTGGTTTCTGGACGAAGCTTGTGGAATAGCTGAATCATGCCAACAGCAGGAAGGGAGGCCCTGCTCTGAGAGTTGGATTAGACATTTAGCAGCAATCTATGTCCAAAGTCTAGTAATTTTTATTTGCTTATGGGATCTGGGAGTCGCTGGCAAAGCCAGCACTTATTGCCCACCCCGAGTTGCCCTTGAGAAGGTGGTGGTGAGCTGCCTTCTTGAACCGCTGCAGTCCGTGTGGTAGGATACCCGACGTGAATCTGTTAACGGGAATGTTTCCAGGGCGATTGGTTACCCTGACCATTCATAAGGTTATTAAAGTACTGATTGTCCCACGCAGAAAATACAGGTTCATTCTTCTTAATACAATAACAACAACTTGCATTTATATAGTGACTATAACGTAGAAAAAGCAAAGTGCAATTGGACAAAAATTGATAGTGAGCCTAAGTAGGAGAGGTAACCAAAAACTTAGTCAAAGAGGTGGGCTTTAAGGAGGGTCTTTAAGGAAGAGAGGGAGGTGAAAAGGCTTAGGGAGGGAATTCCAGTGCTTAGGGCCATGGCAGCTGAAGGCACAGCCGTCAGCCATGGGGCAAGAGGAGTGGAGGATACACAAGGCCATAGTTGTTGGAGGATAGTAGGGCTGGAGAAGGTTAGAGAAAGGGAGGGGTGAGGCTGTGTGAAGGGCTATAAATACTAGTATGAGGCATTGGATGATGGGGAATCAGTGAGCACATGGATGATGAGTGAGCGGGACTTGGTGCGGGATAGGATATAGGCAACAGAGATTTGGATGAGCTGAAGTTTATGGAGGATGGGAGGCCCCCAGGAGAGTATTGGAATCGTTGCGTCTGGAGGTGACAAAGGCATAGATGCAGGATTTGGCAGCAGATGGGCTGAGATGTGCAATGTTATGGAGGCGGAGGTAGGCCTCTTTGTGATGTAGAGGATATGGGGTTGGAAACTCTGCTCGGGTTCACATAGAATGTCAAGATTCAACCGGAGACCGTGGCCGTGCAGAGGATAGAATCGGTGCTGAGGGTACGAAGTTTGTGGCAGGGGCCGAAGACGATGGTTTTGGTCTTCCCAGTGTTTAACTGGTGGAAATTGTGGCTCAGCCAGGACTGGACGTCAGGCAACACAGGCAATGGCAGCATCTAGAGAGGTGGTGGAGAGGTAGGCACTAGAGATAGGCTTTTAAGAAAAGAAGACCTATGAAAATGAGCCAGCGAGGAAGTGAAGTGTTGCAAGAAGTTGAAAGGATGAGGGGCTGCAGAGTGAAGAGGTTTTCCCCTGGACTGTAGGGCGGAAAGTAGAGGAGTTATTCTGTCTAAGTATGATGACCCGCTGAAGTGGTGCAGTGTAACATGCTCACTTATTTTCATATCATTACATGAAGATGGGTTTCACTGGATCAGCGCTGTTGCTCTGTATGTTCACCTTACTGTGGAATAAAGCATCCAAATCAAACCTTGCCTTACCCAGTGTTAACACTATCCGCCTCAAGAAATATTGAAGAAATACTTGTGCGAAAGTTACGGATAGCCGATCACAAAGGGGTGTGATTGTTATATCCCCAGGTCCTCCTGTCATACAGGTAGACTTAGAGCATCGTTGGCAAATGTCCATCAAAGTAAGATGCTCAGACTGCTAATGGGAACAACTGATGCTTCTGAATATATCTACTGCAGACCAAATTTGTTACAGTAATCAATAACAATGCAACCTGCTGGGAGGTTTGAGTTCTGCTGAATCTCCTGGGTCATCTCAATTTTTTTCACTTGCACCATCAAAGCGAGGAACGATGTTGGGTGTTGAGCCCAGCCAGTAAATAAGACTATCCAGTTAAAGTGACAAGAATGTGTAAATGCCCTGGATTAATGGTCTGCATTGATAGAGCTGTCTCACAGGTCTTTGATAAAGGTCATGATAAAGTCCCACATAAGAGGTTAGTGTGCAAAATTTAAGCACATGGGATTGGGGGTAATATACTGGCATGGATTGAAAATTGGTTAACAGACAGGAAACAGAGAGTAGGAATAAATGGGTCTATTTTGGGGTGGCAGGCGGTGACTAGTGGGGTACCGCAGGGATCAGTGCTTGGGCCCCAGCTATTCACAATATATATCAATGATTTGGATGAGGGAACCAAATGTAATATTTCCTGACGACACAAAACTTGGGATTGTGAGTTGTGAGGAGGATGCAAAGAGGCTTCAAGGCGATTTAGACAAGTTGAGTGAGTGGGTAAATACATGGCAGATGCAGTATAGCGTGGATAAATGTGAAGTTATCCACTTTGGTAGGAAAAACAGAAAGGTAGAGTATTATTTAAATGGTGATAGATTGGGAAATGTTGATGTACAGAGGGACCTAGGTGTCCTTGTACACCAGTCACTGAAAGCAAACATGCAGGTGCAGCAAGCAGTTCGGAAGGCAAATGGTATGTTGGCCTTCATTGCAAGAGGATTTGAGTACAGGAGCAAGGATGTCTTACTACAGTTGTACAGGGCCTTGGTGAGACCACACCTGGAGTACTGTGTGCAGTTTTGGTCTCCTTACCTAAGAAAGGATATACTTGCCATAGAGGGAGTGCAGCGAAGGTTCACCAGACTGATTCCTGGGATGGCAGGACTGTCATATGAGGAGAGATTGGGTCGACTAGGCCTGTATTCACTAAAGTTTAGAAGAATAAGAGGGGATCGCATTGAAACGTATAAAATTCTGACAGGGCTAGACAGACTGGATGCAGGGAGGATGTTTCCCCTGGCTGGGGGGTCTAGAACGAGGGGTCTCAGGATACAGGGTAGGACATTTAGGACTGAGATGAGGAGAAATGTCTTCACTCAGAGGGTGGTGAACCTGTGGAATTTTCTACCACTGAAGGCCGTGGAGGCCAAGTCGTTGAATATATTTAAGGAGGTAGATAGATTTCTAGACACAAAAGGCATCAAGGGGTATGGGGAGAGAGTGGGAATATGGTATTGAGATAGAGGATCAGCCATGATCATATTGAATGGCAGAGCAGGCTCGAAGGGCCGAATGGCCTACTCCTGCTCCTATTTTTCTGTTTCTATGTTCAGTAACTCCTCCAAACCAGTTTCTACACTCCACCTAACAAGGTAATAGCCATGTTTGTTTAGAAAAGAAAAGCGAGATAAAAGGATCAACAGAAAAAAATGCAAGTAAAACACTAATGCAGTGGTGGAGTACTGTATGTTGGAATTTACAAATGTGATGCTCGGCATAGTAAGCACTGCCATTCTGTGCATTGGCACAGAAGGAAAGGGTTCATTCCCTGATACCAGCCATGTCATAGTGGCAGGTCATAGAGTGGAATTTGCAGAGAACTGTCTTCAGCCTGTCCTCTCGGTGTATAGAGATTGCATGAATGCAAATAGTTTCCTCAGGCTCACTCCTCCCGTGATTATTTTCAACTTATTCCATCTGGAATTACCCACTTGTTAAATTATTTGGTTTTTCTTTGCTCTTCTTCCTTGCCTAATTGTGCTTGTAAAGTGACATTTCTATTACAATATAAATCAGATCTAAATTAGTGCCTGTCAAAATTGTTTTAATGCCATTTATAATTACCTCTTAAGAGTAGAAAACCCACGAGGGGATTAACCATATGTCTGTATTTAGAAAAAAAATTAGAGTAGGTAAGTTGAGAGCGTTGAATGTACTCAAACAACAGATGCAGCAGCACCATCATGGATGGCCACTTACAAAGTGCTAAGGTTGTTTTTTGCTAATGTCATTTTTAGTTCCTGTTGCATACAAGTTGGCTTAGATCTAGTCTAGTTTTTATTTTTGTTTGTATTTCCTGAACTATGGTATCTCAGTGACTCTTAAACCTCTTTGGACTGAGCCCCACCGGAAATATCTTGTAGCTCTCGGAGCTACTCCATGTTAGGTTCCCTTTTTAAAATGGCCATTCCTCCAGCAGCCCCACATTTAAACAGGGAGCTGGTGGATAGAATTTTCACACAGGGCGTCTGAATTTGTCCACCTTCTATATTGAAATAAAACCATGCCCATCTGCATATCCTTATCTGGAAGCTCGCTTCCTGTAGCTGCAGATTAAAGCGGGCCCTACCCCAAACCATTAACTGCAAATGTGGAACAGTGTTTGATTGGCTGGGTTAGTGAGCATCCAGCTGTACAGCAGTGACTCATTATCCAGCAACAGAAAGACACCTGAGGTTTATAGAACAAAGGAGCAAAGAGAAGAAGGCAGCTGATGGGAAACGGGTTTGATTGGGGCCGGCCACAGGACTTGTAGGGAATGCGTTGCAAAAATACTGACTTAAGTCTTGTGCACCACATAGCACTGCTGCCAAGATCTAGCGCTCACAATCTCTATAAAGACAACTGCTAAAACCAAGTCACCCAACACTGGCTGCACTTGGCGCCCCACACGGGATAGCTGTGTAGCCCACAGTCCAGCAATCATTTATGTACGGCATGATTTAATTTCAAAATAAAATATTTTAAGAGACTGTGGTCATAAAAGGGTATTGTTTCATCCTAAAGAATCAGATGTTTTGTTTCCTTTTGCCAATTTCCCCTCTCATAGTCGCTGACTTTTGCTGGGGTACAGTTCCACTGGCACTGCCCACTCTGATACCTTCATGTATGAGCCAAGACAGGATATTCCACCACATTGGCGTCATAGTCGAGGATTCTTCACATAATTGACTACATCACTCCTGGGCAAGGGAGGGGTGGGGGAAGTGCTCCTGTTCACACTCCAGTGGCCCCTGTGTGAAATGTGGATGCTTGGTAAGGACAGGATTGGGCTGGGCTGTGATAATCTATGATGGAGCAACCACATTCTGGTCCCTTCATCCAAATCATTGATGTAGATTGTGAATAGCTGAGGCCCAAGCACTGATCCTTGCGATACCCCACTAGTTACAGCCTACCAACCGTTTATTCTTACTGTCTGTTTTCTGTCCGTTAACCAATCCTCAATCCATGCTAGTATATTACCCCCAATCCCATGAGCCCTAATTTTGTTTAATAACCTCTTGTGTGGCACATCGAATGTCTTCTGAAAATCCAAATACTCCACATCCACTGGTTCCCCCTTATCTATTTTGCTAGTTGCAACCTGAAAAAGCTCTAACAGATTTATCAAGTACGATTTCCCTTTCATAAATCTGTGTTGACTCTGCCCAATCCTATTATTATTTTCTAAGTGTCCTGTTACCACGCCCTTAATAATAGATTCTAGCATTTTCCCTACTACTGATGTCCGGCTAACTGGTCTGTAGTTCCCCGTTTTCTCTCTTCCCTCCTTTCTTAAATAGTGGGGTTACATTGGCCACCTTCCAATCTGTGGAAACCGTTCTAAAATCTATGGAATTTTGGAAAATGACAACCAATGCATCCACTATCTCTATAGCCACCTCTTTCAAAACCCTAGGATTTAGGCCATCAGGTACAGGGGATTTATTGGCTTTCAGTCCCATTAATTTCTCCAGTACTTTTTTTTTTACTAATACTAATTTCTTTCAGTTCCCCATTCTCGCTAGAGCCTTGGTTCTCCACTATATCCGGGAAGTTTTTTGTGTCTTCTTCCATGAAGACAGACACAAAGTATTTGTTTAATTTCTCTGCCATTTCCTTATTCCCCATTATAATTTCTCCTGCCTCAGCCTGTAAGGGACCCACATTTACTTCGCTAATCTTTTCCCTTTTACATACCTATAGAAGCTTTTACAGTCTGTTTTTATGTCTCTTGCTAGTTTACTCTTGTATTCTATTTTCCCTTTCTTTATCAATTTCTTGGTCCTCCTTTGCTGAATTCTAAAATCCTTCCAATCCTCAGGCTTACTACTCTTCTTGGCAACATTATAAGCCTCTTCCTTTGATCTAATACTTTCTTTAACTTCTCTTTTTAGCCACAGTTGGACCACTTTTGTTGTGGGTTTCTTCTGCCTTAAAGGAATGTATATTTGTTGTAAATTATGTATTCTTTAAATGCTAGCCATTGCTTGTCTACCGTCATACCTTTTAATGCAGTTTCCCAATCTACCTTGGCCAACTCTCCCTTCAAACCTGCGTAGTTTGCTTTGTTTAGATTTAAGACCCTAGTTTTGGATTTAACTAAATTCGGATTTGACTCGCACAAAAGTGTAAGAGGGTGCACGTTGCTTGACAGCAACTTATGCAAACTTTACAGCAGAAGTGACTAGCTGATATTTTTCCTCTTCTAGTTGAGAGGGGACCTGAAACAAATTGCATCCAAGTTGCTGTCTTGGCTGAGAGCGCAGATTGGGAGTCAAACCTGGGATCGTGGGACTGTATTTCTTTGAACTATACAAGATGGGGTCTTTATTGGTTAGGTCATTAGGGGAGATTGGCGTGTTTTTAAAATTAAAAAAAATAAATAAATAGCCTTGTTGTGTTTTGTGGGCAGCTGTGTACCTGCATGTCCCAATTTAGACGTGCAAGAAGAGCAGATGCTGTCTCCTTTTAATCCGCCAGCTTTGTGTAATTAGATTGCTTTCTGTTCCACCTTCAGCAAACGAGGCATTCCTGCAACTAACTTCACCATCCACGAAATCCACTGTAGAAGAAACCTTGATCTTTGCAGGTATTGTCATGAACCCTTCCCTAAATCTGAGATGGAAGAACACTTTCAAACAGAACATGCACTGGTAAGGTCAATAGAATGGCAGTCTCCTGGTAAATGTTTACACTAAGTTTCTTTTTGTGCGCAATTTCCCTCCACCAATTTTCACCCTATCTCCCCTAAAGGCACTGACCCGCGCTGATATATGGTTCTATAGGTGCTGGCTCCGTTGTTTTACCCAGCGGAGCTTTCTTCATGTAAATCGAAGACTGAGCGTGCTGGCAGGCTACTACTTCACTATGGGTATCATAACCACGTCCAATTCTGCCCTTATCTAACATCCACTTGCACTTCAAGCATTGGTTATTTGATAGCAAACAGGAGCACTTTTATCCCTCCCTTTTCCTTTCCAATGGTAGCAGCCCTAGCAAAGATCAGTCAACTCTACATAGACATGGGGATTAAACCTGACCTGGAACTTTCTGTTCCGTGTGGGCTCATTTCCACACAGGACAGTGCATTTACTAACTGACTTGTGAAGATCATACAGGAAACTCTTTGGTATCCGGCACCGACGGGACCGGCGTGTTGCCGGTTGATCAAAAATTCTGGATGACGGAGAGGGTTATCTACCGAGGCTATTTTTAACAAAGAAAAATAAAAAAATCAAGAAATGTATAGTATACAGTAATTGGGTACTCACCTACAGAATGTTGTGTTAAATGGATGGTGGAAGATGCTTGATTAAGTACAGTACTGCCAGTTGAGGGTAATGCAATGCAATGACTACCAGCAGCGTGGGAGACACACAGTACCCCTGTAAAATGGCGGATCAGAAGAGACTACCGGCAGCGCGGGAGAGTCAGACTCCTGTTACAGGGGGATTGAGGTGTTCCGACTTCCGACAGCGCCAAGAAGCTGAGTAATGGCAGTTTGGAGAACTACCCCCACTGACTAACTCGGCCACCGCGGGAGACTCGGACTCTGCAACATAGCCGGTTATTAAAGTGCTGTTTTCGGAGTGAGAATTTTGCCGGTTAATAGAGAATTCCGGATATTTAGGTGCCGTTTAAATGAGAGTTTCCTGTACAACGAGAATTTGGACAGCACCTTTGATATGAAAATTGAAATATGTACCAAGCAAGTTGTATGCCGCACTCATTTGGGTACTAGATTGGAAATATGGATGGATTGCTGTTCAATATTAAACTTCTGTTTTAAATAAGTGAGTAAAACTTCACCCAGTTTCAGACAAAGCCCGACTACTTCACATCACTGCTTCCTTTTCCTGCTATCCATTGTTTAAGATGTGTTGGAGTTAGTTTATTTATGCAAATGTTACATGTTCTTGGGCACTACTGATGCAAATGAAAATGAACACTTAAAATGATTAGGCATTCCTCTAACCACACAGAGTTTCTGCCTGTCGTGTCTCATTGTGGTCAGACTGCCTCAGAAGTGTGCAGTGTTGGAAGAAGTGGTAATTTTAATTTTAAAAACAAAACGTTCTTTTGCCACAGTAGGGTCATATGCATGTCAGTTATATTCATATGACTCTACTTAACTAATCAAATTATTTTTAAAGTCCTTGATTCTCTTTCCATTCCTCTTCTTCACCACACCTCCCCCCCCCCCCCCCCCCCCCCCAGGAAGGAATTACAGGGAAACATGTCTTGTTTGGAATCATAAAAATCTTGATAATGTAGCTTTTTACATGTGTTTTTAACCAGGCCAAGATGGGCAACTTTAGGGACACTTCCGCTTGCTAGCTGAAAAGGGAGTTGCTTCAGCAGTTAATATGAAATTAAACATATATATTCTGCCTTCCATGTATTTGCTATTTCAAACGTTGTCCATCAGGTTCAGCTTGGTTGACCAGACACCTCACATGTTTGTGTGTTGGTGACTGTGAGAAAGAGCCAGTGCCATGGGCTGTGACCGTCTTGTCTCAAAAAATCGGTTGGAGAAACATGAGGTGTGTGCATGTATCTTCCTTCATTCATCTGCTTCCAGTACGCTTGCCTAACGCAGCAGCTTCTATCTGTCTGCCAAATGTTGATCTTCTGTTCACCATACTTTTACCTCTGCGTTGTTGGAGTCTGGTAACTGAGGAGTCACCCTGATGCCTGTGAAACCTAATCTGATAGTCTTAGCACTGCAAGAAGTGTTGTATAGTTGGTCAGCTTTGATTAATCGTGAGTGATGTGTGTCTTTTGTCCAAGTTTGATTTTCAGATTGGGCCTGGCAGTCTAGATTCTCTAGGTCCTTTGCTGTATCGGTGTATAGGCAAAGACTAACGGAGGAGTCCATGGGGTCCGTTTGCCATGTCAACATTTTTCAAGTGTGTGTGGTTCAGGTTACCAAGTTGGACAATTATTGGAGTTTATTATTTTGAAACAGTTTATCAGGTACCAATGAGTAACTCTTTTACTCTACTCAGTCTGCTGTGTTGTTGCTTCAGTTTTGGAGCGGTCTGGAGTTATGAGGATAATCCGTGTTATTTCTAGTGTACATATTAACAGTAAAATGGGCTTATTGTTTGTCCTGGGCATGCTACACCTGCGATACTTTGTGTATATGGTCAAGTTTCTAACAGGGGTGGGTACCCTCATCAAACCTGACTTTTGCTTTGTATGAGTCGAAAGTATTGGAGGATTGCCCAAATCGTGAAGCTGCCTACTAAATGTGCTGTAAATATATATCCTCCTCAGTGTATTGACTTGTGCTGGGGAATGCTTGCACAGGGTGTGCTTATCCAAGTGTGGTCACATTTCTAAGTCTGAGCCTGACCCTTCTCCACCATTTGTGTGTGTATTTTCCAACAGTCATCATTGGATAGCGGGCAATAATGGGAATCATGATGATTTTTTTGGTCCCTTCCATCCCTAGTCCAGGGCAAGGCACTGAGTCCAATTGCATCCTTATTGCCATCCTGGATAAGATCAGCAAAATAGACTGGGAAGTCTTTCTGCTTGGAGTTATATGCATGAGGCATTGCTCTTAAATACAGTAACCAGCATGTAATGCATGCTAATATTTGAGATCTAAATTTTATCTCTTTTTCAGGTTGACTGTAAGTGCAACATGAAGATAGAAAAAAATCAGCTGGAGAAACATGAGGTGTGTGCATGTCTCTTCCTTCATTCGTCTCCTTCCAGTTTGTTTGTCTGTCTAACAAAGCAGCTTCCATCCGTCTGCCAAATGCTGATCTTGGTGTAACGTAGGAACAGGAGTAGGCCAATCAGCCCCTCGAGCCTGTTCCAACATTCAATTAGATCACGGTTGATCTGTACCTAAACTCCATTCCCCACCTTTGCTCTATATCGCTTGATACCCTTACCTAACAGGAAAACATCTATTGATCTCAGTGTTGAAAATTTCAATAGATCCAGCATCCACAGCCTTTTGGGGGAAGAGAATTCCAGATTTTCCTACTTTTCTGTGAAAAAAGTACTTCCTGATTTCACTTCTAAATGGTCTAGCTCTAATTTTAAGATTCTGCCTACTTCTGCATTCCCCCACCAGAGGAAATAGTTTTTCTGTAGCTATCTTATCAAATCCCTTTATCATTTTAAAGAGATCGATTGGATCATCCCTCAACAGTTTAAACTCCGGGGAATACAAGCCAAGTTTATGCAACCTGTCCTCATAATTTAACCCTTTTAAACCCAAGTATCATTCTGATGAATCTCCACCGCAACCCCACCAAGGCCAGTACACCCTTCCTGAGGTGCCGTGCCCAAAGCTAACACAGTACTCCAGGTGGGGGCTAACAAGGCTCCGTAAAACTGAAGCAGTACTTCCTCACTTTTCTGTTCCAACCCCCTTCATATAGGGGCCAATATTCCATTCGCCTATTTGAATAAGGAATGAAGGAAAGGGAAAATTGGACAGGAAGCTTCGCACTCTGCTGCTCAGCTATAGATGGTGCATAGAGTGGGGAGACCAAGAAAAATAGATTGCATTCTGCAGAGAGAAAAATATTGAAATTCTTTGCAATTTTCTCTCCTCTCCTGATGCACTGATTTTTGCTTGGGTGTGGTTTCATAGATGCCGTCCACCCATTATGGTACTTCACCCCGGAGAAAGAAAGTCTTGCATTTCTATAGTGACTTTCTCGACCACCGGACGTCCCAAAGCGCTTTACAGCCAATGAAGTACTTTTTGAAGTGTAGTCTCTGTTGTAATGTGGGAAACGAGGAAGCTCCCACAAACGGCAATGTGATAATGACCAGATAATCTGTTTTTTAGTGATGTTGATTGAGGGATAAATATTGACCAGGACACCAGGGATAACTTCCCTGCTCCTCTTCGAAATAGTGCCATGGAACCTTTTCCGTCCACCTGAGAGAGCGGATGGGGCCTCTGTTTAACGTTTCATCCGAAAGATGGCACCTCCGACAGTGCAGCACTCCCTCAGTACTGCACTGGGGTGTCTGGAGTGGGACTTGAACCCACAACCTTCTGACTCAGAGGTGAGGGTGCTACCAACTGAGCCACTGGCTGACGCACGTCATATGTAAGCCTAGCCAGTAATTGTTATCAGGTTATTACAGGCCCATAACAGGCATCCCAGCCAAGCCTGGTCTGTCCTGGCACAGGTATTTTCCAATAGCGTCACTGGACAGCAATCAAGGGCGGGAGCCCTACTGATTTAATTCCTTCTCACCAGCCTGGGGGTTATTTCAGTATAGACGGGAAATCAAATCTGAAACTGGTATTACTCATTTATACCCTGAGCAGTGCACTTGGCAGCTTAGCCATTGAAACGCTTAAAAATATCTTTTAAAAAAAATTCTTGCTCTTAAGAAAATTAAAAATGTTGTTGTTTTGCAGAATACAGAATGCCCTTTGCGGCTGATTAAGTGTCAATACTGCGAGCTGGAGTTGGCATTCAACAAGTCTCAAGCGCATGCTGATTATTGTGGATCGAGGACTGAACCCTGTGCGGCTTGTGGTCGCAACGTTCTGGTCAAAGACTTAAACATGCACCACATCACCTGTGGCAAAGACGCGGAGGAGAAGAATAATAACCGTATGAAACCTAGGCCTGAGTATCACTTTGAAGAAAATGCTGGGACCTGGTTTGAAAACCAGCCGTTCAGGAACCTGCTTCGCACTGAGGAGAACCGTATTCGGGCCAGGCCAAGAATTTCCAGACCGTTGGAAGCAAAAGTTCACGGGAACAGGGAGGCAGGATTTCTAATGAGGGGGACGGATAGGAGAAATGTGCCGATAAGAGGTAGAGACCAGAATCAAGGTAAGCTGAGAGCATTTGGAGTGTGAAATATTTGTATCAACGGCCTGTAATTTGGGGTCAGTGGCCAAGCAAAGGCGTTCACCGCTGGCCCCGAAGTAAGCTTTGCACAAAGATCTTGCGATCTCTGTGGCGAGAAGTTCAGCTTTTCCGACGTTTAGTGGAGATCGGTGTAAGTTAATGGGGAATCCCTAACGCGAGCTGTTGGGATGTCAACAAGCTGTCTAAGCAGCCAATCACAATGCAGAATTCTCACAGACCGGGAACCAGGAAGTGAGTAAGCTGCTTTTGATTGACTTTTTAAGAGAGCAAAACCAAGATTGGGGCTCTCGCACGGGGAAAAGGTAAACCTGAAATAAAGATGAACAAACGTTTAAAAACTTTTTTTTTTAAGTTTCTTAAAAATTTTAATTTTTATTAAAATGGATGAATTTGACACTCCACAAAATTAAAATTAGTTTTTCAGGGCCAAAATGTTTGTTTAGCAGTCAATGCGCTGTTAAAACCCCAGTTACTCCTAATTCAAAAGGGAACTTTTAATGGGCTATTTAACAGCTGCAGTTGCATTGCAGCAATTCGCCAAGGCTTCTTCGGCAGCACCTCCCAAACCCGCGACCTCTTCTACCTAGAAGGACAAGGGCAGCAGGCGCATTGGAACACCACCACCTCAAAGTTCCCCTCCAAGTCTCACACCATCCTGACTTGGAAGTATATCGCTGATCCTTCATCGTCGCTGAGTCAAAATCCTGGAACTCCCTACCTAACAGCACTGTGGGAGTACCTTCACCACACGGACTGCAGCAGTTCAAGAAGGCAGCTCACCACCACCTTCTCGAGGGCAATTAGGGATGGGCAGTAAATGCTGGCCTTGCCAGCGACGTCCACATCCCATATACGAATAAAAAAAAAAATTACTGTGGGGAAAAGCTGAAGGGTTTCGCCAGTTTCACTGATTTCCCTGATTACACTGCTGACTCTGGAGGGGATTGGGGGTGGGGGTCCACAGCGCAGCCTGTATCGGAGCAGTGAATGACTGACTGCAACTTCAGGCGCTACATCCTGAAGTTGTGGTCTGTTTCAAAGGGTTAATAACAACGAACGCTGTTCATTCGCTGTTATTACCCACCCCAAATACCGGGCCAACGTGTTTGAATTTAAAGCTGGGGTAGGAGCAAGAAGTGGCCAAAGTGCACAGTTCACTCCCTTTTGTGTTACAAGATAGCACAAGTACAACAGTCATTGGCCTCCTGGTGATTTCCATGAAATATTCCAAAATGTTTGGATGAGAGATGCTTCTGTAACTCTGGCTGGGGAAATTGAAAAAGAGAAATGCGGAAGTGTATACAATGTTGCTACGTTTAGTTAATGAACTGAGGATGAATATAGTTCAGTACTCTTTAGTTTTTGCTGTTGCACCTACCATTCCTGGCCAAGAGTAGGCAGGCATCCTGCTCCTAGCCTTCTGCCAATAAAGGTGCACCACCATTCACTTAACTTCTGGTCTGATGGAGCAGCAAAGATTGGAAAGTTGCTATGTGAGTAAAATGGGATTGCATTCATGTGCTGGATTTCTTGGTACCCATTTGTTAACTGTTGAGTGACACGAATTCTCCTATTATTTAACAAGAATAGTTGGGTGGTGCAGCAGGTGGGTGCACAAGAGGCATTGTGGATGTGGGACAGTGGTGTTCCGCAGCCTGTAATTCTCCTGCACTGTGACAGAAGGGAGAAGAATGCAGATTGAGATGAGGCATTTCAAGCATAAGGAAGGAAAGCCAAACTGGGATGCTTTAGAACTCAATGGTAGCAATTCTTAGACTGGACATTCTAGAACAGCGTTGTCCAATAAAAAATCACTGACTAGCCACAGGTGTGCCAACGCCATTTTAGCCACGCATTAATTTTAGTAGAAAATGCTTTACATACACTCGCACAATACAGGGAAACGTGTGTGTGTGTTTACTTAACAAGCATCAACCATCATTCAATAACCAAGGAAATAAAGCACTTCCAACAGTGATAAAACACTTGCATACTTTGCTTTTTTTTTTCTTGGCATTTTATGAACAGACACACAAAAAAGTTGAAGTACATGTGCATACGCTGTGTGAATGAGTATTGGGATTGCATGCCCAACAGTTTCTATTACTCTTTTTTTTAATTTGCTAATTTCCCAATGCACTCTGTCTTCATTAGCTGGGGAATGCTGCATGACATGTGGCCTGAACAAAGGGCACAATTATGAAGGAGGGGAAAAAATGATTGTGTCTGATTTTTATTTCCTCCCTTTCTCTGCTGAATTGATTGCCTGGTGCTGAGTTAAGGTTTCACGCACATTGGCCTCCCTGTGGCACGTTGCCTACGTGGCTGCTGTTCATGTATGAGCCTAGATAATGAGTACGGCCGTCTGTTTGACAATTTTTTTCTGGGAGCGGGGTCAATCCTGCATCTGATTCCAACATTCACAATTTGCTACGAGTCAGTGTTTGGAGCCCTGGTGTTTTTTTTCCCCTGCCTAGCCAAGGAGAGCGGAGGCCAATTGTAGTGCACCCTTGATGCTTTCTTGGTTAAAGTTAACTAATTCAGTACTGATTAAACCTTATGGTTATGCTTTTTAACAGTCCTGCATTTCCTGTCGCTTTCACAGCCAGCATGATGAGGACCGAGAGAAATCGCATGGCAGACCCTGCGGGTCCTGGACATATAGATGCCAACTCTAACCTGGACTACCTGCTCGCTCTTAGTCTGCAAAATGAGAACAGTGGCGGAGAAGGAGAGTGGTCGTCAGTATGGGAGGATATTCCGCCGGATTACAGACATCCACAGCTACAGAACCTTGTAGGCTTGTTCGACAATCGGTCATCATCTGATGTATTCCCACCCCCTGTTAATGTCCACGAAGAGATAGCAAGTAAGTAGTTAAAAGTACATGTCTGTCTCGGATATTCCATAAGCAATCTGAGCATCCTGTGTTTAGGGGTGTGCCAGTACTGCCCAATGTCTAACTATACAATAGTGTAACTTGGGGTGTAACCCACATGACTCCCAAAATGAGTATCTTATCTTTTGCACGTGTACTTCTCCAATCTTTTTGAAGGCGACTGAAACATAAGGCCAGATAGGAATGATTCATCTGCTTTATCTTGCAGACAGCAAGTGAGCATGTAGAGTAGCAATCAAAACAAATTCCACTCACTTTGGTCAATCTCGATTCTCTCCTTGAACAGGAGAAAAATAAAATAAACCACGTGCCTCTGTCCCTTTTGTGTACTGACTTGTTTGTTTTTGGCATTACCTTTCTTTCAAACTACTTCGCACAGCAAAAATTGACCTCCTGCATTTTTAGCTTCCAGGTTCAAGTTAAAGGCTGAATCTCAGACCTGTGGTCAAAATCCTGAGTGCCCGTGTGTCCTTTGTTCTTTTGTGTCCCCAGCATGGGTGGGGGGGGTGGTTGTGGGCGCTGGTGCTGAGATGCTGACTTCTTTCCTGTAGAGATTCACCAGTAGGCCCGTCCATAAAACTATCTACATCTCCTCTTCCTCCCCACCCCCCCAAAACTTGGGATGTGAGTTTTAAAGAGGACATCTCAATCTGTTCTCAAGATGAATGAGGGCCATCCTGGTACAAGATAATTGACTTCTTGTATCAGTTTGAAGCAGACTCCAAGTTTAGGCATTTCACAAACTGGCTCAATTTAGTTCTTCGTTGCACAATTTTAATGCCTGCATCCCATGGCTTCTCCCTTTTTAAATCTGTACGAATTCCCTTTGTTCCAAAATGCAACAGTTCAACACAACCCCATCCCAAAATCCTTTCCATGAGGAAACAAAATCTCAATGTGGCAGTGCAGTTTCCATCTGCTTGCCCATGGGAGCTCTGCTGTCTGGATGTGGGATCCGCACATGTGCACTTCTGTTGGGGTCACTAGATAACGATCATGAGTAGGAACCTTAGCTGACTCCCTTCATTCCTCCCCTCCCACATAGTTTCAATATCTGTAGCTTAATTGCAATGCCCCATGACCACTCCATTTGGGATTCTGCTGATTTAATCAGGGTTTGAACTTGGGACCTTGCTGATCTCTATGGCTTGGTTCCACACCACATGATACATTTGCTCACTTAAGCCATCGGGTAGAAACTGCTAACTTTATTTTACTACTACGGCACACATCATTAATTTTAAAAAATGTGAAGCTTTGTGCATCTTGCGTAAAGCATTCTTTTGATCTCTCGCGCAGTTTCTGTCAATGACTGTTTAAACTTTAAGCTCTGTGCCTGTCATTGGCCAACATATTTCATGCAGGTACATTGTGGCGCCTTTTTATGTCATCACGCCTCATAAAATTAGAGATCTTGGCAAAATGTATTTTAAATTAAAATTGGCAATCTTTCTAAACCGCTTGTTAACATTACAAAATTATATTCTCGTTGACTCTGACAAACCAACAACTCCGCGATTTCTGAACTGCTAGTGCAATTCAATAGACTCCAGGATAAAGACATTCTCAACCTGTCCATTCTCATCCTGGTTGTTACAACTCAAATGTTAGCAATAGTGACGTGAAAGCTTCAGTTTCATATCTGAAAAATCATGTTGAGGTACTACTTTAAAAAAATTAAAAAAATTAAAAATTTTCCTGCCAATTTGATTCCCCCCACCCCCCCATCTCCCCCCCCTGAAGATTTTGACTCCTTGCTGGGCAATAGTTCCACTGGTGCCACGTGCTCACTGGTACCTTGCTCAAGTGAACATTCTTTATGCAGGAGACTTGATAGAGTGTGGATAGGCTACTTCATTACGTGGGTGGGCTATCACAGCTCGATCCTGTCCTTACTTTGTGCACTTCCAGGAGGGATTGCTGGATTGTCATCCAGAGCAGGAACCGTGGCTAGTTTTCCCCTCCCTAACCCAAGGGCACTGATGCTGATTTGTACCATGCATAACTGCTACCTTAGCTGAGATCAGCTAGCTTAGCACTGGGCTTTGATTCAGGGACCGTCCTTGCTCTTTGTTATTGTGGTAACTGGGTTGAGTCACTGGGGAATTTGGTATCTGTGGATTGATTGAGTCACTGTGGAAAACCATGAAGTTCCATTTAATTGCATTCCTACCATTGTCATTCCATTCAGTAATGCCAGTGAAATTTCAGGAGAATTGTCTTAAATTTTATGTTTGAATTTGTTTTGCTCACTAACATGTGAGTGTTGATGGAACAGGTTTCACATTTGTCACCTAGTGTCGGCATTGAACACTCGAGGCAGAGTTAGGTGCAGGTTTAGAGTTCCTGCGGCTCCTTTCCCATATCTGAGTTCGAGACATTTCCCACATTGACCATTTCTTCCTCTTTGACTCTGTAATGAAATCTGTTTGTCTTGCCTGTATTCGTTTTGCACTCATGTATATTACCCTCCCCCACACGGTGTATAGTTTCACTTCCTCTTTACTGACTAACCTGGAAGGTTCCAGGTCTTGGCTCTTGGCTCCGCCCCTGACTTCTCTTACTTAAAGATCCCAGGATCTGTATGACTCATTCCTGTGAGCCAGTCGGTGTGTTGAAATGTTAGCTCTGATCTTAGTGATTAAAAGCCAACTTGTTAAAGTCTATAACTTCTAGTTTTGTGGTTATTGAAGGCACATCAGACTCAAATTGCTGATTTATGTGGAATATGACGGCAGCATTATATTATGGATTTGCATCCACTAGGGACGGAGTTGAGACCTCTCATTCAGGCGTTAGATGGGATGGAAGTCTCCTATCCGTCAGACTGGATATGAACCTGAATAACAAAGGACTGGGTGATCTATGGTAACCTGCTGCACCATCAGTCCCCTTCTAAGTAACTTTAATTTCTCTTTGATAACTGAACTCTTTCTCCTTTTCAGATGATGTCACGATGTTGCCTTGTGAGTTCTGTGAAGAACTTTTCCCTGAAGAAGAACTCATTCTTCACCAGGTATGTTTTAACCAGTGTCCACTCCAACCAATTGGCAGATGCAACCTTTGACCTGGTTCCGTAAATTCCCATTATTGATTCTGATAGTATTTCTGTTAGCACTTTTGCCAATAATTCAGTCATCAATATTCAACAAATGACTAACTTTAATAAAGATATATTTATTGACCCTCACTATTTTATCCAACTATGTACAGTACCTAGTCTGATTGCCAACATGATATTTTCTCTGTTAGTTAGTATAGAATGAACACTTGTGATGACTGCATTCAAAGCTCTTTGTAATGACCACAATCACCCAGAAATAGTGAGAGGTTAACAAAGTGGACCATGTCTGTTTTCTGCTATCTGAGATGTATGCCTCACTTTCAGCCAGCAGCTTTGCTGAGTTAGTGCCACGGAGCAAGGATCAACCCAAGTTTGAGTCCTGTCCCATTCAATTTTTGATCTGAGACAAGTTCTGATTAAGTGGTGCTAAATGATGGTGCTGCGTCTCTAAGCAGAGGGAGGGGTAATCAAAGGGTAAGTTACACCTGCTTATGCAAACAAAGGAAGAATATGCCTTGACTTCCTTCCTCTCCCTGTTCACATCCTCTCCATGTTCACACCCTTACCAAAGGGAAAAAGTCAAATAATGCTGACATGACCTTGTGAGCATGAGATAGGGTAGACATAAAAAATATATTTCCACTTGTAAGGGATTCAAAAACTAGAGGTCATAACTATAAGATAGTCACCAATAAATCCAATAGGGAATTCAGGAGAAACTTCTTTACCCAAAGAGTGGTAAGAATACGGAACTTGCTACCACAAGGAGTAATTGAGGCAAATAGTATAGATGCATTTAAGGGGAAGCTAGATAAACACATGAGGGAGAAAAGAATAGAAGGGTATGCTGATAGTTAGATGAAGAGGGGTGGGAGGGGGCTTGTGTGGGGCATAAAAATGACATAGACCAGTTGGGCCGAATGGCCTGTTTCTGTGCTGTAGACTCGATGGCCTAGAAATTCAGTAGCCTGCGCCACCTGTTAGCACCCTAAGAGGGCACTTAGTGGGTTTCGCGCCACTGGCCACGCCTCCCGCTAAATTTAGCGGGACGCTAATGGCGGCGCTAGCCATTAGCGCTGCGCCGCTACCGATGACGTCATCGGTGTGCGCAGCGCCCCGCTACCACCCCGATCGCAAAATTTAGTAGCGCCCCCTGCTTTAATTGCAACCGGTTCAGGGGGGCCTACCTGCGGCGGTAGAGGCGCTGAGGTGCGGGGCGACCATTTTTTTTGCTGGCCGCCTGCCAGCACACCTCTGCGCCGCTGTCCCCGGCCTCCTGAGCACCCCCCCCCCCCCCCCCGCGAAGTGCCGGCTGTGTCCCAAGAGCCCGGCACTTCTCCTCGGTGCCGGGCTCTTTTGCCGGCACTTGCGCTCTTTGAGCGCGCTGCAGCAGGCCCCTCCCCTTTAAGAAGGGGAGGAAGGCCTGCAGTACCGCAGCGTGTGGCGCTGTGGCACGTTGCGCTGCGATTTTCAGTTGCAGCGCCCCAAGAGGGATGCGGGGCGCCTCGAGTAGCGCCGCGCTTCGGTCTGGGGCGCTGAAACTGAATTTGCGGCGGGCGGCCGCGACTCCTTCCGGGGTGGTACTTCCGGCGCCCTGGGAATTTCTAGGCCGAGGTAACATGGTTATAGCCAGATAGGGATAAAAGTTTCAAATGTTTAATTTTGTAATGTTTGACTAATTATTAACCTATTCTACATTATAATGAGTTACTAACACTTTTTAACCTCGAGACTAAGCTAATAAACTGTAGAGTTTGATTGCGATAGCTAAAAATAATTTTGTAAATAAAATCAACTCTTCTAGGTGGCTATATGTAAATGAATTTCAACTCTATCTTTAACTTGAAAACGCACATGGGGAGGAGGGAAGTAAATCAAATCGAGAACTTCATCCAAATAGGGAGAAAATATCTATGAACAAGCCACCATGGACCCTTTCATTTCTCCCCACCATGACGGCCTCCTTTGAACTCCTTAAAGTCCCTTTCCCTTCCATCCAACAAGTGCAAGAGTGCACAGACTTCTTTGTCGCTAAGACTGAGACTATCCATTCAGTGTCCTCTGCTGCTTCCTCCTCTTCCCATTGCCCACCAAGCCAAACCTCCCCCCAAGCATTCCCCCGCCCTAGCCCGGAATCCACATTTCTTTCTAGTTTCTTTCTCATCTCCCCTCAAGTCCACTCTGAGCTCATCTTGTCCATTAGATCCACCTCCTGCACCCTCAACACCACCTCCACTTAAGCTGTTGACCACCCAACTTATCTTTCTGGTCCCCATGCTGGCTCACATTGTAAATAGCTCCCTCTCCAAGTTCTGTTGTCTTCTCTTTCAAAACTAGTGTCATCACCACTTTCAAAAAAAAACCGCCCTCAATCTCTGTCCTAGCAAATTACCACCCCATGTACAATTTCTCTTTCCTCTCCAAAGTGAACACATTGTCACTTTACAAATCCGTGCCCATCTTTCTTGCAACTATCTGAATTTCTTCAATCAGGTTTCTGCCCTTATGAGCACAGAACCAGCCTTAACCAAAATCACAAATGACGTCCTCTAACCATGATGCATTATCCCTCCTCGAACTCACTAAAGTCATTGAAATGGTCAACCATAAAATCCTCCAACGCCTCCCTCCCCTCTGATGCCTAGCTCTGGGACTGACCTTGCTTTGTTTCACTCTTGGCTATCTGATCGTGGCCAAAGCAGCTGCAGCAATGGCTTCTCTTCTGCCCCAGCACTGTTACCTTGAGTCCCCTGAGGATCTATCCTGGGCCCCGCCTCTTCGTTATCTATATGCTGTCCCTTGATGACATCATTCACAGACACCCTTCATCACTTCCTTTAACCCCTTCAGTGTCTGTGTTGTCAGACTGCTTGTCCAATAACCCATCTTTGATGGGCTGTAACTTGCTTCATCTAAACGGTGGGAAGACTGAAGTCATCATCTTTGGCCCCATCACAAACTCTATCCGTGCCACCGATTCCATCCTCCTCCCCAGCCATTATCTCAAGTTAAACCCGACTAGTCGCAGCCTTGGCATCCTATTCAAGCCCAAGCTGAGTTTCCTCTCCACGCAAAGAACACATGCTTCCATCTCTGTAACATCATCCACCTCCACCCCTACCTCTGCCCATCTGTTGCTGATACCCTCATCAGATAGACTATTCCAATGCTAGACTGGCCGACCTTCCATTCTCCACCATCCATAAACTTCATCTGCCCGTATCCTAAACTGCACCAAGTCCCATGCACCCATCACCCCTGTCCTCGCTGATTTACATTGACTCCCGGTCCCTTAATGCCTCTAATTTAAAATTCTTGTGCTCAGGTTTAAATCTCTCCATGGTCTTGCCCCTCTCTATCTCTAAAACATCTTTCAGCCCTACAACAACCCACCCCAACCAAACTCTCCCTTACTCTGACTCTGGCCTCTTGTGCTCCCTCCTGTCTTTGCCCCACCATTGTCGGCCATGCCTTCATGATCAGTCTGCCTCTCCACCTCCCTCTTTTTTCCTTAAGACCCTCCTTAAAACCTACCTCTGGCCAAGCTTTTTGACATCCCTCCTAAATTCTTCTTTAGCCTGTTGTCCATTTTTTGTTTGGTTATTCATCTATGAAGGGTCTTCGGCTGTTTTTCCATGCTAAAGGTGCTATATAAATACAAGTTGTTTGTGCAGTGACATAAATAAGAGGACTGCGAGTGAGTTGTTGAACTCGGGTGGATGTCATGTATTGGGTAGATACCTCTGAGATGGTAAGAAGGTGACTTTACTTGCATCTAAAATAGTGTGGACACTTTTTATCCAGTCCAAACTGAGTATGGGTTGGACAGGGATGGATATTTCCAAAAACACTAGTTGTGCACTTGAGCAAAACAGGCCTGATTGCATGTACACACAGCATTTTTAAAAGGAGGCAATCAAAAGTGGTACTTTTCCTTTCAAAAATACTGGGCAGGCAACCCGAAACCAGAGCGGGCGGTTCAGAATTAGGTGAATAGACACTACCTGGGCGTAATGAGCACTGAACCAACATGGCAGGTCTCTTTTGGAAGGCAAAGACATTTACAAAAACGAATCTATCAGCTAGAAGATGCTGCCTGGTATACAAATAAACTAATGGGGAATATGTTATACTGAAAGTATTCGATGTTTTACCGTTCCTCCCCCTTTGAGGGAATTGATTATAATTGTCTTTTACAGACTGGCTGTAACCCAGTTAGTGCCTTTGCGTCATTCAGTAAAAATACCACACTTATACCGCCACTGCCACTGCAAAGAGTCTCCATTCCCAGGACGAATGATATTTTCTCCCATCGTCACGTGAATCCCGAATTCTTTTCGGAAGACTATTCCCTGCCGTCATATGGTCCAATGGTGGGCTCAAGCGATGGAGATGTCATGATTCCCTGTGAGTTCTGTGGCATAGCGTTGGAAGAAGATGTGTTGTATCATCATCAGGTAAAAAAAAACCATGTACTCTTTGTATTTTACAAACAAGTTCCCAGGCTAAACCATCCTGTCCCACCAGTGATACCTGAAGTGTCAGAGTATTGGGCTTCAAATACCTAGAAGAGTGCACCTCATCTGAGAAGACTTGTTAATTCACATGCACTTAATGTTGTTAAGTACAGTAGCAAAAAGTGTGTAGTTTTCTGATTCACCTGGTTTAATAGATTACATGATATTTCTATCATTTTAAAGGATTTGGTAATGTATACCTTTTAGTAGGATATGTTTATTAGTAATGTATGGTTACAATAAAACCTGCTGCATAAGTCACACCTTCACGTGGGCTTTGTGCCCCTGAGTAAAAGGGTAAACGTTTTATTACATTGATATTACAGCATTGCCTTCAGAAGCAGCAATTCATTTGATGAGGTGGGTTTCCAAAGGGTCAGCTGAGGCAAAGATCAAATGCTGTTTCTGGCAGCATTGGGAGCTGCGGAGCACAATTCTGTTATGATGACTGTGGGCAGGTTCACAGCTCAGGCCCTCAATGCGTTGGTTGCTGTAGTATGCTGCTGGTCTATACTGACCTTAACCCCGCGACATTTATAATAAATACTTTTGAATGTCAAGTGTTGCCTGTCATGATATAGTTGCTGGTTTTAGCCAGTGTGTGGCACTGTAGAGCATGTTTCACAAATCTCTCTTCTAATGTGGCAGCCATTTTCCCTCGTTTTTTTGGGTGTTTTTCACTCAATGATCCCCTTTCCAGCCTTATTACACCTGTGGACCTTAACCCTATGAATTTATTGATCTGATCTGTTTTATAAATTTAATGATTCACTGATGCCGCTGCTTCATTAATTTACTCGTTCCTGCTGCACCAATAATTTAGTCATTTATTGCTGCATCTGCTGTTCCGTTGAATTATTTGTTGGTGTGCCCATTGAATAGGAAGCTGTTAGTTCACTGGTGCCTGCAGCTCCTTTAATTTGTTGACATGTTAGTGTGTCCATTATTGAATATTTGATGTTCTTGCTGCTCTACAAATTCACTGGTGCTCATCACTATATTAATTTGTTGCTGGGCCTGCTGCTCCATTAATATATTTATATGTAAATTTGCCCTTTGGTCTGTGAATTTATGAATTAACTACTGCTCACTTCTCTAATTCATTGCTACCTGCTGCTCTATTAATTTATTGATTCAGCAATGCCTGATGCCCCATTAAATAATTTGCTGGTATCTAATTAGCTGTCCTGTAATGTATCCTTTTGTTGTCGGTGAGTTGCACGGCATGTGATTTTTGTGGGATTAGCGTTCCTTTTGCGATTGCACGGAGTCAAAAACCTAATGCATTTCATTCTAGTTTCTCAGTTTGTTCTGTTAGTTTTTAACCTTCATGTTTTAGTCGCAGCTTCTGGTGTTCAGTGTTTCAGGATGTATTTTTATTGCACTCTGGGAACATCGCGATAAAACTTTTCAACAGTGTAAGAAATACAGCGCCTTTCACGACCACCGGACGTCCCAAAGCGCTTTACAGCCAATGAAGTACTTTTTGAAGTGAAGTTGCTGTTGTAATGTAGGAAACATGGCAGCCAATTTGCGCACAGCAAGCTCCCACAAACAGCAATGTGATAATGACCGGATAATCTGTTTTAGTGATGTTGATTGAGGGATAAATATTGGCCAGGCCACCGGGGGATAACTCCTCATCTCCTCTTCGAAGTAGTGCCATGGGATCTTTTACGTCCACCTGAGAGAGCAGACGGGGCCTCGGTTTAACGTCTCATCCGAAAGATGGCGCCTCCGACAGTGCAGCACCCCATCAGTACTGCACTGGAGTGTTGGCGTAGATTTTTATGCTCAAGTCTCTGGAGTGGGACTCGAACCCACAGCCTTCTGACTCAGACGGGAGTGCTACCCACTGAGCCACGGCTGAAGCACTGATATAGGTCTTGATCCCCGTATGCGTTGCCACAGGAGACTTTGATTGCCCTCTTCTCAAAAGCAGGAGATGGGGATTTATAGACAGCTGCCAATCTACAGAAGCTCCTCTCCGCAGTTACCATCAATAACTCACTGTACGCTATAATTCATTTAGAAGTGACTGGCTGTTCTATGGCATTGATTAGGGATGGTCTGTGATCTGGAGCACAGTTGTGATGGTAAAGTGTTAAGATGGAACTTTGTTTAATGAGACCTATCTCTTTAAGCACCGCTCAGGTACATCTCTGTGAAGAAGCCTTCTAAATAGGTACATTGTGGGGTCAGTTGGAGCGTAACTGCCAAAGGAAATTTCAGTACATTTGGGTACAGGAGGTACAACATCAAAATTTGCATATGATACAAAAATAGAGCACAATTAACTGAACCAGACTGCAAGTAACTTGAGAACATGAACAGGTGAGGAGATTGGGCAGAAAGATATTCGAGTAAAATGAATGCGGAGAAATGTGAGGTGATCCTTTTTGAGAGGAAGAGTAAGAGAACAAAAATACTAAGTGGTAAAACTTTAAACGGAATAAAGGAGCCAAAGCCCTTGAGGGTCAGATACACAAATCTTCAAAAGTGAGAGAAAAAGTTGTTGGGGAAGAGGGTAGGTTATCAAGGTCAGAAGGAAAGAAAGGTAGAGAGATCAGTGACACTTCAAATGATCAGTATATTGACTCAAAGCTTTTATACAGATAGATTCATGTAGTTAAAGCTGTTCCCCTCTGAGTCTGAACAGGGGCCATAGCGTGAGTCTTGGAATTCAGCTGGTTGTGGAAATGCACATACCAATCCAACACGTTGCTTTGGTTCTTCAGCACACGAGCATTTACATAGTTTAAATATTTTGGTGTAATGTGCATATATTTGGTAACCAGCCATTTGTGGGTCCTGTATATCTAATTCATACTGCTTTAAAACAGCGATACCATGAATTCTTCCAGAATATGCACTTCTCTGATTCTGCAACTAATAGTGCGATGATGGCTTCTGAGTTTAGCATCTGCTTAATGCTTCATAACCCCTTGATGCTGACTTACATTACTGAAGTAGATTGCAGGAAAAATCCTTGATTTGATGTGTGCTGTATACACAATGTCCATCTATTTCTATTTACCTATACAATCTATTCAGCTTGTACTATTCTAAGCAACCAATAGATGAGACGTTCAACGGAGGCCCCGTCTGCCCTCGGGTGGATGTAAGAGACCCCATGGGACTATTTTTTTGAATAAGCGCAGGAGAGTTCTCCCGATGTACTGACCAACATTTATCCCTGAACCAACATCAGAAGCCGATTATCTGGTCATTGTTTCATTGCTGTTTGTGGGAGCTTACTGTGCAAATTGGCTGCTGCGATTCCTACATTACAACTATGACTACATTTCAAAAGTACTGAATTGGCTGCAAAGTACTTTGGGACATTGAGTCGTGAAAGGTGCTGTATAATTGCAAGTTCTTTCCTTTCTAGATCCTGACTGACTGCAAGAGGGATTTCAAAACATGTTTATTTGATGATCACTGTATAGTCCAAATTGTGTCAAGTTTAATGTGCGTGCATGTTTAACATAAAGTTTAGAGTAAGAAAAGACCACTTTGCCCATCAAGCCTGCTCCTTCCACACTCTGCAAACATCCAGAGTATTCAACCATCCTCGTATTTTCATTCTCCCCTTGATCTCCCTGTCTTCCAGTCTATATTCTCATTTCCCCATCTCCAATGTCACCCTAGCACAGCAAGTTGTTGACCAATGATGTTACTGATTATCTCAGTCTTTCTTTATAATCACAAATCTGATTCCCAGTTGCCTATTGAAGGAATGAATTGCCTGATTGGATTAGGATGACATGATTACTTGTGGCTTTATATGGCTCTTTTGCTATTTTGGTGTTTCTGAAGAAAAATTGACACTTTGCAAATAGTTACAGGTCACCTGTTAATCAGCAAATGATGCTCAGTCTTTCATAGTGTAAATGCTTAGTTTGAACATATGAGGTGTTGCAATTTGGACTCTTCACCCAAATTTCCCCATCTTCAGTGAATTACAGTTTCCATAAATGGACATGGGTTCCCTTTGATCTGAAACTTCTAATCTTGAGTGCATCGTGAATGGGAGCAGTGCACTTCAAGACTCGCTTTTTAACCTAGATAGTTTTTCACCAGATATTGCACAAATTTCTCACTATACAGTCCTGTTCTCTCCGATAGATGGAAAAATGGCAAGTTTTGGATTTATGCTCACATTACGAATTGACTTTATTACAGGAGTCAAATATATATACAGAAGCTAAAAATGTACAAAACTAGTTGAACTATTTAAAAATTTCTTCTCCAAAGAGTGTTTCTTGTAAACTGGGATACTTCCTGATGTTTGTGGGTGCAGCAACATTTGTGCCTTCCTTTGAAGAAGAGCAGGGGAGTTCTCCCCGGTGTCCTGGCCATTATTTATCCCTCATCCAACATTAAAAAAAACACAGATTATTTGGTCATTATTACATTGCTGTCTGTGGGAGCTTGCTGTGTGCAAATTGGCTGTCGTGTTTCCTACATTACAACAGTGACTATGCTTCAAAAAGTACTTCATTGGCTGTAAAGGGACGCCCTAAGGTTGTGAAAGGCGCTATAAAAATGAAAGTCTCTTTTTCTCCCAGTGATCTTAGAATGTCGTTTGATAATAACCAAAGTTAAACAAAAGGACTGGGAGAGCTAGCCACACTTAAACCATCCAGACTTGGGACACTCCACATCAGAGTGTCACTCTGCCAGTTGTGTTGAAGAAGCTCTGATTCTTTCTCAACAAGCCAGCAAGTATTACAAGAATTCTTTCTATCACCCAAGTGAATGGGGTGGATAGCATTGCTGTATGGAGACAGGGGCTTGAGAAACCGCCTTTTTGGAATTTTCTTCTGGTATGTTGTCTGTTTAATGATTGTGGCAGTCACCAGTGATTGAGCTCCGTCACACCTCTTGGTGGCAAATCTGCATGCATTATAATTTCACAAACCTGAGGTACCAGCCAGACAACCGTGACCTGGTTAGGTTTTGTTCATCGGTAGTAATGTGAAGCCAGCGTCTCCCCTTGAGCTAGCAGCGATTCTGCAGCATTCGGTTTACATCATGGGTAGTAATGTAAACCGAAGCCAGCGTCTCCCCTTGAGCTAGCAGCGATTCTGCAGCATTACGTACTGTTTAAATGGAGGAAAGACAAAATAATTCTTTTTAGAAGCAGTTAGTAAAGTTTCATTTCAAATTCACAATACTTGGTCCAGCTAAAAATCTTAAAGTTTCTGCATTATATCTTTTTATTCAATACCTTTTTAAGCAGCACCGAGGTCTGCTTCTGTCACACATGTAGAAGTACTAAAGAAAGTATCAGTAACCTTCTTGAACTCTGTCTTTTTCTACCTGTTACCAGGATCAGTGTGATTCGCGACCACCGACAGCGAGACCACCTGACCAGGAAGCCAATCAGCCATTCCTAGTCACCAACACCGAGACGAGAGAGCTTCCAGAAGTGCCCATTCGGCGACAGAGACACCAGGGTAAACGCAAGAGTCACCGGTAGCTTTCTTTCACATCGAGTACTAACTAGAAGCCAGCTGCATCCCTACTGGGTGTGGGGGGAGGAGAGGGGGAATCTGAGGAAGAGGCAGCTGGGGCTCCTCTTGCGCAGCTTCTTAATTGCTGTCTGTACAGCAACATTGGGAAGGCCTGGGAACAATTCGACTGAACTATATTGGCCAAGAAAGGCACTGTGGTGCATTAACATGAGGGAGAAAATTGTTTTTACCCCTGCCTACCCCAACTTTAATTTTATCCTCTCCTGAAAGGACTCGATCATCCTGCAGTACAGCTCTTAAGTGCTGGCAGTCCTTCAATACCACACTGAAGTGGTCATTCTTCATATATATGCCTTGACGGTGGGAGTCTGTGGACTGTTTGACCATGGAGCATCCCAGCCAACCTCAATCCTACCCTGGTCCAACTCTCTGTACATGCACTTTACAATGCAGGTCACTGGACAGTAATCGGGAGCAGGAAGTGCAACTTTTTCTCTCTCCCTCCCTCCCCAGCCTAGGGCGCTGATGTCAAACATGCCCTTTCTCCTGCTGTAGCTGAGATCAGCTCACTCTGCACAGACCAAGAATTAAACCTAGTTTTTAATAGTGCGGTACCACACCAGAAGGTGCACGTACCCACTGAATCATCGAGGAAACTGAGAAATGAAATTTAATGAGTTTCTTATCCTTTGTATGAAATGTTTAGTCCTAGATGCCTAACAGAAGAGTAAAGTGGTTGTTGTAGCAGGGTTGATTGGTGCTTCGTGTTCTGCCATTTAATTAAACTATTTACAGCACATACTATGTGTGGCTGCTTAGTAAAGTGAATTTATAAAGAATAGTTTTTTTTTGTCTTAAAACTTGCACTTATAATGCTCTTCGTGACTTGTATTCTGTGAATGCAGGAGATGTCGGACCTAACCATTTTTCTCATCTGGATGACGTTGTCCAACCAAGACCAGCAATTCGACATTCATTAAGAATGAAACCAACAGGAGCTCCAGCAACATTCAGACACGGGAGTGTGGCCCAGAAATCCCTAACAAGCCAAGATACAGAGGCCATCGCCCCAAGTACCAGAATGGTCAAGGTTCCCAACAGAGAAGCATCTGAGCTGAGGAGGCGGGCCCGGAAACCTCTGGAACCGTCAGTGGGCTCCCCTCGTCCTATTGGAGATGTGTTTCCAGAAAGCTACAAACCCATGCTTCCCCACACACATGCTGCTAGACCCAGGTGAAAGTGTGTTGAATACTAGGGGCAAGTAAATGAGCATCTAGATCATTTTAAACAGCATCCTTTTAAAACCCAGTCTAATCACCCATAGCGCATAAATGGATATATTTTTCTAACAATTTGTTGACCTTATAGAAACTAGCTACAGGAATGATTGATAAGCGCTTGTTCCTAATGGGTGGCTGTCATAAGTGCACTTCCCATTGTGTGTCTGAGCCATGTGGACTAAGAAAGCCAGGATTCCTGCTTCTGATCACTGACCTGTGACCCTCCCCACTGAAGAGTGTACGTGTGTTGATCAGGTGAGGACAGGATCAGGCTCTGTTGTGATGCCCTCGGTAAACTAGTCTGGTGACGCTCACTATTTAGACTTGCACATTAAGAATGGCTACCTGGATGGGATACACTTGAGGTGAACTGCACCCAATAAGTTGTATGCCACATGTCAGCATCTTCAGAAGAGGGTTGAAATTTGGAAGAGGGAGTAAGCCCAGGCCCTCTTGTTCCAAGTGATTGGGTGTACATTTTCTTTAGGAACCCCCCCCCTCCAAGTATGATTGTCTTTCACTCGTCCGATTGGGCTGTGTTCAGATGCTGGTTTGCTTATCCCTATGGATTTCATTTCTTTGGCATATTAAGTTTTGATGTTATTTGGTGACGCTGCTCTTTCATATACCACCGTACTGTTGGAGTGCACGCTGGCGCAGGTTTGACCATGATTTCCCTACACAATGCATTGCTCTCCTTGTCCCATGTAGAGGTCTGAGAACAGCTCACTTGTTCACCTTCTCACATGGGGACAGTCCATGAAATAGAAAGCAATGTGTTTGTGCTTCCTTTCCAGTGTAGCACTGAGCTACACACATCCAAAGATCCAAAATTTGGGAAGCCACGGAAGTGGTTAGAGCTTAGGAGAGGAAAAGCAATTTTGATTTCCAGTGATTGTTACCATTGACCCTACAACCCTGCTGGTGCATTTATGTGGACATCCGGTGAGGACGGGAGGAGGAGGCTCCATGATTATCCCCATCCTCAATGATGGTAGAGCTCAGCATGTGAGTGCAAAAGACAAGGCTGAAGCGTTTGCAACCATCTTCAGCCAGAAGTGCTGAGTGGATGATTCATATCGGCCTCCTCCTGAGGTCCCCATCATCACAGAAGCCAGTCTTCAGCCAATTTGATTCACTCCACGTGATATCAAGAAATGGATGAGCGCACTGGATACAGCAAAGGCTATGGGCCCCGACAACATCCCGGCTGTCATGCTGAAGACTTGTGCTCAGGAACTAGCCGTGCCTCTAGCCAAGCTGTTCTAGTACAGCTACAACATCTATCCGACAATGTGGAAAACTGCCCAGGTATGTCATGTCCACAACAAGCAGGACGAATCCAATCCGGCCAATTACCGCCCCATCAATCTACTCTCAATCATCAGCAAAGTGATGGAAGGTGTCATCAACAGTGCTATCAAGCGGCACTTACTCAGCAAAAACCAGCTCACTGATGCCCAGTTTGGGTTCTGCCAGGACCACTTGGCTCTAGATCTCATTACAGCCTTGGTCCAAACATGGACAAAGGAGCTGAATTCCAGAGGTGAGGTGAGAGCGACTGCCCTTGACATCAAGGCGCCCTAGTAAAACTGAAGTCAATGGGAATCGGGGGGAAAACTCTCCACTGGCTGGAGTCATACCTCGCACAAAGGAAGATGGTTGTGGTGGTTGAAGGTCAATCATGACAGCCCCAGGACATCGCTGCAGGAGTTCCTCAGGGCAATGTCCTAGGCCCAACCATCTTCAGCTGCTTCATCAATGACTTTCCCTCCATCATAAGGTCAGAAATGGGGACATTCGCTGATGACTGCATAGTGTTCAGCGCCATTCACAACTCCTCAGATAATGAAGTAGTCCATGCCCGCATGCAACAAGATCTGGATGACATTCAGGCTTGGGCTGATAAGTGGCAGGTAACATTTGCACCACAGAAGTGCCAGGCAATGACTATCTCCAACAAGCGAAAGTCTAACCACTGCCCCTTGACATTCAACGGCATTACAATTGCCAAATCCCCCACCATCAACATCTTGGGGGTCACCATTGACCAGAAACTTAACTGGACCAGCCACATAAATACTGTGGCAACAAGAGCAGGTCAGAGGCTGGGTATTCTGTGGCGAGTATCTCACCTTCTGACTCCCCAAAGCCTTTCCACCATCTACAAGGCACAAGTAAGGAGTGTGATGGAATACTCTCCACTTGCCTGGATGAGTGCAGCTCCAACAACACTCAAGAAGCTCAACACCATCCAGGTCAAAGCACCCCGCTTGATTGGCACCCCATCCACCACCTTCAACATTCACTCCCTCCACCACCGGCGTACCGTGGCTGCAGTGTGTACCATCTACAAGATGCACTGCAGCAATTTGCCAAGGCTTCTTCGGCAGCACCTCCCGAACCCGCGATCTCTTCCACCTAGAAGGACAAGGGCAGCAGGTGCATGGGAACACCACCACCTCCAAGTTCCCCTCCAAATCACACACCATCCTGACTTGGAAATACAATCGCCGATCCTTCATCGTCGCTGGGTCAAACTCCTGGAACTCCCTCCCTAACAGCACTGTGGGAGCCCTTCACCACACGGACTGCAGCGGTTCAAGAAGGCGGCTCACCACCACCTTCTCGAGGGCAATTAGGGATGGGCAATAAATGCTGGCCCACATCCCATGAACGAATTTTAAAAAAGAGATCGCTATGGTGCCTTCAGTGGTTGAATAGGTTGCTGCCACTTACCACCTTGGTTTACACATGAAGCAGGACCATTTGGACATGGAATTGTTACCTATGGAACTGTAAGAATCAGCATCTTCAGGAGCGGGAGAAGATTTGGGGGTTGCAGATTTCTGACGGGATTTGTAAGGTGAGTTTGTATGTGTGCTTGTATGTATTTGCTCACCTTTTGCTTGCTGCTGTTAGAGTGCCTCTTAACCAGTTTTAAATTTATTTTCTACTCCCAAATGACATCCATTCTAAAAGAAGCAGCACATCATCAACCGTAATAATCATCATTATTGTAAGCTGTGAAATAGAGAATCCCCAATAAGCACAAGTAGATACTGCAGGATATTCTGACTACAGGTCTACATACCAGTCCCCATGTGAGTCCATGTACACATGTGTGCATGCATGTCTGAGACCAATATGTTATAGTTTAAACACCTAAAGAATAAATTACTTTACAGAATCAATTATTCTTTAATGGGTTATGCAGCACTTTTCCATACCTGCGCAGATTCAGTTTGGTGCTGAATAGTTCAAAGGACAATTCTTGTGGAAAAGTTAAAAGCCCGTGGTGCCTCGGTGTGCCAAGCCCGTGGTGCCTCGGTGTGCCAAGCCACTGTTCTTTCACCTTGGAAGCCTGGGCTCCAATCTAGTCTTTATTAAAAGGGATGGGGAGAGATGATTGCAGTTTGCAGGCACTCACAAAGATGTTTTGATCAGTCCCAGTGGAAATGAATCAAATTTGTTCTAGGATCATTGTGTGGAAGTTTTTAAAATCTAATTCCAACTGATTAGTCCTTTTCCTACAATCTACAGGCTTTAGAAACTCAAGTTGGTACCAACTAACCATGACTTCTTGATTTATCCCATCCTCCCTCCAACTCTTATCAACCTTGGTGGTGTCCTGCACTATAGGCCTTGGTACTTTGGTTTTTCTCATTGAAAACAAAGATCGCAGAGTGCTCCCTGATTCTGTTCTTGCTGGGTGAGCTTCTCCATTGCACATGACTGGTTTAGTGCGACCAGAATTTACCATTTCATTCTCAGTGTCTTTATAAGATCTTTGTTTACCTTTCAGTCTGAGAACAGAAGGATCTAGGATTTCCAGGAATACAATTCCTGCTGCCTCCAGGAGCAGAGTTCCAGGAATAAAGGTAAGAAACATTTGGAAAGGAAAAAAAATTGAGACTCCGATGAAAGGCAGATGGTAAATATAAAGGGAAGAATTATTAAAGTAAAATATTTAACTCCATGCACTCCTGCTATTGTATGCAAAAAACATTATTTTGCCCTATGGAGGTTTTCTCTTTTCCCCCATAACCCCTCTGATATTCCTGTTTCAAGTTTCTACACATGGCTGAGCGCTATGGTGCCAACAAGGACAAGTAACGCCAGATGGAGTAATACATATCCACCTCATATAAGCTGATCAGGGGTCTTTATAACTGGAAGATTTCAGTATCAGCCAAGCACACGGTATCTTGTACTTTCTGCTTTCCTCCTAAAAGTATCCTGCTTGAGGTACAGTTCCCTGGGCACCATGTGCACTCTGGTATCTTGTCCAAGTGCCTTTTCTTCATATGTGAGCTTCAGCATCAAGTGTCTCGAGGTTATCTGACTGTAAGGAGCATCACAGCTGAGCCTAAGCCTGTTCTCTGCTGCTGTCCACAGACACTTGCACTTCTTGCAAGAGTTGCTGGATAGCAGTCTGGAGCTTTCATTTTCCACATTCATTGACAGTAAGAGACAGTTTTTTCCAGATAACTCTCATACAACTCATTGTCCTTGTTCTGGGAGAGTTGAGGGGGCTAATTCTTCGTCGTTCCTTGAATGTTGGTTGTGTTCTCCTGAAAATCACTGCAAGCCTGCATGTTTTATATCTTTCTTTTCTAAGTCTGTTGCTTTTGGTGTTTTTTTCTTTATTTCTCACTGTCCAGCAGAGCAATTGTCCTATATGTTCTTGTTTTTTTCTTATCTGTTGCTGTAAGTGTCCTGGGACAGTACAGCAGGTTACAGTCAGTACATTATTTCTCAAGGCAGCTTTAAGCTGTAAACTGGCCCAGGATTCTTTCGATCTTGGTGAAATCAACAATTATGGCCCAGAGGCCTTTGCTCAATTGGTGTTTTGATGCAGCGATCCGTTCCTCAGTAGGCTATCGATCCCAAATTAGTCTACCTGTTGGTTTTGATTCTGTGATTAGATGAGTTAACCTGCGTTTGCTGTTCATACCCCATTATGCTGTTTTACCAAGTATTGAAAGCCTGGATTAGCAGGATTTAAGTCCATTCCTTTATCCATCTCCCGTTTCCAGGGTGAGCGTTGCCCTGACAGTTCCTGCTCCGTAGGTCTTACTTAGAACACAAGAACATAAGAAGCAGGAGTAGGCCATTTGGCCATTCAGTAAGATCATGGCTGATCTTCTACCTTATCTCCACTTTCCTGCACTATCCCCATATCCCTTGATTCCCTTAATATTCAAAAATCTATCGATCTCTGTCTTGAATATACTCAACGACTGAGCCTCCACAGCCCTCTGGGGTAGAGAATTCCAAAGATTCACCACCCTCTGAGTGAAGACATTTCTCCATCTTAGTCCTAAATGGCCAATCCTTTATTCTGAGACTGTGACCCCTGGTTTGAGACTCCCAGCCAGGGGAAACATCCTCCCAGCATCTACCCTGTCAAGCCCTGTAAGAATTTTACATGTTTCAATGAGATCACCTCTCATTCTTCTAAACTCCAGAGAATGTAGGCCTAGTCTACTCAATTACTCCTCATAGGGCAATCCCCCCATCCCAGGAACCAGTCTGGTGAACCTTTGTTGCACTCCCTCTATGGCAAGTATATCCTTCCTTAGGTAAGGAGACCAAAACTGTACACAATACTCCAGGTGTGGTCTCACCAGGGCCCTATATAATTGCAGTAAGACGTCTTTACTCTTATACTCAAATCCTCTTGTAATAAAGACCAACATACCATTTGCTTTCCTAATTGCTTGCTGTACCTGTTCACTTTCAGTGATTCGTGTACAAGGACGCCCAGGTCCCTCTGAACATCAACATTTCCCAATCTCTCACCATTTAAAAAATACTCTGCTTTTCTATTTTTCCATCCAAAGTGGATAACTTCACATGTCTCCACATTATATTCCATTTGCCATGTTATTTCCCACTCACTTAGCCTGTCTATGCCTCCTTGTATCCTCCTCACAACTTACATTCCCACCCACCTTTGTATCATCAGCAAACTTGAATAGAACATAGAAAAATAGGAGCAGGAGTAGGCCTTTTGTGCCTGCTCCACCATTCATATTGATCATGGTTGATCATCTATCTCAATACCATATTCCCGCGCTCTCCCCATATCCGTTGATGTCTTTTGTGTCCAGAAATCTATCTATCTCCTTCTTAAATATATTCAGTGACTTGGCCTCCACAGCCTTCTGTGGTAGAGAATTCCACAGGTTCACCACCCTCAGTGAAGAAATTTCTCCTCATCTCAGTCCTAAATGTCTTGCCCTGTATCCTGAGACTGACCCCTCGTTCTGGACCTCCCTGCATCCAGTCTGTCTAGCCCTGTCAGAATTTTATACGTTTCAATGATATTACATTTGGTCCTCTCATCCAAATCATTGGTGTAGATTGTGAATAGCTGACGCCCAAGCATTGATCCTTGCGATATCCCACTAGTTACAGCCTGCCAACGCGAAAATGACCCGTTTATTCCTACTCTCTGTTTTCTGTCTGTTAACCAATCCTCAATTCATGTTAGTATATTACTCCCAATCCCATGAGCCCTAATTTTGTTTAATAACCTCTTGTGTGGCACCTTATCGAATGCCTTCTGAAAACCCAAATACACCACATCCACTGGTTCCCCTTTATCTATTCTGCTAGTTACAACCTCAAAAAACTCAACAGATTTGTCAAACACGATTTCCCTTTCATAAATCCATGCACTGTTATCACATCCTTGATAATTGATTCTAGCATTTTCCCTACTACTGATGTCGGGCTAACTGGTCTGCAGGTCCCTGTTTTCTCTCTCCCTCCTTTCTTAAATAGTGGGGTTACATTTGCTACCTTCCAATCCGTGGGAACCATTGTAGAATCTTTGGAATTTTGGAAAATTACAACCAATGTATCCACTATCTCTATAGCCACCTCTTTCAAAACTCTAGGATGTAGGCCATCAGGTCCAGGGGATTTATCCGCATTATAAGTCTCTTCCTTTGATCTAATACTATCTTTAACTTCTCTTGCTAGCCAAGGTTGGGCCACTTTTCCTGTGGGGTTTTGTGCCTTAAAGGAATATGTAAATTATGTATTAATTCTTTAAATGCTAGCCATTGCTTGTCTACTGTCATATCTTTTAATGTAGTTTCCTAATCTATCTTAGCCAACTCGGCCCTCATATTTTGCTTTGTTTAGATTTAAGACCCTAGTTTCGGATTCAACTAAATCACTTTCAAATTGAATATAAAATTCTAGCATTATGGTCACTCTTCCCTAAAGGCCCCTTTACAGCAAGGTTATTAATTAACCCTTTCTCGTTGCATAATACTAGATCTAAAATAGCCTGTTTGCCTTAGTTGGTGCCTCAACATACTGATCTGGAAAACTATCTTGTATACATTCTATGAATTTGTCCTCCACACTATTACTGTAAATTTGGTTTGCCCAGTCTATATGTAGATTAAAGGCCCGCATGATTACTGTATTACCCTGTTACATGCGCCTCTAATTTCCTGATTTATACTCTGTCCTACATTACAACTACTGTTTGGGGGCCTATAAACAACTCCCACCAATGTTTTCTGCCCCTGCTGTTTCTTCGCTCCACCCAAACTGATTCTACTTCTTGATTTTCGGAGCTAAGATCCTTTCTATCTACTGTCTTTATCCCGCCCTTTATTATCAGAGCTACCCCGCCTCCTTTTCCATTTTGCCTATTTCTTCTAAAAGTTAAGTATCCTGGAAAATTTAGTTTCCAACCTTGGCCATTTTGCAACCACGTCTCCGTTATGGCTATTCGATTAAACCTGTTAACTTCTATCTGCGCTATTAATTCATCTATTTTGTTGCGAATGCTTCCCGCATTCAGATATAGTGCCTCTAGCTTTGACTTAGTTCTCTTTCCCTGATGTCACCTTAGTCACTGATGCTGTATTACCTTTGTTTACTCTCTCTATCCCTTCCTGACCCATTCTGCATATTTTTTACCCAAAACTCTACTCTGCTCCAGAACCTTGACATTTCTCTCTGCTTTTAAATTTACTCTTTCCTGAATCCTGCTCTCCTGCCCCCACCCCACCCTTCATTAGTTTAAAGCTGTGTCTACTGCCCCAGTTGTTCGGTTCGCCAGGACACTGGTCCCAGCCTGGTTTAAGTGGAGCCCGTCCCAACGGAACAACTCCCTCTTTCCCCAGTACTGATGTCTGTGCCCCATGAACTGGAACCCCTTCCCACACCACTCTTTGAGCCACGCATTTAATTCTCTAATCTGTTTGTCCCTATGCCAATTTGCACGTGGCTCAGGTAACAATCCAGAGATTATTACCTTTGAGGTTCTGCTTTTTAATTTGGATCCTAGCTCCTCAAACTCCCTCAGCAGAACCTCATTCCTAGTTCTACCTATGTCATTGGTTCCTACGTGGACCACGACAACTGGATCCTCCCCCTCCCACGACAAAGGCTGAGGCTCCTCCAGCACTGCACCTGGGGTCCCCTTACCTGCCTGAGTTGCAGTCACACCCTCCTGTCCCTGACCACTACCTAACCTAAGGGGTGTGACTGCCTCCTGGATCAAAGTGTCCTGGTAACTTTCCCCATCCCTGATGCCCCGCAATGTCTGCACCTCAGACTCCAGCTCAAAAACTCTGAGCTGAAGTTCCTCAAGATGCAGGCACTTACTGCAAATGTGGTTGTCCGGGATCACAATGCTCTCCACAAACTCCCACATGCTGCAGTTGCGGCGCACCACCTGCACTGCCATTCCTGTATGACCTTGTTTTATTTAATTAAATTTGTAATTAGGTAACTTAGTTTACAGTGTAGTTTCTTGACTAGCTTAAGTTAAGGGTACTGAAATTAAATATCTACCTGTAACACAAAGCACTACAAGTAGTGTAGACAAAAAGCAACAACTCCTTCCTCCTCTTCTCCAAATTCCCAAATAAAACACTCTGTTCAAGTCCACTCTGTTTAATCCCACTCTGTGCAGACCGCCTTAAACCTTAATCCTCCTTAAAAGCAGGCAATAAGAACTCCATATCAAGAAGCTCAAAATCCATCAGGCTGTCAAATAGCTTGCTGTCATTTGTTGTCTAGGCTTGGGCAGATGGAATAGCCACTGAGCAACAGTAGCAGAGGCTGCAGGAAGCCATGGAACTGTACTCCTGCACTTTCAGAAGAGGGGAGAAAGTTTGTCAAAGTTTCTATTTAATTAATGTTATTTTTATCTTCAATTTTATTCCTTTAAAAAAAAAATTACACTTTTTTAGTAGAAAAGTTTAATTGAACATTGTTCCCAAAAATCAGTGCACTTAAAATATTAGATGAACTTTCTTTGTAATTAAATGTCATATTCTGTTTGCTTTTCCCTGATGGCTCAGTTGTTCCAGTGTGAAATTGAATCATACAGTCCAGAAAGGTGCCAAGTCTGATCTCCAGTCTCTGCTGTGTGAGCCAATCTCAGCCAGGGCAACAGCTACTATGGATCTTGGTGCCCCTGGGCTAAGGAGAGGGAACAATAGCTGTCAGGGTTCCTGCACCTGATTACTAGCCAATGATTCCTGGTGGGAAGTGTGTATATATGGATATTGGGTGCATATAGTGAACAGCTTGATGATGTTCACTGAGCTTACAAGTAAATAATAGCTGCTTTAATGAGCTACCAGGGAACATTGCTGGGCAACAGAACTGTGCTGTTGCATTTTCAGGAGAGTGGTGACATGATTTAAGGGGGAATGTGTTATTAGTTGCCAAGAAGAACCCATGTGATTAAAGTATTCTGTTATGTCTCTTTCTCCATTGCAGCAGAATATACCGAAAACAAGACCAGAAAATGATGGGAAAGAAGAGGAGTGACTAAATAGGACTGAACTACACTCATTACAATGGTGTCCAGCTCCTAAATTATATTTAGCGCTAAAACTCAGGACTTACTTTCTTTTTCCTATGCAAAGAAAATATTTATCCGAGTGTGGTTTAAGTGGTGGTGTTTTTATTTCCTCTTTTAACTCAGTTTTCATTGTGGGGTAAAAAAAAATTGTTTAACAGGAGCTCACTTTTTTTTGGATCCCTGCACCACATAATAACTAAAAAGGCAAACAGACATTTTAATTTAGAGATTTTCTGTGTACTAGAAGGGTCTTGGAGATAAATTGGGGCAAGTTTGCTTACACAGCTGAGCGACTGTTTGAAAAAATCATGAAAAGCCCATTTTGGTACCTCATTCCATTTTAACAGGACATGCTGTGGAAAATTACAACTTGAACAAACATCCCAAGGAGATGTTTTTACCTTGTGTAATCAATTCAAAGCATCACACCATAGAAAAGGGCTAGTGATAAGTTTAATAATCTTAACACATCCCAAACCACAAGCTTGAATAGTACCTAGCCATTACAAGTACCCTAGGGTATAAGGTACAGCCTGAAATTTCTTCCATGGTTCTTGATGTGTACAATTTCTGTTTTATATGTTTATTGAGCGTTTTGGGTGGGGGTGTTAACTGTTAACGGTATCTGTCTCTTTGCCTTTGCTGTCATTTTTCTCATTGTTTGATTTTCTCTTGCTGCTCTGCTCTCACTGCTGGCTCAATCTGCTTCTGCCTGTATCGTGCTCACTCGCTGCCTCTTTCTGCTGTCTTTGTGTGTCTCACTTTGCTACGTGTGTGTCCTTTGCTCTCTGCTTCACTCCCGCGTGCTCGTTCTCTGCTGTCTCACGTGCATTCATTTTTCTCGTGTCTATTTTGTGCAAAATTGCATTATGCAGGGACCACCAATTATGTTGTGGTCAGTACAGATTTATCGAGAAATAATTCTCTGTCTTTCAGGGAAATTTGACATATATATGTTGTGAAAGCTTTAATATATATATTAATCTGCATTTTGAGAGTTGCAGACCCAATCCTATTAGCTGTGATGAAGTGTCTTTTTTAAGACAGCTGAGTGTTTTGGAATCAAGCCTGCTGCTCTGGGCAACTTTAAAAATACAGAAACTGTGGAGGCAATTTATTAGAAATGTATTTACACTTTTAATGGCAATACTTAGGTAATTTGGAAAAGCACGGGGTGGGTTAGAATTGTTATTTAGAACTTTGACCCTTTTTGTTGCTGGAAGAAGTTGGTGCATAAGGAAGTTTAAAAGTAGTTTAGACTGAAAAAAAACCCTAAACTACCCTCTCTTCAGTCTTGCATTGCCTGGGAGCTGATAAATGTACTTAATGAAAATTATACTTTTTTTAAATAAATAGCAGGGAGGGAGGGGTTCAGAAAATTTAAGCGAGGGAAGGTCAAGATCTCAGTGAAGAAAGGTGGTAAAAATGCAAAGGAAACTGAGGGGCTTGCTAGGGAGGGTGAGAAGAGTGAGAGAAAAAAGTTACCAAGTTCAGCCAGGCAATCGGGGCAGAAGGAAGATACCTGTTCAGGAAAGGGATCAAGGGAGGGAGAAGACTTCAGGACCAAGTCATCTCTGGTAAACCTCCTTGTGACCTCTCCTGGGAGCAGCCTTGATGGGAAAGGATTACCTACCTGCCTGTGTGCAGGTAAGAAATGTGGGCCAATGGGGAAAGAGACATTTTAACACAGAAATTTTATTTATATGGGGCCGTAAATAGAAATGAATTGCTCATATAACAGGTTAGATTTGTGGTGTACACTGTAGAATTGCTGGGTATAGTGTAAGCATGCCTTTTGAGCAGTCTTTTAAATGTGTTAAAGTAAATACAATTATTCAGTTAACCAATTTAAGTTAAAGGTGGTCACCCCTCTTGTTTTCCCTTGCAGTAACTCCTGTTAAAACTAGTAAGCTTTTTACTGCCTCTATAGCAGGGAGGAGGGGGATTTGTGTACACTTCTGTTGGTATTTATTATTAGTTGACTGAGGAGATGTCTTATTTAGATTTATAAAATTCAGAGGGGAAAGCTCCTGTTTTGAATGAGAGAAATTTTTGTTCAGTGTGGCTCAGTTGTCAGTCAGTCCTGCCACTGATTCCACAATGGATAGGCTGTAGGACGTTTTAAAACTTTGTACATTGTCCAGTGGTAAAATGTTCTTTCTTGCCATTGTGTTTGCATAGTTTAAAACATCTTTGTTGTAAACTTGTGCTCATTTTAAAATGTAACAGAGAGGTGTGTCTAGAGTTGCTTCTGTTCAAACTAGGTTTCTGACCTTGCTGAGTTCAAAGAGCTATTGTTTGCTCCTAATTCTACTGCCTCTTGCTGTTTGGCCATGTTCATATGGTCAGGGAGACCAGTAAAGAAATGGTTGCTTTACTTAGGCTATATATTTTTTTAAAGTGTTAACCAGATCAGTTCATCATGAAACTGAGAAATTGGCACTTGCCCCTCAAGATGAGGGCACGAGTGGTCATTCCACAGCCCCCTCCTCCAGCTTGTTGGCAGAAAGGCACTGGCAATGGTGGTGGTCACGCACAAGGTTTTGGGTTGGGTTCGGTGCCTAATCTGTCCGGATCAAGTATCAAACTGCAAATCCAGCAACACCAGTACTCTATGCATCCCTCTTTGAATGAGGAAATGTAACTGAGGTATGATGTACCTAACGGTATCTTTTTCTCTTCCATGCCTATAGCTCATGAGGCAACCACTGCTTTTACATTCAGCAGATCAAGGTCTAGCTTGTTTCCACAATGAAGAGCCTTTTAAGATGTGGACAGACCATTAGCCTGACCACCTAACAGTATGTTGCGTATAAAATGTTCTTTGTGATCCATTTCTTCTGTATTCTCCCCCCACCCACCCCTCCAGCGTTCTTGACTCTTAAGTCCCCTGTTGGGTGGAACCACAGATGGGAGGGCTTTACAGCTCTGAGCAATCCACTCGCCAAAGCAACTCAAACATAGAGACTTCTTTTGCTTAATGTGATGCTGTATTAATGGGGAGGGGCCTTATTACAGCTTTGTTACTTTAATTTACTTGATAGTGACATTAATTTCCTGAATATCTAAGATGTAGGAAATGTGGGTGGGAAGTAAGACCTATAGTGTAAACGTGTGTGTATAGAGGTATGTAGTTCTTGTAATAGAATAGTATCTATACCTGTACTTCTTGGATAGGATTGGTGGGAAAATAAGAATGCACTGTTGCAATTCTGGAGCTTGGTAGCAGAATGCCATCTTAGGGGTTGCAAGGAAAGCAGAGCACTTCCAGATACTGGCTAGACTGTTTATTTCAGTGACCCTTTTAATCCTGACTTTGCGTCTCATGGCAGAATTTCCCCCCCCAAATTGCCCCCTACTTTAAAAGCTGATGAACACCTCTTCAGCATGGTGTTCTCTGAACCAGCATGAGTGTAGATGGTACACTTATGTTTGGCTGAACATACTGTGCACACAACCATGCCCACACATTGTGTGGACAGGTGGCAATGTATCCTTTAAATAGCTGAAAGATTCTGTCTCATGCCATCGTGGTTTTCTATCACCAGCATACATTTAATTGATTGTGAAATCTTTTTATCAGCCTCAAGATTTTTTTAATTAGACAACTGTAAATGTATCAATTTACAATATATAATAAAGGAGGTTAAGAAATGGTTAATGACCTGTTTGTGAAATCTCTGGATAGTGAATGCTGCTGGCTACACATAATCCAGGTTGTGATTTGCATCTGACCATACTGATTCCTTGCTCTGTTGACAGCAGTACACGGACGAGGAGCTGTAAACTGACTACTCTGCCCAAATTTCACCATAGCATCATTGCCTACTGTTTAAACCCCACGATGCCATTTATACTTCAGCCTATACTCGGAGTGACTCCCTATTTTCTGATACAATAGCAAAATAGTGCGGATGCTGGAAATCAAAGTACTGGAAACACTCAGCAGGTCAGGCAGCATCGAGGAGAGAGAAACAGAACCAACGTTTCGGGTTGAACTCTTAGTCAGAAGTGGAAAAGGTGAGGGAGGAGAGATTTTTAAGCGGGGCAGGGAGGAACGAACGGAAGGCAAAAGGAGAAGTAATGGGACAAGTTAAACAAAAGCTGGCTCGAGATGATGTGTGGATTGATGATGGCAGCAACATTAACAGCTACCATGTGAGGAAATGAGAAAAAAATAAATACAGGGGCCAATTTATAGTCTGACTGAATTGGCCCCTGTATTTCTTTCTCCTTTTGCCATCATCCCATTTGCCATTCAATCTCTCCTGCCTGCCATCCTATCACAGACTTTCCTCCCCTGCCCCTGCTTAAAAATCTCTCCTCCCTACCCTTTTCCAGTTCTGACAAAGGGTTCGACCCAAAACGTTGGCTGTTTCTTTCCTTGATGCTGCCTGATCCGAGTGTTTCCAGCACTTTGTTGTTCCCTATTTTCTGACTTTAACATGCACCTAAACTTGCTTCCTATTGTCAACCAAACTCCCACAGCTACCCCTTCTACCATGTGATCTTTTATAGCCTCTGAGGTCTTGATCACTGAAAGGCAATTCTCGATTACTTCCTCCTCTCCCTTCCCACTCATTTCTTCTTTTCCCCTCCCCCCAGCCATAATATTTTCCACCATTGGCCTCATGAATTCTTACATGGCTCTCCATTTATCGCGACACTTCTACTGCCCTATTAAATTGCTACCTCCCCAATATTTTCAGTGCCTGTAATCCCAGCAAATCAGCCAGTTTCCTAACCATGTCTCTCTCCCTGTGCATCCCTTAAATCAGAAGGACACAAATGTAAGTGTACTTGGTGCACAACTGCCCTGGTCATCAATTGCCAGATTTGGCTTGAACATATCAAGGTTTACAGTGAGTCACTTTCCTTTGCCAAAATAGTCTTCTATTCCAAAGCCATACTGGGTCATTATTAAGTCTAAGCATGTGGTGCTTTATGACAAAATAATTTCTCAGATGAATCCAGTGGGGAAGTTCCTATGGTAAGTGTGCCTAAATGATACATGGTTAGAATCAGAATTAGGCAGCCATTTATTTGGTTGATCGTGCCCGTGCTGGCTCGGAGCTATCCACTTAGTCCAATTCCCCTGCCCTTTCCATATTTTTCTTTTTTGAATATCCACATCCCTTTTAAAAGCTTTTATGGATTCGGCTTCCCCTATTGTTTCTGGTAGGGCATTCCATGCCCAATAACTTTTTGCATAAAACCATTTCTCCTAAACTCTTACTTTGTTCTTTTGATAAATTTAGTTCCTCTAGCTCACAACATGCCAATTAATGGAAATAATTTTTTCCTTAAAAACAAATGACTTCAGAATAAAATCTGTTTCAACTGTTTAATATGAATGTAATTCCCATTCATACATCACTGCTTTAGGTACCAATGCAGACTAGATCAACAATACAGATGATTTTAAAGATGCATTCATAAATAATCACAATAAATATACATCAATGACTGTACAGAGCACATTAACACCTGTATGTTGATATGTCCTTTAAAATTTTTTTTTTTTTTTTAAGTTTATCTGGTTGCTCTCAGTAAAATGGAGCAGTTGTAGCAGCAGATTAACATTACCACAGCCAGCACCACATCACTCTAACAAGGCAGGGACAAAGAGCCAGATCCACACTGGTGTCGGGGTTCATACAAGCAACACTGATACCTCTTTTTTTTTTAAAGCTGGACATGCTGCCCTTTGTACTCCATGAACCTGGTAGGAAAACAATGGCTGAATCAACCATAGGGAATTGAGCTGGTCACTTGACAGGAACAATCTCTCTATTCTGCTCAGACTCTGGCCTGACACTTAAGTTGTTGAATCCATTTGATATTGGAAAAACTTATGATTTAAAGTTAAGACTTGTTTGTCATTATAGGGGTATGACTTTAACAGTATATTTTAAAGTAAATGAGCAAATAAACTTTCCTGATTGGCCAGCTTGTTTCTGTATATTGCCATATTATAGTTCTGAATATTTTCAATCTGTTTTATCCCAATCAGCTGAATCTTGGTCCCCTCACTGCAAGGTTCATCTGCCACAAAGCAATCAGGCTGGCTGAAACACTCACCCTTTAACTGCAATCTATAAACCAGTGTGAATAAAATAGACCATCTTTTCACAGCAAATCTGGCTCCAGAATTTTTATCATAACTGAAATCTGTATGTGTACTGTGTATATAAGATTACACTGTGGTGTGTATAATTTGATTATAAAATGTGCAAGCACCCAACAAAAATAAACTCCCACCACCAACACTGGCAGTGGGTCAATACGCTCTTTGTCTGCCAAATAACAACTCTATAATTACACAAAACCTTCATTCACTCAGTTATTAAACAGGCCCTTCACATATACTTGCAGGCCATCTGACCATTGCACAGCAAAAGAAAAGAAAAATATGCACTCTACGCCCTATGATAGTTTACATTACACACTAAGTATCCAGAGGCTCTGCGTTCCTCCTACCGCGAGCTTTAAGACCTGTCAAACCTCCTGCATTGCAAAGGGTTGGGATAAATCCAGCAACATTCCCAGGTTCATGCCCCTTGAGACATTATCCCTGCTCCTCTTGCCTCTCCTGCCTTGTGTGCTTGACGCCCAGTACTAACATCATCTTTCTACAAAAATGGTAGCATCATGTGTCCAAGCAGTTAGTTCTGTGACCTCAGCTCTTCAATTCCTTAAAATTGCTCCGATTCCCAGAATAGTTTTAAAAGCTAGTGTTTTAGGTATTAGTTTCATTGATATGAGCTAAGCTATCTTGATAAATATAACAGGTTAGTGGGTATTGTACTAAAAAATAAAATCTCCCATGTTCCTCTTTGCTTTGTCAAGCCAAAGTACACTCATTTTCTTTGTATGAAGACATAGTGAAGAATTGGCTACTCTTTTACAGGGGATGCTAGGGATTATTACCTAATCTGGGTTTACATTAATGCACTTTGGAGGATACACATGAACCTCTCCCCTCGCTCCCACTCAGGAAATCTCAAACATAATGTCAGGGACACACTATAACAGAGAAGGCTGCAAGAGGTCAAAGTTCTGTTGTGTTCCAGCTCTCATTTTCAAGCTTATCCCAAGGTACAACTCTTCATGACTGCTGGATCATTTCACAAACTTAGTGATATTCTATGGTCTAAATGCAAAAAAAACATTTCAAGCAGCTGTAGATTTATACCCGTGACCTTTGGGGGCCAAAACAAATTTGAACGAACCTTTTCCTGTTTCATAATCTGAAAAATACATGTAATTAGGTAAACCAGCCACACGTGCATACATGTGGTACATTCACTACACTCTGCCAAGTTCAATAGTAGGAATTTAAATGTAGGCAGAAAAACTCAAACACAAACAGCTTTTCTCAATGTGCCTTCAGTCACGCTCAGTGCGCACTCATCTCGAATACTAGAGAGAGTGGTCAGATATTCAAAATAACAGCAGCTTGTGATCTCTATGGCTGTGTCCTCAATGTACATTTACAATGCAGACCTCCCTCCTCAGGTTAGATAGCAGTGGATACTCCCAACCAGATTAGAGAGCAGCTCTGTGTACAGAGCCTGAACTATGCCCCTCTCCGTTACTTGTGGCACACCATTTACATGTTTTTGTCCTTGCAGTTTACATGCCCCTTCTGACTGCGTTTTAGCCATTCCTACTCCTGGTGCCAAAATGCTTTTTCCTCTCACACACACACAACTAAACTGCAAATGGCTTGGATAAAAGGAAGCTTTGGGGGGTGATGAGTGAGGGCGGCAAGCCACGGTACCTGTTCAATGCCTCTTCTGAGCAGTATACTTCTTAAAGATGCTCTACAACATTTGGCACCAAGGGTAGCATTTTACAATGCAGTAAACCAATTTACTGCTGAATGTGTTTTGCAGCTTTTATGCATACAGTACTTAAACAGTAAAAGAATATCCTGGATGTTTCCAAAAGGGCTATGAAGTTAAACTTACTGAATCACACCACTCGAGTCACAAAATAAAAACCCAAGGGTGGAAATGTGTGTAACTGGGCTGTGTGCGAAGGTTTGTATGTAACGTGGGCTATTTTCATAGCAATTCTCAGATCAAATCGACAGCAGGATAGTTTTTTCTTTCATTAATTAGGGCTCATGCTACTGCTTGCATTTCAACTTTAATATAGAAAATTTAAAATGAGGAGGGGGCACTGAACTTGTGATGCATTGGTTTAGGGTTACAATGCATGCTCCATGCAAGCCAGTCTCAGCCAAGCAGGGGCCAGACACTTCATTTTCTGAGGGGGGAGAAAGAGAAACATAAAATGGGGTTTGGAAGTATTATGGGCCACACTCACTCGCATCCAAGTTGTCTGTTAACGTGACAGAGCTCTTAGGAGGCAGCAGTCTGTCCACCCACTCAGCTGGGAATGGGGTGTAATTTGAAAGATAGGGAAAATGAAGGGGGTGAACTGAATCAGCAATTGTACATCAGAAACTGACCTCTGGCACAAAATAAGTTTCCAGATAACTGTGTCTCAATACCACCCACTCCCAATCTTGTTACCAGGCTCTGCTGAATTATGGTCTATTTCAAGGATCTTTGTCAGTAGAAAATGAGATATCCATTAAATTCCTCTACCCCCAGCTCCAATTCAAGGGTCCTGGTTACATTACTGGCTGCCTTAATACCACTGACAGTCAGCAGGACTCCTGCAAAATGAAGCAAGGAGACTCTTGATGGCAAAGTAGGTATCTGGTAAATATACTGATCCAATATACCAGAAGTACTCACTTTTTTTTTGAGGGGATGGAGGAGGAGAAAAGGGGAGGTGGCCAGGGTCACATGATTCCTATAAATCCACCTATAACTAGAAGGTTCATTTCCAGGAGGTGGAGGTGAGCCTTCCTGTACACTGATGATCACAACAAGTTAACTTTGGAGCATTTCGATTCTGTTGCACGCACGTGTGGTTACTTGACGACATTTTAGAAGCCAAAGCTGATCCGGAAGAGAAGAATTGTCTAATTTTTGAATGATGTCCCCATGTGTGTGCTTGTGCACAAGGAAAAGTAAAATAATTTTCCTCCAGTCAGAACATGAAGGATAAAATGCTGCTCCAAAGTTAAGATCAGAGTATAAAAACAATTATATCCTACAATGAACTATTATCCTGTTTGAACACAAGCGTGTGTTTTAAAGGTACAGTAACGTACACCGCTGTAGTGGTAAAAGCACCGTACGCTCTTGGAATAGCTGCTTGAGAAGACAGCAACACACCATTTTGAGTCCATCAATAGAAATGGAAATTTACAAAAAGAAAGTTTGCACCAGCATGGAAGCATTTTGCTCGTAACCGGTTCAGGACGAACTGCTCCCGACCGCGGCTCTGATTCCATCCGCATTTCCACCGCGATTCCTTTTCTTTCTTAAAAGCAGGGTTTAAAAGGAGGCCCTCGGGCATCGCCGCCTGTTGTGAAAGGATCTGGGAATTCCAGGTGTGTCCTGCTCAGCCGCTGAGGGGGTCTTCGCGGTAGTGGATGGCATAGCGGAGCTTTTCCAGCATGATGTCGAGTGAGGAATACTGAGGAAGTTTGATCATAAACATACAGGTTTCCACCCTGATGTATCGGGAATCTGGTGAACCTGAACATAAAAGGAGGCAGAAGAACAGAAATGAACAATTCCTAGCAGTATATATCCCGATACAGATGCTATCTTACTGTTGCACATAAAATCCATCTTATACAAGTTTCGATGGTTCGATGATATTCTGTCAATGTCGATGTTCACTACCCACTCATTCTGTAGACCCATTTGTATTCTCTGGCAATATGTGTATTGTTGAAGGGGAGGCTCCCTCTGGTGTATGGTTCCACAGACAGCAGCTCTTGATGTGCAAGTCTGGACACTGCGCTTCAACAGACTTTTCAGCCACTGGGCGCAACATCGCTGAGCCCGATTGAGTTTTTGTCCAATTTCTATACACCTTGTAGAATTACTGTGTAGCAATTAGGACTGGGAACCCTGGCTGATTTTCCCCTCCCTCAGCTAGGAGGTGACATGGCAAATTTCAGCAGCTCTACCACTGCCCTGACTGTGATGAGCAACTCAGCAGAGATTGGGAACTGAACCTTGGACCTTCTTGGCTTGTATGGCTCAGTGAAACATCTGGCCAATGCACTTGCCAGCTGAATGATGAAAGCCCCCAGTCCCTTTTTGTAAATATACTTTTCTTCTAGGTTCCCTTATGTCATGCACCACCTGTGGCTAGGAAATTGAGCAGCCTGCCTGCTTCTAACGAGGCCACCCTGAAACCAGTTGCTGGGAGGTTGATCCTAATTTTTCCTTCCTCTCTGGTGGAAAATACCTTTTTCTCTGCGCAACATCTTTCCACAGTGGTACAGCTCAAATTAGGAATTCCTGGTTGTGGACAAGATCGGTAAATTGGTGTGTTTCGAATTGTTACTGCTCATTAGTAACTAGATTGAAAAATTCCTAAAGTATTGTCTTCCCAACTCTGCTAAAAATACACAAAAATTAAACGCAAATATTCCCATCCTACCCAGCTCTTTGATGCGTCACATTTTTGTCCTTTCCCAAAGGTTTCCTGAAACAGCATGCTATTCTGTAAAGAGAGAAATTCGGTTTCTCAGGAACAATTCAGATTTCCACCCCCCCTCTCAATGGTTCTGAGGTGACACTGGCACACGGTGTTAGAGAGTGAGCCTCTAGCTGAGCCTGCGAGTTTCTGATGTCAGTCACACACTCAGCTGCAGAGTTCAAGTGCTTCTTCATGGACACAAGATAAAAATCTGGAAAGCCAAATCAGCCCCTAGCCTAGCGTGGCATCACCAGGAGGATGCATTCCTATCATCTTGGCTGGTGCGGGATACAGGGACAGAAGGAGTAGTAGAAAATATTCACCAGTGTGACAAAGCAGTCTCAAGTGCTAATTTAAAGCTGAAAGGACTGTCAACAACAGTCTGTGATATTAGCACAAGGACATAGACAACTTTTCAGATTACCTGCAGCTCCATCAGGAGGGGCGATCTTCATAGGATATGGTGGAACGTGGGCAGTATCCGGACCTCCGTCCTTGCATGGACAGGTGAATGGTATTCGTTCCTGGTTGCAGGCGAATTTGATGAATTTGCAGAGTTCCTCCTGAGTGAACATCTCCAACGCTGTCCAGAAGAACTCAATGTGCTGATCGGTCTCCATCAGTCCCACCTGGTACATGGTGTGAGCCTGGGGGAGGGGGAAGTGAAAGAGGAATGAAGGCACAAACATGTCCATAATCAGCAATACCAAAAAATATATTCTACCAGCCACTCTTCATAACCAGGTCAAGCAATTTACTGTGGCAAAACATTGCAGAATGGTTGCATGGAAAAGGTGATAAATGTTGGCAGTCATGAGATACCTCCACCCCCCCCCCCCAGGTAAGAGTTGGACCCACTCACTGGCACTTCATTTTTAATGGGCAATATGCTTTAAAGTTCGAATGCCTTTTTATCTCCGACTAACAGTGAAAGAATTTTCCAGCTATTCTTAGTCAGCAAATGCTCTGCGCTTGACCACAGTTTAATATTAAACTTGGAATGAAAGTGCCCGTGACTGGAGCACTTGTTAACCAAGACCAGTTGGTTACTGGTAATGGCCGATCTTACAAACTCCATACTTGCAGTTCTGCTTTACTTCAAGCTCGAATTTTAAACAGTACGAGGGAGCCGAGGTAAGCACAAGCTGAGTTTGTAAGACCAAGTTCCAGTAACCAGCTGGTCTTATAGTTAGCAAGTGCCAGGTTTCACTCTACTCAAAGGCACTTCAATTCAGATTCTAACAGTCAGTGATTGGAGCATTCTCCAATTCAATCAATCCTCTTCAAAAATTAGTGTTATCTCTGGAGATATAGAACATCACCTCACAAAGCACTGGCAGTAGCAATGGTGGTTACTGGTGCTTCCATTTTATTCTGCCGGTGGCTTTTTCAGTGTTGGCCTTCCCCTTGATCTCCCTAGGTCATGCATCGTCGAGGCGGACAGGGTCGATTGATGACTTGTGGCCAAAGCTAACACCGTATGGGAGATAAAGCAGGTAGAGAAGCCAGGTGCATCCCCGAGAGATAAACTGGAGAATGAGCTTGAGCCACTCTTGTGTGACTTTAACTTACTTGAACAGTGGCTTGGCAGACACCTGGGAATATGTTACCAAACATCCTCCCGACTAAGAAATTACATAGTCAAGCAAGATGATGTTGGGAAGGAGTAGAATTAAAAAAAAAAAGTTTTAGCCATCTGAGGCCATCAGCAGACAGAGCTCTCAGTCCACCCATACATTTTCCATGTTGGTTGTCTGCATAGGCCTTCCCAACATCAAGAAACTCCACAGGCAGAATGGTAAAGTCACATTTGGGACATCTAAACAATGCTGTGCTACTGGTCTCCAAATCCTTTTGCAGTATAAACTGGATGATTTTGAATGAAGTACTGCAACTGCAATGGGACTGATTTATAGGAAGGTGAGGTGCATTGATTAAAGCGCTTGCTAGGACTAGTTTCCTGAACTTCATCACTAATGATTAATGTTAAGTACCTTGAGAAACTCCAGGTTGATGTAAGGCAGTCCACATGTCCTCAGCTCCATCTCCAGGGGTGTTGGCATTGTCAGGAGTTGTAAGGGAATGATGGAGCCAAGCCCTGCACGCACTGCAGTCATGCAGTCAGTGTTCTCAATCTCCTGTAGCCTCAGATTTCGTATTGCTGATGCATATGCATCTTTATTTTCCCATCTGTACAAAATGAAATGAACATTAAGGCTTAAAGCATGACATCAGGGAGTAAGCGGTATGCCAATGGCTCAACACTTTGCATTAAATATAGAAACATGAAAACAGTACAGGTTGGGAGGGATACAGTGGAAAGAGTTTGTAGCAGAGACCTGCTCCCTCACCTTAAAAAAAGACTTCTCTTCCTCCATTTATCCCCTCTTCTCGTTCTATATGAAGCAGCCTTGCTCAGGTCCATATATGAACCTAGGTGCTGAGCACTGGTCGGGCTTTTTGACTGTGGGCATCACAGTTGAGCTTAATCCGATCCTTACTATGAGGACATTCCAACACAAGCTGGACTGTGATCGGGTGTGGTAACCTTTTCTTTTTGTCCCAGACAGAGACCAATTGCAGTTTCCAAGGCACCTTGAACTCTTTGGTTCAATACAATGCCATTTATTCATCTCGCCTTTGGGAGAAAGCTTCCCTGCTTCCCCTTTTTCTCTGAATGCCATGCATCACTGAGGCTAGTGACATATTCCTAAGGTTCCCCCGAGGTAGGAGGGCAGATGCACACCCAAAAAGGTAAAATCAAAGCAGCAGCTTGCTCCAAGCCACTCTTGCACACCTTCTACCTACTTGCTCTCTCCTTACTTACTTCCACCTCTCGACCCCGCCACCGTCTGATTTGTCCCGTTGATTGTCCGACGGCCAGTACTGGATGAGCAGAAATTTCCTTCAACTAAATATTGGGAAGACCGAAACCATTGTCTTCGGTCCCTGCCACAAACTCCGTTCCCTAGCCACCGACTCACTCCCTCTCCCTGGCCATTGTCTGAGGCTGTTCACAACCTATCTGACCATGTCTGTTCAATCACCAAACCTCCTACTTCCACCTCCTTAACATCACCTGTCTCTGCTCCTGCCTAAGCTCACATTCTGCTGAAACCCTCAGCCATGCCTTTGTTTACTCTAGACTTGTCTATTCCGATGCTCTCCTGGCCCGCCTCCCAACTTCCACCCTCCATAATCTTGAGCTCATCCAAAACTTTGGTGCCTGTATCCTAACTCGCACCAAGTCCGGTTCACAAATGTCCGACAATGCCTTGTTTTTAAAATCCTGGTTTTCAAATCCCTCCATGACCTCGCTCCTCCCTATCTCTGTAACCTCCTCCAATTCTGGCCTCTTGAGCATCCCCAATTTTAATCGCTCCACCACTGGCGGTTGTCCCTTCAGCTGCCAAGGCCCCAAGCTCTGGAATTTCCCCCCTAAACCTCTTCGCCTCTCTCTCCCCCTTTAAGACGCTCCTTAAAACCTACCTCTTTGACCAAGTTTTTGGGCACCTGTCCTAATATCTCCTAGGCTCGGTGTCAAATTTTGTTTGATTTACGTTCCTGTGAAGCGCCTTGGGACATTTTACTATGTTAAAGCTGCTATATAAATGCCAGATGCCTGGGAGTAAATTACTTGGCATCTTCCTGGCTGAAATACGATGCATTGCAAAGCGACAGGTTGTTGCGATGGAGGAGAGAAAAAAAACAAACACCCCCACCCCCCCCAAAAACATTTTAGGCATCTGAAACAATTGCCTCTTTTACTCTTTGTCACTAAATCCAGCTTTAAAATGTTATTTTACACCTTTCTTTAATTCCAACCCACTTTTCTAATTTTCTTCAAGCTCTCCTAGTCTTTAGCTAGGAAGGCAGTGCATCAAGATACAATGCTCTTCAGTACCGATCCCGGATTGCTGCGATGAGGCTAACTTGCAGTAAGAGAAATGCAGTAGTTCTCCCATCCTTTGAAGGGCAGGACTCTAAGCAGCAGGGCTGGGAGGCTAGTGTTTAAACCTGTTGCACAGCAGGCGGAGCCCATATTGATGTAAACTTAATCATTTACTCACATAACAGCGATATTTCTGCCTCCGGGACACAGCTCCACTTCCTCGCCGGTCATGGTGATGTAGCTGAATTTACAACATGGCTTGTTGGGAGATTCAGGGCTCTCTGTGGTCAAGTGATGTGATGTTACTTCAGCACACAGTGCCTCAAGTTCTGTCTCATCATTAATCTGGAATTACCAGAATCGTGTGAAGCACAATCCAACACAAGAGTCACAGAGAAAACAGTCAAACATCACATCTCTTATAATGAATTACCCCCAATACCAACTGCAAATGTACATGACCCTCACGTCACAAGACCCAAACCTCCAGGGAGTTGGCATGTTTGGAAAGAGGGAAATCCACTCCAAAGCCCTTCCATACAGTGCCCTAACCACTCATGTACAAGAGGAATCCATTCCAAAAATCCAAGCCTTCAGGGTTGAAGGAATGCATGTATAACTTGTACCGCTTTCTGGAGGTGCAGGGAGTGAAAAAACCGTACACGATCATGTATTTGTAAATGTATCTGTAATAAGGACGTGGACTCCATTTAAATGCATGGTTTACTTGACCAAAAAACTACCCAGTAAACCTTGTGCACAGGCAGTGGAAATTATTGCAGCTAACAGAGAAAAGCTTGTCCTTGGAGGCTTTAGCTGTTGATTAGGTCTTATGCTCCTCTTTGTGATAAGTGCCTAGGTACCACAAAGGCCGATTCAATTCATAGACTCTTCGATAAGAAAGCTATGGAACTCCAAAGTGTCCTTGATTATGTCTCTTAAATGTAATCACTGCTTTTGATTGAGTTTGCTGACACTGAATCCTGTGGGTATGTGTTGAAAGAAGATATGAATGTATTTGAAACCTTGAGAGAAGAGCGGAATATGATGTTGCGACTTTGTCAAGACCCTAATTGCCGAGACGGCCGGTACGACATGACGCACCAAGAGTGGAACACACAGGAAAAACATCACGTAAAAAGACAGACAGATATCAGCATCGATATGACTGACCCAGGGGATATAAAGGACTGCGAGACTAAGCAGCTGGGAGGGTTGATTCCCCACACAAAGATCTACAAGAGCTCAACGAACTAATCAATCGTTTGGACTTGTACCAAGGACGTGTATGTATTGTTTGCTTACTGTTGACTAATCAAGTAAAATAGTTGAACTAAGACCATCTGTTGTTGTGTCTTTCCTAAGGGTCAACCCTTAAGCTTCTCAGTTGAAGCAGAATCCTACACCAACACAAAAAGCCAAGACCGCTCAAAAAGTGCACATGTTGGGGGGGGGGGGGCGGGGGGGGGGAGAAGAGAGAGGAGGAGGAGGGGGAAAGAGTGCAATCTTAAAATACAAGCCCTCGCAGGTACTGAACTACTTACAGTCTCAAACTTCTTGATGTAGTTGTACGTCAAGATGTCAACCTCCTGCAGATCCCACTCTGGATCCAGTGGCTCACCAACTAGAGTCTTCCAAAATGTTGGGAGCAGATCAAGAGGGAGCGGGACATCTGCTCGGATAGCAATTCCAAGTAACTGCCCAAAGAAGTGTAGCAGCTGCTCCTCTGTATATGTTATTGGGCCAGGAGTCAGGATGTGCTTGCCCTAAAAACAGTGTTTAACCAGACACAAGATGTACAATGTAATTAGTCTGAAAATTTAGGACAGGAGAAACCGTGTGGGGGAAACTCCTATGCCTACTCCCAATCACTATCCACTGTCTCTTGCTGGGATGGAGACATCAGGCAAGGACAGGAATGAGCTTGGATGTCAATTCCATTGGCCAAATAGCCTAAGATTTCACTGCCTGGGCATACACATGAAGAATGGCCACTTAGACAAGGTACTGCAGGGTACCTGGTCCCTGCAGATCTATACCACCCCAAGAAGTTAACATCTTCAGGAGAGTAATTAAGGAAATATTGTAGGTCAATATCACTAAGATTTTCTGCAGCATTGACTTGGAAATTGTCCATTCTGTCAACTGGCATGTAGTTAGATCCAATAATCCTGCCAATTTATGTTCCCTACTGTGGCTCCCTCATGGTCATCCCTATTCTGGAAATGGGCCAGCAAGACCAATGATATTTCAACATGAATCATATTTGGCAGTCAGATTTAAAATTGTGGTGGAGGGAGCTATCCCACACAGCAAGCAGGCAAGTGTTCAACTCTCAAAAACTGGGTGTTCTTTGTAACTTTCAAAATATAGATTTCTTTTTAATATAATGCCTGCAAAAATTGTAATTGCTGCAAGTCTGCTTGACTGAATGTTAACTGATGCTTCATACTGTAACTCTGGTGAGTCTGAGAGAGAACACTCACTGATTCGGTGTAAATGCCAACAATCTACTTCAGCATCAAAACCTTCAAGGGCAAAAACCTTTGATGGGGTGAAACAAAAAGAAAAAAGGTGAGTGCTGGGAATCTGAACTAAACACAGAAAATGGTGGTAATACACAACAGCTCAGTCAGCACCTGAAAGAGAAAGACGCCATACTGTTTTTAGGTGGCGCCCTCTGACAGAGCAGCTCTACCCTTTCAAATGCTTGCAGACCTACTGTGTATTTTAAGCTGATGTGTGGTGGAATCTTCATATCTGGATTCTCAGGAAAGAATAATAATGACGGAAACTCTCTGTGCTGTCATCATCATCATCTGAACCTAACTCACCTAACCTCTTACATACCTGACTGGTTATCTACTGCAGTCATTACCTTGTTTCTGTTGGCTGCAGAACTCGGGCAAGGCACAAGAAGTGAAAGTGCTGAACTCTGTAATTCTTTACATACTTGCCACAGGAAGTGTCGGAATGACCCACCTAGAATCCAAACAACACAGTGAGACACTGGAAACAGAAATGGGGGGGGGGGGCGCCCTTTGGCACATTGACTCTGGAGTGTTAAATTAAAAGGTAGGAATAATGTGTGGAGCAAAAAAAACCATTGGGCCAGTCAAGGAACATCAACTTGCACTAATAGAGGATTTTTAATGTAGCGAGAACTTCCCAACATACTCCAAAAAGTGCAGTTGAGGAGTCAGATTTTAAGGAGGCATTTGAAGGTCAGGAGTGATGGGACAGGATGGAAGGAATTGCAAAAGAATTCCAGGGTGTAATGGTGGAGCGGGGAAGGAAGCGGAGGGACACTTATGGATAGCACATATAGTGAACCAATCAGAAGAACAAAGAGAGTGAACAAGGACAGAGGCTGTAGGGGAGGTTAGAGGTAGGGTGGAGCTAGGCTATGAATTGATTGGTTGAGCAGATGGGTTTTGAAATCAATGGGGTGGTGGTCAGGAAGCCGGTGCAGCTTGGTAGGGATGGGGGTAGAATCATAGAAGTTACAGCACAAGAGTAGGCCATTGCACCTTTGGTGGAGAAAAGGAGTCTGATAAAGGGTGGGAGATGTCACAAAGTATTTTGGACTCAGGGTTGGTTATGGGGAGCAGGAGACATGGCAACTGAGCAAATCTGGATATGAAACAGTCCTAGAGTCTCTCTCATCTTGTGTCGGAAGTAAGGATGGAGGGGACAGCGAGGAAGTTAAAAAGAAAAACTGAGCTTGTATTTATACAGCATCGTATCATATCAAGACATCCCAAAGGATTTTACAACCAATGAATTACTGTTAAAGTGCAGAATAGAAGTTTTGAAGAACAGAGTTACAATTTATTTGTTTTGTGTAGGCAAATGTGGCAATAAATTTGTACATAGCAAGGCCCCAAAAGCTGCAAATGAGAAATTTCCAGTTAATCCATTTTTGGTGGTATTTGTTGTAGGAGGAATATTGGCCAGGACACCAGGAGAACTCACTCTGCTTCTTCAAATAATGCCATGGGATGTTTAAGTCCATCTGAACCACCACAACAAGCACGTTTAATGTCTCATCTGAAAGACGACACCTTTGAGAATGCAGCACTATTTAGTGTTGCACTGAAATTTCACCATAGATTGTGTGCTCTATTCCTGGAGTGGAATTTAAACCCACAGTCTTTTAATTCAGGTGAGAGGGCTATCAACTGAACCAAGCTGTCAGTAAAAGGAGAGGGGAGTTTGGAGTTGTCTCTGCCCTCCAGGATATCTCGAGTTAAATCTGATCTCAGAGAAGGAAAAAAGCAAGCAAAATTTGAGGAAAGACCTGCAAGAGGAGCAAAAAGTTTAAAGTAACACCGTATCAAACACTGAAACAAAAGAGAGTTATGTTTGCTTTATAAAGCTACACTCACAATTGTGGTCCCCACAGCTTTATTTTTCAGCCAGGATTTAGGCACATTGAAGGTTATTTACACTTGAGTATTATATTGGCTTGTACAATATGTACAATAAAGGGAAATATCAGGACTTTCTCACAGGGAGGTAGGAAGAGAAGTATTGGTGGGCAAGACACTCTAGAGAGGACCTGAGTCAGTTACACAGAGCAATATTGGCAATATCCAATAATGTGAAGTAACATAAAAAATGATAGATTATGAATTACATCAGCTGAACGTGTAAGTAGACAAAGTATAATCTCTGCATACAGGGTCCACGCTAGGTTGTAGATACGTACTTCTATTAACTGTGGCATGTAAATGCCCCTGATAGCCAAGTACATAAAAGTACCACCTAGTGTATCACAAAGCTGTACAGACTAGATGATGTTTGATTTCCATTTTGTGCTGAATTAGCTTGACCTGAGCCAGACAAGCAATTGGGCTGCTGTAACTGATCTCCAGGGAGGGGAAATATCAGCCAGGTTTCCCATTGCTGACCACTATTCAGTGACCCCTGCTGGAAAGCAGACATGCCTGGACGCAAGGTGAACACAGTAACTGACTTGTCTGTCTCGGCAATGTCAAATAGTTTGCCAACACTTTCTATCGAGGCTCAAGTGAAAAACAACCACTTGGGGAAGGCACTGTCTGTCTATGAACCTGCACCCCAGCAGGAGTCCACGCCTTCAGAGAGGAGGAGAGAAATATGGGGGGGGGTAGAAAGAGAAAGGGGGTTTGGAAACAAGAGATCTATACCAGGCTTTATACTAACATGTATCACACACTATACAGAGAACGATAGATTTTTGGATACCAAGGGACTCGAGATATATGGGGATAGTGCGGGAAGGTGGAGGTGATGATCTTATTGAATGACGGAGCAGGCTCGAAGGGCTGAATGGCCTACCCCTGCTGCTATTTCTTATGATTTTATGTTCACAACTCACTTATTGCTGCTGCAATTCTCACTTTAATAACAAAATGCTGTCTCTATACATCTTACTTGTTCCATGTACTTCTTCGCCAGTGAAGCGAATATTAAATGCGTAGGTTGGATCCCCGCCACTTGCCAACTTGACGCAGAGTTGGGAGGAAGGCACTAACGCCAGCTGTCGAGCCGCCTGGCAGAAGTAGGTGTTCTCTGATGAACGAATTTCACCTACGATGATTTAAAGAAAGGAAAACCGTGAGCATGCCAGGGATTTGAAATGGCACAGAAACTAGTACATCTCCAATGGTATTGCTCATACACAAAAAACAAAAAAAATCTGTATCTTTTAGTTACCGTGATTGTCTCAGTTTGCTTCTAATTTTGCCTCCCTATGTCTCTTGCACACTTTAGTACGTTTATTTATGACTCTTAAAACATACAATTAGTGTCCATCCTTAAAAAAAGCACTAAACAAGTAGGAATTAAATTAAGTTTATATTGTTGTTGAGCGAACTAATTTAATGATGGACACAAGTCTTACAAAATAGTGGTGCCTTGGGTCTGCAGTGGCTACAAAAGCTGGATTTACCCGTGCAAGATTACATCATGTTTTTCTAAACTGTCGCTAAAATGCTGAGTAACCGAACAAAAAGGTGCTTAAAAATGAAGATAAATACAAGGAAAATTGAAATTAAAAATCTTTGAAATAAATACTCCAATCTCGTGCAGTTTGCTGAGCTAGAGGATAGCAGTGCCTCTTATACGCTGAGCCCTCCAATCAGTAGCTGCCTTTAAAAAGATAAATAATTGACTTAAAGGTGAAAAAAAATACAAAATACAGATGGCGATAACATGTCGATCTTATTCAATCTGGAAAACGGTTAAGAAAACGCTCTGATTTTCCAAGTCTAGAATAAGCGAAGATACAAATCAGCCCTCAATCAGTACAGGAAACTCTTGTTTAAACGGCACCCAAATATCCGGGATTCTCTATTAACCAGCAAAATTCTCACTCCGAAAACAACACCTCAATAACCAGCAATGTTGCCGAGTCTGAGTCTCCCGCAGTTGCCGAGTTAGTCAGTGGGGGTAGTTCTCCAAACTGCCATTACTCGGCTTCGTGGCGCTGTCGGAAGACCTCAATAACAGGAGTCTGACTCTCCCGCGCTGCCGGTAGTCTCTTCTGATCTGCCATTTTACAGGGGTACTGTGTGTCTCCCACTCTGCTGGTAGTCATTGCATTGCATTACCCTCAACTGGCAGTACTGTACTTAATCAAGCATCTTCCACCATCCATTTAACACAACATTCTGTAGGTGAGTACCCAATTACTGTATACTGCACATTTCTTGATTTTTAATTTTTCTTTGTTAAAAATAGCCTCGGTAGACAACCCTCTCCATCATCCAGAATTTTTGATCAACCGGCAACACGCCGGTCCCGTATACCAAAGAGTTTCCTGTAGTAGAGTCCAACCTTCTCCCAGACCTGAAACATCTAGGTTATCCAACACAAAACTGACATACTTCAGCTTTCAGTGTGAACTGCATCAAAGTGTGGAATGCAGAACTACCAGGGAGTCAAGCCGATATACTATGGAAAGGATAGTGCACAAACCTCCACTGCACCAACCAACCCCTAAATTATTATATATATATATTTTTTTGGACAGCGAGCAGGTTCTCTCAACTCTAAGCCCTTCCCCCTCTTACCTCCCACTATTTCCAGAGGATCCAGTGTTATTTCAGGTGCAGCATGGTCTGCAGTCCGCTGTACTGTTGCGTTCAGAACCCGGTTAATCACAGCTACTTTAGTATCATAAAAGACTAACCCTAGACAAAAACAAAGAACATATGAACAAGGACAACTTGCATCAGAATAGTTATGAACATGTCTACAGTTTACTTGGAACTCTGGTTCTCTAACTTGTGAAAAATTTACAAATAGGAGGATTAATCGGTGACAACAGGATAAGACAGAAATTAGGCTGAACTGCAACAAAGACAACAGAAACAGCTTGAAACATTAAAGAATTATATCCAATTTAGTCTTGGAACATAGAAACTATAGTATCAAATCCATTCGCATCTTTATTATCAGCAAGATGCTTGAAAATGTACAGGTGTGTCAAGAATTAATTGATTTTCGGACACAGGTGAACTAACTACTAAAAGTTCTAGCAGGTTGAAGTTGCAATGTGCAGCACCATGTAATGGATGGGCAGCAGGTTCAATCCCATGCTCTGATGAGTTCCCAATCTCAGTATCACTGTATAGTGAGGCATCAAGTTTGATTACAGAGGAGCCATCCCTCCCCCAAAAGTTTATTTTGAACATTTTCCAGTTTACTCCACTGCTCTCCTGTCAGCATACTATTCCAAGTGCACTGCTAGCCCTCCAGTACTTCACCCAAGTGGCCAGTCTTCATGCATAATCCTAACTTGAAATAATGTAATGGGAGTGCACAGGCCAGATGGACCAATGGCAAATGTCAGCAGGCTATTCAGCTATTTAGGAGGAGGAGGAGGGGGAAATCCAGGGAGTGCATGACTGTTCATCCAGAGCCTGTTCTCATCTGGTATCTACATATGCACTTTCCTGCAGGCGTCACTGGATAACGATGAGAATAAAGAATCCTGTCCAACGTTCCCCACTATTTATGCGATTAGATCATGGTTGATCTGTATTTCAACTTCATTTACCTGCCTTTGTTCCATATCTCTTGATTGCTTTACCCAACAAAAATGTGTTGATCTCAGTCAATAAAAATTCAATTCACCCAGCATCCACAGGCTTTTTTTTGGGGGGGGGGGGGGGGGGGGGGGAGAGCGAGGTCCATATTTCCACTAGCCTGTGTGGGGAAAAAGTGCGTCCTGATTTCACTCCTTAATTTTAAGATTATGGCCTCTTGTTTTGGATTGCTCTACCAAAGAAAATTGTTTCTCTATCTACCCAATCAAATCCCTTCACCATTTTAAACACCACAATTAGATCACCCCTCAACCTTCTAAACTCATACAAGCAAAATTTATGTAACCTGTCCTCATAATTTAACGCTTTAAGTCTTGGTATCATTCTGGTGAATCTGCGCTGCACCCCCTCCAAGGCCAATAAATCTTTCCTGAGGTTCGGTGCCCAAAACTGAATGCATTACCAAGGCTCTGTACAAGTGAAGCATCACTTCCTCATTTTTGAATTTCAATCTCCTTGAGATAAAGGGCAGCATTCCATTAGCCTTTATGGTTATATTTTGAACCTGTAAACTAGCTTTCAGTGATTTGTGTACACGAACACCTAAATCCCTTTGCTCCTAGTCCTTCACCATTAAGAAAATATTCACATGTGTTTCTCAGATCCAATGTGGATGACCTCACACTTCCCCACATTGAGCTCCATCTGCCACAGTCTTGTATTTATATAGCGCCTTTAACATAGTAAAATGTTCCAAGGCGGTTCACAGGAGCATCAGAAGACAAAAAATGTGACACATAAGGAGAAAATTAGGGCAGGTGACCAAATGCTTGGTCAAAGAAAGCTTGGTTTTAAGGAGCATCTTAAAGGAGGAAAGAGAGGCAGAGTGGTTTAGGCCAGGAATTCCAGAGCTTAGGGCCTAGGCAACAGAAAGCACAGCCAGCGAAGGTTGAGCGATTATAATCAGGGATGCTCAAGAGGGCAGAATTAGAGGAGCGCAGATATCTCGGGGGGGGGGGGGGGGTGGCGCCTGTGGGGCTGGAGAAGATTACAGAGATAGGAAGGGGCGAAGCCAAGGAGGTATTTGAAAACAAGGATGAGAATTGCGAAATCGAGGAGCCAATGTAGGTCAGCGAGCACAGGGGTGATGGGTGAACGGGACTTGATGTGAGTTAGGACACGGACAGCCGAGTTTTGAATGACCTCAAGTTTACGTAGGGTGGAATGTAGGAGCCCAGCCAGGAGTGCGTTGGAATAGTCAAGTCTCGAGGTAACAAAGGCATGGATGAGGTTTTCAGCAGTGGATTAGCTGAGGCAAGGGCAGAAACGGGCAATGTTATGGAGGTGGAAGTAGGCGGTCTTAGTTATGCCGCGGATATGGGGTTGGAAGCTCATTTCAGGGTTAAATATGACACCAAGGTTGCGAACAGTGTGGTTCCGCCTCAGACAGATGTTAGGGAGCGGGATGGAATCAGCGTCTAGGGAACGGAGTTTGTGGCAGGGACCAAAAACAGTGGCCTCGGTCTTCCCAATATTTAATTGGAGAAAATTTCTGCTCATCCAGAACTGGATGTCGGACAAGCAGTCTGACAGCTTAGAGACTGTGGAGGGATCGACAGACGTGATGGCGAGGTAAAGCTGGGTGTCGTCAACGTACATGTGGAAACTGACGCTGTGTTTTTGGATGATGTCGCCAAGGGGCAGCATGTAGATGAGAAATAGGAGGGGGCCAAGGATAGATCCTTGGGGGACACCAGAGGTAATGATGCGGGAGCAGGGAGAGAAGCCATTGCCGGTGATTCTCTGGTTACGATTAGACAGGTAAGAATAGAATCAGGCGAGTGCAGTTCCACCCAGCTGGATGACAGTGGAGAGGCATTGGAGGAGGATGGAGTGGTCAACCGTGTTAAAGGCTGTAGACAAGTCAAGAAGGATGAGGAGGGATAGTTTACCTTTTCCAAAGTCAGAAAGGATGTCATTTGTGACTTTGAGGAGAGACGTTTTGCTACTGTGGCAGGGGTGGAAACCAGATTGGATGGATTCAAACATGGAGTTGCGCGAAAGATGAGCATGGATTTGGGAGGCAGCAACACATTCAAGGACTTGAGAGGAAAGGGAGGTTGGAGATGGGGCGGAAGGGGTCAAAGGTTGTTGTTTTTTTGAGGAAAGGGGTGATGACGGCAGATTTGAGGGAGAGGGGGAACAGTACCTGATGAGAGAACCATTAACAATGTCAGCTAACATGTGAGCCAGAAAAGGAAGTTGGGTGGTCAACAGTTTGGCGGGAATAGGGTCGAGGGAGCAGGAAGTGGGTCTCATGGACAAGATGAGTGCGGAGAGGTCACGAGGGGAGTTCGGAGAGAAACTGTAGAAAGATGAGAGTTCAGGGCTAGGGCAGGGGGGAACCTTAGAGGAAGTTTGGCCTGGTGGGCTAGGGGAATGAAGGGAAGTGGCAGAGGCAGCTGAACAGATGGTCTCAATCTTAGAGACAAAAAAGTCCACGTGCTCCTCACACTTGTTGTCGGAGGTGAGGGTAGAGGAGACGGGAGAGGGGTTGAAGAAGACAGTTAGCAATGGAGAATAGAAGCAGTGGTTTATCTTTGCATTCTAGAATGATTCTGGAATACTGAGCAATTTTGGCAGACAAGAGCAGGAGCCAATGATGCTTTATGTGGTCCAGCCAGATCTCTCTTACCCTGGCCGTTCCCCCTGGTACGGCCCTCATCTTTGCTCCCTGAAGTCCAAGGGACGTTGACTTGAACGGATATGGCGGACAAAGTCAGCATCCCTTGGGCTTAAGGGAGCGAACACGTGGGCCGTACTGGGGGGAACGGCTAGGGCGAGAGAGTAATTGTTTTAATAGGGACCAGAGCATCAAAGGTGGTGGTGACGAGGGTGTGGTTGAGCAGAATGGTAGCTGCAGAAATATCGTGGTGAATGGAGGGCCAAAGTCTGGACAGTTGGGATTTCATAAGTGCAGTTGTAATAGGGTTGAGAGTGTTTTTTCCAGGGACGGACACAGAAGGAAGTAGGGTTTTGGGGGGGGGGGGGGGGGGGGGGGGGGGTGGTGGAAGGGGGATGTGGGTGGAGAGCAATACGAGGAAGTGGTCAGAGATGGCCTTATCTGCGACTGACACAATGAGAGTACAAGGCCATGAGAGATGGCAAGGTCGAGGGGGTGGCCGTGAATATGGGTTGGGGAGTTTATATGGAGGGGGAGAGGAGGATAGAAGGCTCGTGAATTCAGAGGAGAGAGAGCATGATGAATTGAGATGGAGGTTTAAATCACCGAGGATGAGAAGTTGCTCGATGCAGAGGCTGAGGGTTGAGAGCAGTGAAAATATCTCGGTAATAAAAATGTTATGGTACTTGCGTGGACAGTAGAGAACGAGAATTTTAAATGAGGTGAGAGGGGTGGAATAAGGCGAGATGCTCAAAGGAGGAGAAAGTGCTGGGGGAGTAGGGGCACAGACCAAGGTGTGATTTGGTGAGGGGAGCCACACCGCCACCACGGTAGTCTGAGCGGGGCAAGTAGTGGAAGGTATAGCCAGGTGGGGAAGCTTCATTTAAGGGTACGGTGTCATCACCCCTCAACCAAGTTTCTGTCAGGGCCATGATGTTGATGCAATCATCCACGATAACCACGCCCTCCTCTCCCCCCCCCCACCCCTACTTCCTTCTGTATCCGTCCCTGGAAAAAACTCTCCTAACTTTATTACAACTGCACTTTTGAAATCCCAACTGTCCAGACTTTAGCCCTCCATTCACCACGATATTTCTGCAGCTGCCGATCTGCTCAACCACACCCTCGCCACCACCATTGGCAAGGGCCTTGTTCGCAAGTGAACGGACATTCTGGAGGGAGATGCGGAGAGGGTCGGTGATGGCTTCCCCACTGCCAGCATCCACAGGGTCAGCGCTGGGAGAGGGAAATTGGACAGGGAGGAGATTGGCAAGATTTGCCCCCAGTGGGCAGGCAGGTCGGCGAGAGAGTAGGATGGGACAGTTGGGGTTGCTGCTCATAAGGAGGCAGCAACGAGTGCCTTGATGGGCCCTTCATAGGGTGGCAAAAAGAGGCACAGAGGGAAGCTGTAGGTTTATCCAAGTGGGAGTCAAGCCTGGGACAGCGGCAGTAGAGTAGGCAGGTCGAAGAGTAATGAAGGAGTGGGGTAGGGATTTGGGAGGGCAGAGTATCCGAGAGATGAAAGGAGACATGATGACAGGAGAGAGCGGTCAGGAAGGGATAGAGAGAAAAGGAAAAGGGGGAGAAAAAGTGGAAAGAAATGAACGGCTCAGGTCCGGAGCGGCAGCCAAAGCGCACACGGGAAAAGCTCAGGTTACATAGGTCTGGTTAAATGCAGTAATTAATGGGATACATATTTCCTGGTAGCAGGGAATAGATTAGAGACAATAGTAGGGAGACCAGGGTCAAAGTCAGAGGTCCCATGGAAGGACAAGGCTGATGTAAGCAGGATGGAGCCGGCACGGAGCATCGACGAACCGCTGTCCAAAGCAGGCAAGTGAAGTCCAGAAGCTATTTGAAGAGTAGAGAGATTCAAGGATTGAGGTTGTTGCCGTAGGAACGAGAGTCGGTAGCGATGCAGAAAGAATGATGGCGAAATTGACACAAGTTGGAGGTAACCGTAGAAAAAGTAAAACCACAAGCCAGCGATCAGCAAAGCTGAAAACTAGTAGAACGAGTCACCGGACAGCAAGTGAAACAGCAGCTACTAGCTAGAAGCCAACAAAGCTGAAAAACCAATAGAGCCAGTTCAGCAGAGACACAGCCACAGTTCAAAAGTTATTTTTAAAACAAAAAAAAATCTTAGCAGCAGAGATAGAGACACAGCAGGTTAAGTCTTACAGTATAATCCAGTGCAGAAACGTAGTGGTGTAATCCAGTGTAGTTCAAAGCAGAAACATAGTCTAGATGTCCAGGAGATCGGAAACCAATTTGAGAAAAGAATTCAGCAGCTTAAGACTTGAAGCGACTGAAAAGCAGAGCAGAGTCACAGCTGCTGAGTCAAACAAACAGTCAGTAGAGCTGCGTAGTCCTGTTGGTAGAGAAATCCAGGTGATAGAAGTCAAGTTTCAGCAGAATTCTGGCAGTTGAAAGAGCTCAGTGAGAATAAAGTCACGCTGGGGGATGGGCAGTGGACTCTGCAGGGGGAGCTTTAAATTTGTAGTTTGGGCTGAAATGCCTTCACTATCAGAGGCAGGGTATCTTAAGCAATGGAAGAGAGGAGATTGGGGGAAGAAAGGGCAAAGGATGGCAATGGATGAACAAGGATACAGTTGAAGAGCAGAGCAACTCACTACGGGGCTTCCAGCCCAGGAGCCATCTTGTGTCCATACAACTCTATTCCTTCATCCAAGTCATTAATATATACGGTGAAAAGCTGAGGCCCCAGTACTGATCCCCAGGGAACACCACTTTTCACATCCCTCCAATCGGAGAACAAACCCTTTATCCCTACACTGTCGCCTAACTCTCAAACAATTACCGACCCACGTCACACGGTTACCTCCAATTCTAAGTGCTCTCATTTCTGCGAAGAATCTCTTGTGCGGAACCTTATTGTAGTGTATGTGCCTTTAAGAGCCCCAGGTGTGCTGTGGTGACGGTGATTGCCACTCGGGCTATATAAGCCTGTGTATTGTGTATATCCGTTAGAACCTCCCCCCAGACTTTGCTTAGTAAATACCTATGAACCAACTCCTGTCTTCAGTGTCTTTATCAACACACAGACACTACAGTGGCGACGAAGTGGAAACGGACTTACCTGCAATTTGGCAGCACCTCAAGGTCATCGATTCCTCGGGCGTCCTGAAGACTCAAGGAAGTGAGAGAAGCTGTGGTTTCACCAGCTGGCCAAGCTGGTGGCAGGTACTGCGCTAATCCTTCCTGGGCGTCAGGCTGGGGATCCAGCGGCTGGCTCTACAGCTGAGACAGGCAGCTAAATCGGAGGCAAGCAATAACGGACTGGGAGGGAGCACTCGGGAGATGGCCGGCGCGGCAAGCAGGTCAGCGTTCAGACCTGGAGAGAAACTCCGGCGGGAACGAGTCTCCAACAATAAAAAAATAAAACAAACGGAAACCACAGTAAACAGCGTTGTCATCGGCAGCAGCGGCGGGAAAGCGCGGGAAGCGCCATATCTTTTCTAAGATGCCTAATTTTGGCAATATTGATGTTTTTGATAACGAGATAGAGGATTGGACCACATATGTGGAAAGAGTGGAGGTATATTGCACCGCAAATGGAATAGAAGATGAAAAAAAAGCTTCAGTACTTCTGGATCTAATGGGCGCAAAGACATACAAGCTGTTACGAAACTTAATCACTCCAGCCGAACTGATGGACAAGAATTTTAAGGAGATTGTTGATACCCTACACTGCCAATTCGAGGCAGGACTGGCAGATTCTCTGCGAGACAAATTCGTCTGCGATCCCCTAAATGTAGAAACACAAAAAAAGCTATCTTCTGAGAAAAATTTAACACTGGACAAGGCTTTCAGTGCAATAGGAGCTGCAGAGATACAGCAAAGGCCACAGGACTTTGGCACCCATGAAATGACACGGGGTTTCGAGAGATGTTATCGCTGCGGCAGATCCACCCATGACCAGAGGGACTACTGGTTCAAGGAAAAAGCATGCAGGCGATGCGGAAAGATGGGACACATTCCATGTGTGTGCCGATCTGAAAACAAAAAATCCACTAACAGGAAAAGAATCAATAAGGAAAAGCACAGAAAGGTACAAATGATGACGGACAGTAGCTCCGAAGACCAGAAGAGCGATAGCGACTCCGGGAACAAGAGACTAAGCTCTCTCAAATTACATAATGTAATTGCCAAAGAAGATTACCAGACCATTTGGGTTACCCTCACAATAGCAGGGTCCCCAGTTAAAATGGAGCTAGATACAGGATCAGCTCTGACCGTCATAAATCGACGGGATTACGAGCGGCTATTTCCGCATATACCTTTAAAAGACACATCCATTATCTTGAAAACATATACGGGGCAGAAAGTATACCCCAAAGGAAAAATAAGGGTGCCTGTTGTATACAACGGCAAGGAAATACAGAAGTTGTATTTATACGTTCTACAAGATGGTGGTCCACCGCTGTTGGGACGTGAATGGATCAGAAAAATACGTTTAGACTGGCACTCCATTCAGGCACTGACGGTGACCAGTAAGGAAAAAAATGATGATGTCATACCTGAACGATTAAAAGACATCTTGGCCAACGCCAAGGAAGTGTTTCAAGAGAAACTAGGAACCTTGAAAGGCATCACCGCCTCAATAAAAGTGGAAGATGCAGCAATTCCCAAGTTTTTTAAGGCAAGACCGGTGCCATACGCAATTCGTTCAGCAGTCGAGGCAGAGCTGGAGAATTTGGAAAAGGCAGGCGTATTATCTAAAATAGATTGGAGCGAGTGGGCAACACCCATTGTCCCAGTCATGAAGAAAGCATTGAAGAATGATAAATCTGAAGAACAGAGAAAAATTCGCATCTGTGGAGACTTCAAGGTGACTGTAAACCCGGTCCTTCACACGGTACAGTATCCTCTTCAGATGATAGAAGATATCTTCGCCTCACTATCCGGAGGGAAACGTTTCACCAAAATTGACTTGGCACAGGCATATGTACAGATGGAGGTTGAAGAGGCCTCTAAAAAAATCTCACGATAAATACACACAAAGGTCTGTACCAGTACAATCGACTGGTTTTCGGAGTAGCATCCGCTCCAGCTATCTGGCAAAGAGCTATGGAGCAAGTCCTCCAAGGGATTCCGGGGACTCAATGCTACCTAGACGACATCCTTGTAACAGGAGAAAACGACAACAAGCACCATGCCAATTTAGAGCAGGTGCTCACTAGGCTGAGAGAACGGGGCCTACGAGCAAATCGCCCCAAGTGCGAATTTTTCCGAAATCAAGTATCATATTGTGGCCACATAATAAATAAGGAAGGGTTGCATAAGTCACCTGAAAAAATTGAGGCGGTCATAAAAGCCCCAGCACCTGAAAATGTTTCACAATTAAGGTCGTTCCTGGGATTAATAAATTACTATCATAAATTTTTACCGAACTTATCAACTCTTCTACACCCTCTTAATGAACTGCTACGAACAGGAGTAATTTGGAAATGGAACGAAGACTGCAAAAGTGCCTTCCATAAATGCAAAGACTTAATCACATCCAAAGAAGTTTTGGCTCATTACAACCCATCACTGCCAATCAGACTGGCGTGCGATGCATCCCCTTACGGCATAAGAGCAGTATTATCGCATAGATTCCCTGATGGCTCGGAACGGCCGATAGCTTTTGCGTCACGCTCATTGAACTCAGCTGAGCGTAACTATGCCCAAATCGACAGGGAAGCACTCAGCCTGGTATGGGGAGTAAAGAAATTCAACCATTACCTACACAGACAAAAATTTACCTTGTTGACTGACCATCAACCCCTCATCTCCATATTCAACCCTAAAAAGGATGTTCCCATTATGACAGCGCAAAGGCTACAGAGGTGGTCCCTTTTTCTAGGGGCACACCAATACAACATAGAATACAAAGGGTCAAAACAGCATGGGAATGCTGACGGTTTATCGCGCCTACCGTTGCCAACGGTAGAAGAGGCACCTACAGTAGACCCAATGGAGATGTTCCACTCTACCATAGTGGAATGTCTACCAGTAACAAATTCTGCCATTGAAAGGGAAACGAGAAATGACCCGACTCTTTCACGGGTCTACGATTTAACAGTGAAGGGATGGCCAGCACATGGCGAACCACTGTTGCCAGCATTCTCGCAAAGAAGAGAACAGCTGTCAGTGTGCCGAGGAACCTTGATGTGTGGATCCAGAGTGGTGATTCCACCCAAACTCCAGGATAAAGTGCTAAAGGAGCTTCACGAGGGGCATCTGGGTGGAGTGAAAATGAAGAACCTAGCCAGGGCGTTTGTATGGTGGCCAGGTATCGATGGAGACATCGAAGAAATGACCAAGAGCTGCCTAGGATGCCAGAAGGTCCAAAACGCTCCACCACAAGCCCCTCTACATCCATGGGAGTGGCCCTCATCTCCCTGGCAAAGGGTACACATCGACTTTGCTGGTCCATTTATGGACTTAATGTTCTTAATCGCGGTTGATGCACACTCCAAGTGGCCGGAGGTAATAAAGATGTCCTCCAGCACCACGGAAAAAACCATCACAGTATTAAGGACCATATTTGCCAGGAATGGGCTGCCGGAACAGATCTGTTCTGATAATGGACTGCAATTTGTGTCCGAAGAATTCAGAAAGTTCTTAAAAAACAATGGGGTTAAGCACTACACGTCCGCCCCATACCATCCCGCCACCAATGGATTGGCTGAAAGGTTTGTCCAGACCTTCAAGAAGGCCATAAAGGCCATGGGTAATGAAGACATAAAACTTCAGCACAAGGTGGATAACTTCTTATTCGCATACAGGAATGCAACACATATGGTTACCAATCAAACTCCCGCCATGATGTTCTTCAATAGAAACCTAAGATGCCGGCTGGATTTGGTCAAGCCCAACATCAGAAGGGACGTGGAGAACCTGCAGTTTCAAGGCATGAATGAAAGGCCAACTAGAACCTTCCAGATAGGTCAACAAGTTTTGGCTCGGGACTACCGTACCGAGAAATGGCAGCCTGGAACTATCTGCACACGACTAGGACCACTGATGTATACCGTGGACATCGGAGAAAGCATAATAAGGTGCCACGCTGACCAAATCATAAAGTCATCCGAAAAGGGACAACTTACACCACAACTCTATACATCTAACGATGAAGTAGAGATACCCATATCTACCTCCGATCCGGTGATACTGGAACCCGATGAACCCGACACTGGCATTCAAGCCGAATCAGCCTTGCCAGAAGAACCTACTACACCACCAGAAACTACTACACCCCCGAGGCGTTATCCGGACCGAGTCAGGAAGCCTCCTGAGAGACTGACTTATAATTAATTAACTACAGCAATGTATATTATTTTGCTTATAACATGTAAAATAATAATTACTTAAAAAATGATGTACTGGTTAGCTAAAAGGGGAGGAATTGTAGTGTATGTGCCTTTAAGAGCCCCAGGTGTGCTGTGGTGCCGGTGATTGCCACTCGGGCTATATAAGCCTGTGTATTGTGTATATCCGTTAGAACCCCCCCCCCCCCCCCCGCAGACTTTGCTTAGTAAATACCTATGAACCAACTCCTGTCTTCAGTGTCTTTATCAACACACGGACACTACACTTATCAAATGCCTTCTTGAAGTCCACAGATACTTTCCTATCCACCATGCTAGCGACCTCCTCAAAAAATTCAACTCGATTAATCAGACATGACCTACCCTTCACTTATCCATGCTGACTCTCTTTGATCAGCTGATACTTGTCTCAGTGCTCACTCTGTCTCTGATAATGCATTTCAGGAACTTCCCCACAACTGATGTTAAACTGAGAGGTCTGCAGTTACCTGGTTTCTGCCTCCCTCTCTTAAATAATGGAGTGACATTTGCAATTTTCCAATCCAGAAGGCACAATTCCTAAGTCTAGAGAATTTTGGAAAATCATGACTAATGCATCTGCAATTTCCTCACCTATTTCTTTTAATACCTAGTGTCCCCTAGGAGGCTAAACAAAAACAAAATATATAAAGGATTTTGCAAAATACTTCATTAGGTTAATACAGACAGGAAAAAAGTGTGAATACTCCATTTCCTTATCTCCATGCCACCTAATATTGCAATTAGTCCTACTGACAACATTGAGTCTTCCAACAGGGAGAGGTGTCTGACATCTGACCTTTAGCCTCTCGTAGCAGTGATGCAATGCTGTCCATATACGTATGCGTCTGTCTGAGCTCCACCAGAGGCAGGAAGAATGTCTCCAAGGTGTTGTTTAAGGACTGAAGCAGAGCAAAACGAAGCCGCAGGCTTTCAATTGGAACATCTAGGAATAGTAAATCAAAATTAACAGCACGCAAGATACAGGACAAAGGGTAAACACATCATGCATGTATTTCCTGGCCATGAAGTGTTTCACTTAGCACTATCTTTTGTCATGTTTTAAGAATGGACATTTTTGTGCCCTCAGGATGTCCCAAAGCAGTTCATAGCCAACAAATTACTTTTTAAGTATAGTCACTGCTAAGAAAGCAAGTGTGGCAGCTAATCACCATGTTCGAGACTCTGAATCAAGCTGTTGGGAAACCTACATGTAGATTTGCTGGTTTCTTGATCCAGAGTGTACATTTTCTGTCCAGGGGGATATACCCCACAGATAGGGAGGGGCGAGGCCATGAAGGAATCTCACAACGATGAGAATTTTAAATTTGAGGTGTTGGGGGACCAGGAGCCAATGTCGGTCAGAGAGGACAGGGGTGATGGGGGAGTGTGACATGATACAAGATACGGGCAGCAGAGTTTTGGATGAGCTGAAGTTTATGGAGAGTGGCAGATGGGAGATCAGTCAACCATGTATTAGCACAGTGAGTCTGGAGGTGAGAAAAGCATAGATGAGGGTTTCAGCAGCATATGGGCTGAGGTAGGGGCAGACGTGTGCAATGGTACGGAGGTGAAACTAGTTGTCCTTTGAAATGGAGAGGATATGGGGTTGGAATCCCAGCTTGGAGTAGAGTAGGGAGTAGAGGTTGCCAATAGTCTGGTTCTGCCTGAGACAGTGTCCGGAGAGGAGAATGGAATAGGTGGCAAGGGTACGCAGTTTGTGGTAGGGCTGAAGATGATGGTTTTGGTCTTCCCAACGTTCAAATGGAGGAAATAGTGATTTGTCTGGATATCAGACAAGCAGTCTGACAACTCAAGAGACAGTGGTGTGTCGAGGGAGACGGAGGAGAGGTATCCATGTGACAGCTGACCCCATGGCTGATTTTTCCGATCCTTAACCCGGAAATGTTGAGGCCGGTTGTAGAACTTCCAACTGGCTATGCAAGACCCAGAGAATCCAAGGAAAGTAAACATGACCGGGAAAGAAACCTTCTGTCCTATTTTTTAAATGCATTACATGCCCCTTTCAGGTATTCTACCTCAAACAATATTCTTCAGCTGGCATATGATTGTGCTTGCCAATGCTGTTCAATGATCACCAGAGTGCAGGATACAGCTTAACATAACTCACCCTCTGATTTTCCCTACTTGTCATCTAGCAAAGTGCTTCACTTTTCCCCACTTAGAATCTCTGCACCTTCCATCGACCCCTTTGGGAAAACAACTAAGATTCTGAATTTCCAAACTTGTGGCACAAAGGTGGGGAGTCAGTATCTATAGGTATGTAATAGCTGACACAGGCCCAGTAAAAGAATATATTGTGTTGTGTAATGAAGACCTATTGGGTTACAAGCTAATGTGTATAGTAGTACAGATGTAGCACTGTAACTAGAAGATGACTATCAGTACAGGACTTACTCAATAAACAGGAGATCCTTGGGTCAGGCGTATCTGCAGGGTCAAGGTAGACTTCATGAGGATGGAGTCGGCCTGGAGTAATGGCAAGATGGCGGCAGAGGCGGTTGACATACTGTACAAGCGCAACGTCCATCTCTAGAGTCCACTTTTTGCAGGATCTTTGGGCGTGTCTGGTGTCAATGCAGGCACACCTGTAGCAGATAAACAAATCGCTGAAACTGCAATCTGAATGCAGCCAAGCACCATTACAGCATGATATGCTTAAATGTACTGGTAACATTTAGCCAGAATGACACCTGCACATAACTCCTTTTTATAATGTGGTCTAAGTGTCAATGATGTGAATCATAGAATGGTTACAGCACAGGAGGCGGCCATTCGGCCCATGCCGGCTCTCTGCAAGAGCACTTCAGCTAATCCCACTCCCCCACCCTTTCCCCATAGCCCTGCAAACACTTCTCCTTCAGGTACTTATCCAATTCCCTTTTGAAAGCCACGATCGAGTCTGCCTCCACCACCCTGTCAGGCAGTGCATTCCAGATCCTAACCACTCGCTGTGTAAATAAGTTTTTCCTCATGTCGCCTTTGGTTCTTTTGTCAATCAGCTTAAATCTGTGTTCTCTGGTTCTCGACCCTTCTGCCTATGGGAACAGTTTCTCTCCATCTACTCTGTCCAGGCCCCTCATGATTTTGAGCTCCTCTATCGAATCTCCTCTCAACCTTCTCTGCTCGAAGGAAACAACCCCAGCTTCTCCAGTCTATCCACGTAACTGAAGTCCCTCTTCCCTGGAATCATTCTCGTAAATCTTTTCTGCACTCTCTCCAAGGCCTTCACATCCTTCCTAAAGTGCGGTGTCCAGAATTGGACACCATACTCCAGTGGAGGCCGAACCAGCGTTTTATAAAAGTTCATCATAACTTCCTTGCTTTTATACTCTATGCCTCTACTTATGAAGCCCAGGATCCCGTTTGCTCTTTTAACCGCTTTCTCAACCTGTCCTGCCACCTTCAATGATTATGTGTATTAACTTTCAAAATAATTCTCTCTGTAATACTCTACTTACCTTTCAAAGTGGAGGTCATATCCGCAGGAAAGAATTGCTCGCCATACGCTCCGGATGTCCTGCTTTGACCGATCTACAACAAATTTCTGGAAACCGTCCAATGTTAAATACTTCTCCTCTGGTACTATTGGAGATTGAAAGATTCATAGCATTAGTGAAGGACACTTTCAACGTCCCAGTGTTGTGCTGTCTCAGCTGTAAAATGAATTCCCATGCTATGAGTTGGAGATTATTTCAAGTCTGGTAACTATTTTCAAACCTTATTAAAAATCATAGCAGCATGCCTTGCGCAACATAGGAAGGGAGCGAGCTTTAGCAATCCACATGGGAGATTAAGTTTAGGAAAAATATGTACAACAATTAGCTTAAGTCAGTCTTCACCAGAACGTTAATCGACAGTACAGGAATGACTGGTGCGAAGCGTCACCCTGTTAAAGTAGTTTGCATTAAAGGATTGTTCAGAAAACTAACTTGCATATTGGCCATGTGATCAGGTGTTCTTGGCACCCACTACTGGATCAAGAGTGACATTGGGAGAGCAGGCCAACTAACCTGCCTCTGGCCTCTTAACCTCTCTAGATCTTTTCATTGCGAACTGCCGGCGTGATATCGGCCATCTCAATTTCTCTGCTCCCCTCCCTCACAACTTGCAGCACTCCGTTCTCTCCGATCCAACCCCAACATTGTCATTAAACCTGCTGACAAGGGTGGCGCTGTTGTTGTTTGGCGAACTGGCCTCTACCTTACGGAAGCCCAACTCTCTCACCTACTCCTACCTCCCCCTGGACCATGACCCCACTACCGAACATCAAGCCATCATTTCCAAGACTGTCACTGACCTCGTCTCCTCAGGAGAAATTCCCTCCACGGCCGCCAACCTCAGTTCCCCAAGCCCGCTTCTACCTCCTTCCCAAGATCCACAAACTAGAGTGCCCTGGTAGACCCACCGTTTCAACCTGATCTTGCCCCACGGAACTGATTTCTTCATATCTCCATTATTTTTTCTCCCCTTGTCCAGCCTCTTCCCACCTACATCCATGACTCTTCAGACACCCTCTGTCACTTTAACAGTTTCCTGGCCCCAACTGTCTCCTTTTCATTATGGACGTCCAATTCCTCTACACCTCCATCCCCCACCAGGATGGCCTGAGGGCGCTCCACTTATTCCTTGAACAGAGATGCAACCAGTCCCCATCCACCACCACCCTCCTCCGCCTGGCTGAACTTGTTCTCATATTGAACAACTTCTCCTTTGACTCCACTCACTTCCTCCAAATTAAAGGTGTTGCTATGGGAATCCGCATGGGTCCTAGCTATGCCTGCCTTTTCATGGGATATATGGAACATTCTTGGTTCCAGTCTTACTTGGGTCCCCTCCCTCACCTCTTTATCTGGTACATATATCAGTGCCGTTTCCTACTCTCACCTTGAAGTAGAAAATATCATTCACTTTGTTTCCAATTTCTACCCTTCCCTCACCTTCACATGGTCCATCTCCGACTCTTCCCTTCCTTTCCTCGGCTTCGCTGTCTCCATTTCTGGGGATAGGCTATCAACAAACATTCACTATAAGCCCACTGACTCCCACAGCTACCTGGACTACACTTCCTTCCACCCCGCTTTCTGCAAGGACACTAGTCCATTCTCCCAGTTTCTCCGTCGCATCAGCTCTGACGATGCCACCTTCCATACTAGTGCTTCTGATAGGTCTTTTTCCCAACCGAGGATTCCCCTCTACCGTGGTTGACATGGCCCTCAACCATGTCCCTTCTATTTGCTGCACTTCTGCTCACCCCTTCCCCTACCTCCCAGAACCACGATAGGGTTCCCCTTGTCCTCACCTTTCACCCCACCAGCCTTCACATTCAACGCATCATCCTCCGCCATTTCCAGCGTGATCCCACCACCAAACATATCTTCCCCTTCCCTTTCAGCATTTCGAAGGGACGGCTCCCTCCGCGAAACCCTGGTCCACTCCTCAATCACCCTCAACACCCCTTTCCATAGCACCTTCCCGTGCAAGCACAGGAGCTGCAACACCTGCCCTTTTACCTCCTCGCTTCCCACTGTCCAGGGCCCCAAATACTCCTTCCAGGTGAAACAGCAATTTACTTGTGCTTCTTGCAATTTAGTATACTGTATTCGCTGCTCACAATGTGGTCTCCTCTACATTAGGGAGACCAAACGCAGATTGGGTGACTGCTTTGCGGAACACCTCCGTTCGGTCTGTAAGCGTGACCCCAAGCTTCCGGTCACCTGTCACTCCACTCCCACTCTGACCTCAGTCTCTTATACTGTTCCAATGAAGCTCAACGTAAGCTCGAGGAACAGCACCTCATCTTTCGATTAGGCACTTTACAGCCTTCTGGACTCAACATCGAGTTGATGATTCTGCCATTTCCATTTACACCTCATCTAGACTCATCTCTTGTTTCTTAACTTGTCCCATTACCATCTCCTTTTGCCTTGCACCATCATCCCTTTTGTCGTTTAATCTCTCCTGCCTTCCATCCTATCGCAGACCTTCCCTTTTTGTTCTTTCCTCCCCTCCTCCCTTTCTCTGCCCGTGCTTAAAAATCTGTTCCATCTCTAACTTCTTCCAGTTCTGACAAAGGGTCATCGACCTGAAACATTAACTCTATTTCTCTCTCCACAGATGCTGCCTGGCCTGCTGAGTATTTCCAGCATTTTCTGTTTTTATTTCAGATTTCCAGCATCCGCAGTATCTTGCTTTTGTAACCTGCCACTTTGTTTGTGGAATGAGTACCAAAGGAGCAGGGAGTAAAGGAGAACAAATGATATGGAATAAAGGCTTAACAAGCGGTGATTACAAGAAAAGGTGCAAGTTCCAAGTTGTTTACTAAATGACAGGAGTCGGAAGTTTGATGACAAGAAAGACCGTCATAAAGTTATATTATTACTGTAGCTTGTGAGCAGTGGCTGGTGTTATGGACGGGTCAGGTTCAGTACAATCAAGATCAGCAGCATCCAGAGTAAAGGCAGACTTTAAAATACGTTGATGGAAACGGAAGGTTTCCTGACAAAGCCATAGTGCAGACAAATCAGATTAACCAAATTATCGGAATAAGGACACAACTGACAAGAATTCATGAATCACAAAGCGAGGAAGATTATTCTTTGGCAGAAACAAAATAATACATTTGGTTTTGTGAAGCTCAATTATACTGTCCACGATGAATGCATTGTCCTAAGGCAGCAGAGAGAATTATCCTTTATCAAGGTGAAGATGACAATGAAGAATTCTAAGAGAAGACTTTGAAATTGCCCTCAGTTCAAAAATAACCAGTAATTAGAGAAATACAGTATTGCAACTCTAGTTTTACAGTAAATATTACAATAAATATACAAAACCAATCTGACCTACCTTCTTGTTTCTTTGCTGGCAACTTCTCTGGGTCCTTGTCATCAGGTTTGGTGCTCTTTTCAGGTGACTTTGCTTTCACAATTGGTTTCTTCTCACTCAGTGCAGTTCTGCTTCAAAAGAAGTTCAGTATTAAATAGTTTTCTTTTGTTGCTGATGTCACCAGCTTTGGATGGTTCAGGTATTGTGCTACTGAGCCATAAAGACCAGGAAAAGCTTCAATTATGATCCCTGGTCTGTGAAAGTGGCTGATCTGAAATCAGAGCAACATTTAAAGGTGCTCCAAAGAGCCTCAGAGTTGCCAGGCTAGAAGGGCAGGGAAAAGAAAGAGCTAATAGACCAGATTTTGCTCTCAAAATAATGAGGCTAGTGGCGCTTCCGTTATTTACGTGCAAATGTTACAGCAACTTCAGGCAAGGAGCAGATGCACGTTTAAATGTCAATATCCAAAAGTTGCTTTACGAATTGCGCCGCTCCGCCGTTAGCTTGACGAAAACGTCATTCCGCTGTCTGCCTCACCATTGAAATGCATTGAATGGCGTGAAGTTGCTGTATTTGTGCGGTAGATACGAACTAAACTCGCCACAGAAAGTTAAGCCTCGTCATTTCAAGTGCAAGTACCTTTTAACGATGCGATGTGTTAATTACTGCCAATCAACCTCTCTGGCACTGAAATTTAAATATTACAAGTGTGGTGTCTCATTCCTTCAGGTATTAATTGCTGTTGGAGCTATTAAAAATGCCAAATTTAACGTTAACATTTAAAAAAACTTTTCCTTTCTTTTCTTTCTCTCACTTAACCCAATCTTTCTTTCCCTCACTGTTTTCTTCCGCTTTTCATATGATTGTACTTCCACCCAAATGTATTGCGTGTATAACTTTGTGACCCTAAGTACATGCAGCTGCTTATAGCATTATGCTGTATTAAACCAATGCTCCCTGACAAAATCATAGCACGGCTGTGCAATTACCATGAACTGCGGATCTAGAGATGTAATTTATACAACACTGTGAGCACTGCTAAGCCAGGTCACTATCTTGTGTAAATGCTGTGGCTGCCAGAGTTACATTGGTGCAATCAATCGACTGGATTTTACAGTAAGTTGATTTTTAACCGTGTAATTTCAGAGCACAAGATTTAATTCCCCCTCGCCTCAAGTGATGGTTTAAACTACCTAAAATCCTGCTTAAGAGGGGTGAACCCCAAAAAACACAACGAACCTGACGCTGTTCAGCACAGACCTGTCTTTGCCTGGAGGTTTGCCAATTGGTCTTTTTGTGCTAACTACTTTTCCCGGGTGCTGCTCCTTTCCTGCTTTACTGTACTTGCTCTTGTCGAATTTCGGTTTGGGTATTCCGTACTTTCGTAGTATCTTGCGATTTTAAACAAAAAGCAGAAATGGCTTAATTACATATATTACAAAGCACAGTAACTTGAAGTGTGTTTATAACAATGATCCATACAATAGATTCTCATATGAGAGGTGGTGACATTTCAGAAACACATCTATTTTCCCCTCAAAGATATTACTATGAATAAAAGTGAGTACAATAAGGTCCCTTGAATAACTGATCAGCGTGGACATGATCAACCGCAAGAGTTGAGCTTGCATTTCCAGTGTTACACTTGCTGCTTTATTTTGAGTGCCTGACTTGGCTTCAGCCAGAACCTGCCACTGCCTCAAACTAGTGCCCAGGGAAACTCTTGCCACATGCTCGTGAGGCCCCAATCTCCTGCCACAGTGGCTAAGCATGGGTACGCTACAGTCCTTCTAAGAAGAGTCTTGTCCTGCTGCTCAGCGACAACAACATTGTGGATTAGTTAAGTTTACCAAGAGATGTGCATTTGTTAACTATGGTCTCCTGGAGCTTGCTGTATTGCCTCATGTAGTCAGGAAGGAATTTCCCAGAAATTGGCCACATGTTTTATTCTGCTATTTTTGTTTTGCCTCCCCAGGAGTTAGCATTACTAACAGTTGGAAGGGCTGGGTACAAGGTTGCACCATCAGGTGTGTAGGATGGGTACTGATGGGAGCCTGACCATCTTTTCTTTCTCTTTTCATATGTCCATATTTCCACCCAACTGCATAGGTGTGTGTAACCGCTATTCTCAATGTAAGTAACTAGACGTATCTTCAATCTAGCATTAAGCTGCATCACACCACGTCCTTGGGAAGCTTGTAAACTTATGAAAAACAACAAAAAACTATAATGTAGTTTTGTTTGGAAAGTGGCAACGTGGTACTTGATTTGGCAGCATTGCACCAATGACAAATATCAGCCTGCACCATACACTTAGTAGATTATGGTGGTCACATAATAAGTTCACTAATTCTGTATCATTTTAGATTGCAGTTCAATGCCTGGGTCAATTTTCCATAAATATTTGAGTAAACCACAAAGTATTATTCATTTTCTTGATGTAATCTGCACAAAACTGATTTTTTGTCCCCCACCCACTCTCAAACTACTTATCTACCTCCAAATGTACATGACTAAAAAAAGTCTCAATTGCTTCAGGACTGATACTCAGTGATACTATTTTTGTGTGTCAGAGTATATTACTCTTCAATAAGGGTACATACCTTACCACCCTATTTATTTCCATCACAACCACATACAGCCTGCTCACATCTCACCACCAATGGTCTCTCTCTATTAGCAGCCAGGAGGTATGCGAGAAGTGTATTGTAATGCTACTCTATCATATATTCACCTCCCCCAATGAGATGACACTAGGCCTCCAGTATCATAGTATTTGACTTATATTGCACCTTATGTCGTAATGTTTCAAAGTGCTTCACACAATTAACTACATTTGGAGCTCAACGCTTTGATATACAGGCATATGTAGCAACCCTTTAATGCCAGGAACATCATCCAAATATTGATGAGATGAGTGACCAGTTACTCTGTTTTTGGTGATATTAGTTAAGGAGTGTTCGGAAAAATCTCAAGAATGCCAAAGGATCCTTAAGGCAGTCATGCTGAGCAACATAGATGAGATTGGGCATTGATAGAATGTGGTAATTATCCATCACATGGTAATAGGAAAACCTCATCACTGGCCATCTACAAAATACAAACAAAACCAACACAGGCCTTTGTCCAAAGCACACACCTGTGTGAGTTGATCCTCCAGAACTTTTTTTGGTGGCCGGACGTTGGTGAAAAATATTTGCAACAGGTTTCCTGGTGTCTGGGAGTTGATTTGTTCTTTACTGAGGAAAATGTCAGAAACTTTGATAGGCTTGGCTGGGGCAAGACTCAGCATCTGCTCAGAGTGTATACAGCTTCGGAATATCTCTGCAAGAACATCTCGTGCTCCAGGAACCACCTTATCACCTACATGGAAAAAGCAGCATAATAAACCTTTTTAGATTATCTACGAGATACCAGAGATGCTTATTTATTTATACACTTTTTAAAAATACAATTTTTCCTAAACATTAAAGAGGAAAGAAAAGAACTTCCATTTATATAGTGCCTTTCATGGCCTCGGGACGTCCCAAAGCGCTTTACAGCCAATTAAGTACGTGTTGTAATGTAGGGAAACGCAGCAGCCAATTTGCACACAGCAAGGTCCCACGAACAGCAATGTGATAAATGACCAGATAATCTGTTTGTGATGTTGGTTGACGGATAAATGTAGGCCAAGACATCGGGAGAACTCCCGCTCTTCTTCGAAAAGTGCCATGGAATCTTTTACATCCATCCGAGAGGGCAGACGAGGTTTCGGAATTAAAGAGGTTTACAAAACAAAGCTCTGGGACAGACGCAAGATAGTGCGTGGGGTTTTAGCTCCCTCAATCTAGTTGTACAAGCCAGTGATGTGGTTTTGCCGTTTCCAAACTTGGCCCTGATACAGGTCCACAGCCATAAACTTAATGTCAAATATATAAATGGTCGAGTACACGTGCAGTTGTTTCAGCATTACTGCTAATACCTCAGAATGTAAATCAGGTGTATTTGGAACATCATGTACTGGAAAGAGTACCTCAATATATAAACAACATATCATCTCTGGAAAAATCTTGTGCATGCTGTACTTACAGTTTGCTTTTTTCCCCCAACACTTCCTCGGGTGTTCATGACGAGACTAACGTCTGTAAGCAGGCCAATTTCCTTATAAACTGAAACTGAGTCTCTATTCATCACAGTGCATGGGTTAGCAGCCCAGTTTTAACAAAGAACTTCTAAAAGTGCTAATCTACATACGGAGGAACACGTGGGATGTCCAACATGTTGTCCCATCATTTTTGAAGGTGGAAAATAACAATTCCAGAGTACAGTTTAATTAGTTTTGTATTAAAGGCTCACTGGGGCTTTGACCCAACCCACTGGTGGCAGCAGCCGTTAGTGTTGAAGAATTGCTTGGACTGTACAGGCGTCCAGAACACAGTCTAAGGACTCGTCAGCAAATAATTTGCTGTGGATGAACTGGAGAATATAACTGATTTTTAAAAAGGCAGGGTTTAAAAAAAAAAACACTGCTAGAAAACAATGCTGTGTACACACTTTGGAAAATAATTAGTTTTCGTTACCAATGCTTATGTTGTAAATGGAAGAAAAAAAGATACCAATTTAAGAGCTACAAGACATTTTTTTAAAGGAAGAAAAATCACGAATACTGGAAGTACTTAACTTCTCTTCCAGATGCTGATTGACCTGTTATCAGTTTGGCTGGTAACCCTCATCTGTTTTGTGATGAAAGTGCGTATTTCTCCTTCAGGTGCTGACCGCCCTACTGCGCATTTCTGTTTTTATTGGATTTTAAAAATACTACATTCTACGAAGCAATATATCTTGGTTTCCTCCAACCAACTCGAGTGGAGCATAAATGCCAGCACTGACTGGATGGGCCGAATGGCCTGGTCCTGGGCTGTATATCCTATGTAACCCCACATTATAAATAATGGGTAATTCATAAATCGCCAATTCCCAACTTGTTATCGATATTGTGTTATTGCTGGGCAATGTGGGATAGTGACCTGGAGTAAGTCGCTGCTGATTTTTTCTTCTCCCAGAGGAGAATGGAACAGAGGACAGGCTGGCTTCCACTCAGAAGCGCCAGGTACTCCTGCCGTGCACCAGAATAACGCAGTCAAGATTGGGAACTATACACATGAAGGATCATAAATTCAACCACCGTGTCGCTGTCACACAGCACCGTAGAAGATTTCTGTTCATTTTTGTTTAGTGGGCAGCTTGGCTTCATGAATCCCAACAAGCCTGTCCTTTCGCTCACCTTTTATTAGCTTTTCAGTGAAAAAATCTTCCAATGCTGAACTGCCTTGGGTATCAAACAAGCTCTGGTTTACGGACGACACGGTCAAAATCTCCTCTGTTGACATCTCCATTAATTCATCTTCCCCATCCAGACTGGACAAACCAATCAAATCGCTGCTGTTGAATAGACTGGCACGGATCTTTTCAATCTTTGCTCTCGCTCGCACCTACAAGTAAAAAAACCCCATCACCTTATGACCCAAAAAGGATTATTTTTAAAACCACAATCTCACTCTCCAATGCTGAATATTGAAAGGCACAATAATTTTCCCCCCATCTTTCTTGAAGGCGATAGCTCATGCTAATAAGGGATGAGATTGGTACGGTACAGATAAAAGATCTAGGCTCGGCAGATCGTGATGTAGAACTGGAATCAGTTTGGGTGGAGCTAAGAAACAGCAAAGGGCGGAAAACATTGGTGGGAGTTGTGTATAGGCCACCAAACATTAGTGGTAATGTAGGGAACAGTATCAATCAAGAAATTAGAAGTGCATGTAACAAGGACAATACAGTAATCATGGGGAACTTTAATCTACATATTAACTGGGCAAATCAAATTACCACTAATGGTGTGGAGGACGAATTCTTGGAATGCATGCAAGATGGTTTCCTGGATCAGTATGTGAAGGAAAGAACCAGGGAACAGGCTATTCTGGATCTGGTACTGTGTAATGAGAAAGGGCTAATCAATAATCTTGTGGTAAAGGGGCCTTTAGGGACAAGTGACCATAATATGATTGAATTTTACATTAAGTCCAATCTGAAACTAAGGTCTTCAATCTAAAACAGAGGAAACTACAAGGGTATGAGGGACAAGTTGGCCATGGTAGATTGGGAGACTATACTAAAAAGGTATGAAGGTGGACATACAATGGCCAACATTCAAGGAAAAAATGCATAATTTGCAACAAACATATATTCCTCTAGGGCATAAAAACCCAAAAGGAAAAGTGATCCAACCATGGCAAACAAAAGAAATTAAAGCTAGTATTAAGTCACAGGAGGAAGCTTATAAAGTTGCCAGAAAAAGCAGTCAGCCTGAGGATTGGGATCTTTTTAGAAATCAGCAAAGGGGGACCAAGAAATTGATAAAGAAAGGGAAAATGGAATATGAGCACAAACTAGCGAAAAATATAAAAACAGATTGTAAAAGCTTCTATAGGTATGTGAAAAGGAAAAGACAGGTGAAGGTAAATTTATGTCCTTTACAGTCAGACACAGCAGAATTTATAATGGGGAATGAGGAAATGGTAGAGAAATTAAATACTTTGTTTCTGTCTTCACGGAGGAAGACACAAAAAACCTCCCAGAAATACGAGCAAACAAAGGGTGTGGCGAGAATGAGGAACAAAGAAATTAGTAAAAAAACAGAACTAGCAAAATTAATGGGACTAAAAGTCAATAAACGTAGAAACATAGAAGATAGGAGCAGGCCATTCGGCCCCTCGAGCCTGCTCCGCCATTCAATGAGATCATGGCTGATCATCCAAATTCAGTACCCTGTCCCTGCTTTCTCCCCATACCCCTTGATCCCTTTAGCCTCAAGAAATATATCCAACTCTTTCTTGAATATATTTAATGAACTGGCCTCCACCGCTCTTTGTGGCAGAGAATTCCACAGGTCCACCACTCTCTGGGTGAAGAAATTCCTCCTCATTTCAGTCCTAAATGGCTTACCCCTTATCCTTAGACTATGACCCCTGGTTCTGGACTCCTTGGCCATCCGAAACATCCTTCCTGCATCTAGTCTGTCCAGACCTGACAGAATTTTATAGGTTTCGATGAGATCCCCTCTCAATCTTCTAAACTCCAGTGAGTATAAGCCCAATCGACACAATCTCTCCTCATACGTCATTCCTGCCATCCCAGGTATCAGCCTGGTGAACCTTCGCTGCACTCCCTCCATGGCAAGAACGTCCTTCCTCAGGTAAGGTGACCAAAACTGCACACAATACTCAAGGTGTGGTCTCACCAAGGCCTTGTACAACTGCAGCAAGACATCCTTGTTCCTGTACTCAAACCCTCTCGCTACGAAGACCAACATACCATTTGCCTTCTTAACCGCCTGCTGCACCTGCATGCTTACTTTCAGCGACTGGTGCACAAGAACACCCAGGTCTCTTTGCACTTCCCCTTCTCCCAATCTATTGCCATTCAAATAATAATCTGCCTTCCTGTTTTTGCTACCAAAGTGGATAACCTCACATTTATCCACATTATAGTGCATTTGCCATGTTTCTGCCCAATCACCCAACCTGTCCAAATCATACTGGAGTTTCACGACATCCTCCTCACAGCTTACCCTCCCACCCAGCTTTGTGTCATCTGCAAATTTGGAGATATTACATCCAATTCCCTCGTCCAGATCATTAATATATATTGTGAACAGCTGGGGTCCTAGGACCGATCCTTGCGGTACCCCACTAGTCACTGCCTGCCACTCGGAAAACGACCCGTTTATTCCAACTCTTTGCTTTCTGTCCGCCAACCAGTTCTCTATCCAAGTCAATACCTTGCCCCCAATCCCATGTGCCTTAATTTTGCACGCTAATCTCTTGTGTGGGACCTTATCGAAAGCCTTCTGAAAGTCCAAATACACCACATCCACTGGTTCTCCCTTATCTATTTTACCAGTTACATCCTCAAAAAATTCCAGTAGATTAGTCAAGCATGATTTACCTTTTGTAAATCCATGTTGACTTTGTCCGATCCTGTCACTGCTTTCCAAGTGCTCTGCTATTACATCTTTTATAATAGACTCTAGCATTTTCCCCACTACCGATGTCAGGCTTACCGGTCTATAATTCCCCGCTTTTTCTCTACCACCTTTTCTGAATAGTGGGGTAACATTAGCTACCCGCCAATCCATGGGTACCGTTCCAGAGTCTATCAAGTTCTGGAAGATGACCAGTAATGCATCTACTATCTCTAGGGCCACTTCCTTAAGTACCCTGGGATGTAGACCATCAGGCCCTGGGGATTTATCGGCCTTCAGTCCCATCAATTTTCCTAACACCAGTCCTGTCAGAATTTTATAAGTTTCAATGAGATCCCCTCTCATTCTTCTAAACTCCAGCGAGTATAAGCCCAATCGTCCCAATCTCTCCTCATACGTCATTCCTGCCATCCCAGGTATCAGCCTGGTGAATCTTCACTGAACTCCTTCCATGGCAAGAACATCCTTCCTCAGGTAAGGCAACCAAAACTGCACACAATACTCAAGATACGGTCTCACCAAGGCCCTGTACAACTGCAGCAAGACATCTTTGTTCCTGTACTCAAACCCTCTCGCTACGAAGGCCAACATACCACTTGCCTTCTTAACCGCCTGCTGCACCTGCATGCTTACCTTCAGCGACTGGTGCACAAGGACACCCAAGTCTCGTTGCACTTCTCCTTCTCTCAATCTATTGCCATTCAGATAATAATCTGCCTTCCTGTTTTTGCCACCAAAGTGGATAATCTCACATTTGTCCACATTATATTGCATCTGCCATGCTTTTGCCCAATCACGCAACCTGTCCAAATCATCCTGGGGTTTCTCGGCATCCTCCTCACAGCACACATGCCCACCCAGCTTTGTGTCGTCTGCAAATTTGGAGATATTACATCTAGTTCCCTCATCCAGATCATTAATATATATTGTGAATAGCTGGGGTCCAAGGATCGATCCCTGTGGTACCCCACTAGTCACTGCCTGCCACTCTTTAAAAAAAAAAAAAAGACCCGCTTATTCCAACTCTTTGCTTTCTGTCTGCCAACCAGTTCTCTATCCAAGTCAATACCTTGCCCCCCAATCCCATGTGCCTTAACTTTACACGCTAATCTCTTATGCGGGACCTTATCAAAGGCCTTCTGAAAGTCCAAATACACCACATCCACTGGTTCTCCCTTATCTATTTTACCAGTTACATCCTAGGGCTTTGAAAGAGGTGGCCATTGGGATACTGGACGCATTGGTTGTCATCTTCCAAAATTCTATAGATTCTGGAACGCTTCCTGCAGATTGGAGGATAGCAAATGTAATCCTGCTATTTAAGAAAGGAGGGAGAGAGAAAACGGGGAACTACAGACCTGTTAGCCTCGCATCAGTAGTTGGGAAAATGCTGGAATCTATTATAAAGGATGCAATAACTGGGCACTTAGAAACAAATAGTAAGATTGGGCAGAGTCAACATGGATTTATGAAAGGGAAATCCTGTTTGACAAACCTACTGGAGTTCTTTGAGGATGTAACTAGTGGAGTAGACCCTGGGGATTTATCGGCCTTCAACCTCATCAATTTCCCGAACACCATTTCCCTACAAATACTGATTTCTTTCAGTTCCTCCCATTCATCAGACCCTATGTTCCCCGACATCTTTGGGAGGTTATTTGTGTCCTCCTTTGTGAAGACAGAACCAAAGTATGTATTTAATTGGTCTGCCATTTCTTTGTTCCCCATTATAAATTCCCCTGATTCTGACTGCAGGGGACCTATGTTTGACTTCACCAATCTTTTTCTCTTCACACATATCTATAAAAGCTTTTACAGTCAGTTTTTATGTTCCCTGCAAGCTTACTCTCATACTCTATTTTCCCCCTCTTAATTAATCCCTTTGTCCTCCTTTGTTGGATCCTAAACTGCTCCCAATCCTCAGGTTTACTGCTTTTTCTGGCCAATTTATATGTCCTCTCCTTGGATCTTATGCTATCCCTAATTTCCCTTGTTAGCCACGGTTGAGTCACCTTTTTTGTTTTATTTTTATGCCAAACTGGGATGAACAAATTCTGTGGTTCATCCATGCGATCTTTGAATGTTTGCCATTGCCCATCCACCGTCAACCCTTTGAGTGACATTCCCCAATCAATCCTACCCAACTCGCACTTGATACCATTGTAATCTCCTTTATTTATATTCAGGACCCTAGTCTCCGAGTCAACTATTTCACTCTCCATCTTAATGAAGAATTCTATCATATTATGATCGCTTTGACCCAAGGGGCCTCGCACAACAAGATTGCTAATTAATCCTCTCTCATTACATAATACCCAGTCTAAGATGGCCTGATCTCTAGTTGGTTCCTCGACATATTGGTCCAGGAAACCATCCCGTATACACTCCAGGAATTCATCCTACACAGTATTGTTACTAATTTGGTTAGCCCAATCTATATGTAGATTAAAGTCACCCATGATAACTGCTGTGCCCTTATTGCACGCTTCTCTAATTTCCCATTTAATGCCATTCCCGACCTCCGCATTACTGTTTGGAGGTCTATATACCACTCCCACTAACGTTTTCTGCCCCATGGTATTTCTCAGTTCTACCCATACAGATTCCACATCAGAGCGAATATCTTTCCTTTCAATTGTGTTAATCCCCTCTTTAACCAGCAATGCTACCCCTACCTCCTTTTACTTTTTGTCTATCTTTCCTGAATATTGAATACCCCTGGATGTTGAGTTCCCAGCCTTGGCCACCCTGGAGCCATGTTTCCGTAATCCCAATTATATCATATCCGTTTACATCTATTTGCGCAGCTAATTCATCCACCTTATTATGAATGCTCCTTGCATTAAGACACAAAGCCTTCAGGCTTGGTTTTTTTAACGCTCTTAGATCTTTTAGAATTATTAATGTGGCCATGTTTGATTTAAACCCTTGATTTCTCTGCCTGTCACTTTTGTTTTTCTCCTTCCTATCTTTTGCTTTTATCCTTGTTTCCCTTTCCTCTGTCCCCCTGCTCAGGTTCCCAACCCCCTGCCATTTTAGTTTAAACCCTCCCCCAGAGCACTAGCAAACACTCCCCCTAGGACATCAGTCTCGGCCCTGCCCAGGTACAAACCGTCCAGTTTTAACTGGTCCCACCTCCCCCAGAACCGGTTCCAATGTCCCAGGAATTTGAATCCCTCCCCTTTGCACCATTCCTCCAGCCAGGTATTCATCTGAAATATCCTTCTATTTCTACTCTGACTAGCACATGGCACTGGTAGCAATCCTGAGATTACTACCTTTGAGGTCCTATTTTTAAATTTACCTCCTAACTCCCTATATTCAGCTTTTAGGACCTCATCCCGGTTTTTACCTATATCGTTGGTACCTATATGCACCACGACAACTGGCTGTTCACCCTCCCCTTCCAAAATGTTCTGCAGCCGCTCCGAGACATCCTTGACCCTTGCACCAGGGAGGCAACACACCATCCTGGAGTCTCGTTTGCGGCCGCAGAAACGCCTATCTATTCCCCTTACAATAGAATCCCCTATTACTATAGCTCTCCCCCGCTTTTTCCTCCCATCCTGTGCAGCAGAGCCACCCCTGGTGCCAGGAAGTTGGCTACTGCTGCCTTCCCCTGGTAAGGCATCTCCCCCATCAGTATCCAAAGCGGTATATGTGTTTGAAACATAGAAACATAGAAGATAGGAGCAGGCCATTCGGCCCTTCGAGCCTGCTCCGCCATTCAATGTGATCATGGCTGATCATCCAAACTCAGTACCCTGTCCCCGCCTTTTCCCCATATCCCTTCAGCCTCAAGAAACATATCCAACTCTTTCTTGAATATATTTAATGAACTGGCCTCCACCGCCCTCTGTGGCAGAGAATTCCACAGGTTCACCACACTCTGGGTGAAGAAATTCCTCATTTCAGAGGGGAATGGCCACAGGGGACCCCTGCACTACCTGCCTGCGCCTACTACTCTGCCTGTTGGTTGCCTGTTCCCTTTCTGCCTGTGCCACCTTTATCTGCGGTGTGACCAACTGATTAAACGTGCTATTCACGACGTCCTCAGCATCGCGAATGGTCCAGTATGTATCCAATCGCTGCTCCAGTGCCGCAATGCGGTCTGCCAGTAGCTGCAGCTGGACACACTTCCTGCACACATAGTTGTCAGGGACACAGGAAGTGTCAGAGTTCCCACATAGCGCAGGAGGAGCATACCACGGCACCGGGCTGTCCTGCCATGACTTACCCTTTAATTAATTGAAATTAAATTAAACACCTAGAGTATGGTGTACAATTTTGGTCTCCTTACCCAAGGAAGGATATATTTGCCATAGAGGGAGTATAACGAAGGTTCACAAGATTGATTTCAGGGATGGCAGGTCTGTCGTATGGCAAGAGATTGAGTAAACTAGGCCTGTATTCTCTTGAATTCAGAAGAATGAGAGGGGATCGCATTGAAGCATACAAAATTATTACAGGGCTTGATAGGGTGGATGCTGGGAGAATGTTTCCCATGGCTGGGGAGTCTAGAACCAGGGGCCACAGCCTCAGAATAAAGGGTAGGCCATTCAGGATTGAGATGAGAAGAAATTTCTTCAGAGGGTGGTGAATCTTTGGAATTCTCTACCCCAGAGGGCTGTGGAGGCTCAGTCATTGGGTATATTCAAAACAGAAATCGATAGATTTCTGACTAGTAAGGGCATCAAGGGATATGGCAAAGGGCTGGTGAATGGAGTTAAAGCAGAAGATCAGCCATGATCTCATTGAATGGCGGAGCAGGCTTGAAGGCCTACTCCTGCTCCTATTTCTTATGTTCTTATGCTGAGGTTTGCTTCCAGAGGTGGCAGCAGACTTGCAGTTCCTCACCCACTGTTTGTGAGCGAACCTAGGTGGAGTGTGCCAGCAGGTTGTTCCATTAGGAGACTATCACAGCTGCACTCAATTCTGCCTTTGTTTGGGACAACGTTTGGCTAGTAATGATAGTGGGAACCGTGCCCATTTGCGGCACTCTCTAGCCCAAAAGCACTCAAGTCAATTGTAGCTGATTGGCTTTGCTAGCTAATTGTACAGAGTGAAGACTGAAACGGGAACCTTCCTGATAGTAAATGCACCATCACAGTGTGGTACAAACTGTTGTGGTCCTGAGTAATAGACCATGAAGGTCTCGGGTTTGCCTATTAGGAAGATTCCCAGCATTAGAGATGACTAGAAATGTGAAGTATCAGTTTCATAGTGGTGTCCGGATTTAAATTCTTTTGATTAGACACAAGGATCTATACAGACAAATGTGGAAGCCCTGATGGCTGAAAGTGTATCCCCATATCAATAGTTTACTTTCAGTATTACTGGAGATTTAGGGCATCAGTCATCTAGTAGCTGTAACACCAACCTTGAAGTGCGGTGGTGTATCCACACACTACTTCATGAAATGCTAGGATATATAATTGTAGCTACAATTTATTGTATGGGGAATTAGTAATCACAACACCGATATACTGTAGAAATGCTGAATGGACACTTGGAACCACATCGTTGAGGTGGGGTTAAATGTGGATAACCAACCTCTTGAACATTTTTGGAATGGTGTGCAACGGAAGGATTAAGAGGATGCAATAAATTTGTCAGAATAAGGCAAGACAACTCCTGCTAGAGATTGGCTTGTGTTTAAAGTGGATACAATAAAATAAATACATATTGGGGGGGAGAGGACGAAAGGAATAGACTTAAAGGTATTCAGTTTACAAGACCAAACACAAATTTCTAGCTAATACAGCATTCCATTTTTTTCCTAAAATTCATTATTTTTGTAAACAAATTGCACAATCATAAAGTACAGTGCATAATGAGCAGTGAAGATAGGAAAGTAATTATTTTCAAATTATTGGTAAACCAATTAATTTGAATTGAAAAATAATCAAATTTGCGAAGAAAAAACTTAAACACTTCATTTGGCAGAGAGTTTGTCTGTTTATTATGTAACTAGCTGGGGGTGCCCGGCGGTGCCGAGGCTTTTTCGAGGGCATGTTGTTGTTGGAAGAGAGAGAGAGCGCGCGAGTGGGGGGGGGGAAAAGAGAGAGAGCGCGAGTGGGGGGGGGGGGGGAAGGGAAGAGAGAGCGCGAGTGGGGGGGGGGAAGGGAAGAGAGAGCGCGAGTGGGGGGGGGGAAGAGAGAGCGCGAGTGGGGGGGGGGGAAGAGAGAGCGCGAGTGGGGGGGAAGAGAGAGCGCGAGTGGGGGGGAAGAGAGAGCGCGAGTGGGGGGGAAGAGAGAGCGCGAGTGGGGGGGAAGAGAGAGCGCGAGTGGGGGGGAAGAGAGAGCGCGAGTGGGGGGGAAGAGAGAGCGCGAGTGGGGGGGAAGAGAGAGCGCGAGTGGGGGGGAAGAGAGAGCGCGAGTGGGGGGGAAGAGAGAGCGCGAGTGGGGGGGAAGAGAGAGCGCGAGTGGGGGGGAAGAGAGAGCGCGAGTGGGGGGGAAGAGAGAGCGCGAGTGGGGGGGAAGAGAGAGCGCGAGTGGGGGGGAAGAGAGAGCGCGAGTGGGGGGGAAGAGAGAGCGCGAGTGGGGGGGAAGAGAGAGCGCGAGTGGGGGGGAAGAGAGAGCGCGAGTGGGGGGGGAAGAGAGAGCGCGAGTGGGGGGGGAAGAGAGAGCGCGAGTGGGGGGGAAGAGAGAGCGCGAGTGGGGGGGAAGAGAGAGCGCGAGTGGGGGGGAAGAGAGAGCGCGAGTGGGGGGGGAAGAGAGAGCGCGAGTGGGGGGAGAGAGAGAGAGAGCGCGAGTGGGGGGGAAGAGAGAGCGCGAGTGGGGGGGAAGAGAGAGCGCGAGTGGGGGGGAAGAGAGAGCGCGAGTGGGGGGGAAGAGAGAGCGCGAGTGGGGGGGAAGAGAGAGCGCGAGTGGGGGGGAAGAGAGAGCGCGAGTGGGGGGGAAGAGAGAGCGCGAGTGGGGGGGAAGAGAGAGCGCGAGTGGGGGGGAAGAGAGAGCGCGAGTGGGGGGGAAGAGAGAGCGCGAGTGGGGGGGGAAGAGAGAGCGCGAGTGGGGGGGAAGAGAGAGCGCGAGTGGGGGGGGGGGAAGAGAGAGCGCGAGTGGGGGGGAAGAGAGCGCGAGTGGGGGGGAAGAGAGAGCGCGAGTGGGGGGGGAAGAGAGAGCGCGAGTGGGGGGGAAGAGAGAGCGCGAGTGGGGGGGAAGAGAGAGCGCGAGTGGGGGGGGAAGAGAGAGCGCGAGTGGGGGGGAAGAGAGAGCGCGAGTGGGGGGGGAAGAGAGAGCGCGAGTGGGGGGGAAGAGAGAGCGCGAGTGGGGGGGAAGAGAGAGCGCGAGTGGGGGGGAAGAGAGAGCGCGAGTGGGGGGGAAGAGAGAGCGCGAGTGGGGGGGAAGAGAGAGCGCGAGTGGGGGGAAGAGAGAGCGCGAGTGGGGGGAAGAGAGAGCGCGAGTGGGGGGGAAGAGAGAGCGCGAGTGGGGGGGAAGAGAGAGCGCGAGTGGGGGGGAAGAGCGAGTGAGAGAGCGCGAGTGGGGGGGAAGAGAGAGCGCGAGTGGGGGGGAAGAGAGCGCGCGAGTGGGGGGAAGAGAGCGCGCGAGTGGGGGGAAGAGAGCGCGAGTGGGGGGGAAGAGAGCGCGAGTGGGGGGGAAGAGAGAGCGCGAGTGGGGGGAAGAGAGCGCGAGTGGGGGGGAAGAGAGCGCGAGTGGGGGGGAAGAGAGCGCGAGTGGGGGGGAAGAGAGCGCGAGTGGGGGGGAAGAGAGCGCGAGTGGGGGGGAAGAGAGAGCGAGTGGGGGGGAAGAGAGCGCGAGTGGGGGGGAAGAGAGAGAGCGAGTGGGGGGGAAGAGAGAGAGCGAGTGGGGGGGAAGAGAGAGAGCGAGTGGGGGGGAAGAGAGAGAGCGAGTGGGGGGGAAGAGAGAGAGCGAGTGGGGGGGAAGAGAGAGAGCGAGTGGGGGGGAAGAGAGAGAGCGAGTGGGGGGGAAGAGAGAGAGCGAGTGGGGGGGAAGAGAGAGAGCGAGTGGGGGGAAGAGAGAGAGCGAGTGGGGGGGAAGAGAGAGAGCGAGTGGGGGGGAAGAGAGAGAGCGAGTGGGGGGGAAGAGAGAGAGCGAGTGGGGGGGAAGAGAGAGAGCGAGTGGGGGGGAAGAGAGAGAGCGAGTGGGGGGGAAGAGAGAGAGCGAGTGGGGGGGGAAGAGAGAGAGCGAGTGGGGGGGAAGAGAGAGAGCGAGTGGGGGGGAAGAGAGAGAGCGAGTGGGGGGGAAGAGAGAGAGCGAGTGGGGGGGAAGAGAGAGAGCGAGTGGGGGGGAAGAGAGAGAGCGAGTGGGGGGGAAGAGAGAGAGCGAGTGGGGGGGAAGAGAGAGAGCGAGTGGGGGGAAGAGAGAGAGCGAGTGGGGGGGAAGAGAGAGAGCGAGTGGGGGGGAAGAGAGAGAGCGAGTGGGGGGGAAGAGAGAGAGCGAGTGGGGGGGAAGAGAGAGAGCGAGTGGGGGGGAAGAGAGAGAGCGAGTGGGGGGGAAGAGAGAGAGCGAGTGGGGGGGAAGAGAGAGAGCGAGTGGGGGGGAAGAGAGAGAGCGAGTGGGGGGGAAGAGAGAGAGCGAGTGGGGGGGAAGAGAGAGAGCGAGTGGGGGGGAAGAGAGAGAGCGAGTGGGGGGGAAGAGAGAGAGCGAGTGGGGGGGAAGAGAGAGAGCGAGTGGGGGGGAAGAGAGAGAGCGAGTGGGGGGGAAGAGAGAGAGCGAGTGGGGGGGAAGAGAGAGAGCGAGTGGGGGGGAAGAGAGAGAGCGAGTGGGGGGGAAGAGAGAGAGCGAGTGGGGGGGAAGAGAGAGAGCGAGTGGGGGGGAAGAGAGAGAGCGAGTGGGGGGGAAGAGAGAGAGCGAGTGGGGGGGAAGAGAGAGAGCGAGTGGGGGGGAAGAGAGAGAGCGAGTGGGGGGGAAGAGAGAGAGCGAGTGGGGGGGAAGAGAGAGAGCGAGTGGGGGGGAAGAGAGAGAGCGAGTGGGGGGGAAGAGAGAGAGCGAGTGGGGGGGAAGAGAGAGAGCGAGTGGGGGGGAAGAGAGAGAGCGAGTGGGGGGGAAGAGAGAGAGCGAGTGGGGGGAAGAGAGAGAGCGAGTGGGGGGGAAGAGAGAGAGCGAGTGGGGGGGAAGAGAGAGAGCGAGTGGGGGGGAAGAGAGAGAGCGAGTGGGGGGGAAGAGAGAGAGCGAGTGGGGGGGAAGAGAGAGAGCGAGTGGGGGGGAAGAGAGAGAGCGAGTGGGGGGGAAGAGAGAGAGAGCG